>NW_017729022.1:133151283-133154943 GCF_001723915.1 Gavialis gangeticus | reverse complement strand
TGCTGAGATAGTGCAGAACCTCTGAGGCCATATAGCCTCATAATGCCATTGCCCAATCATGTTATTCCATCCATTAATTTAGTCCAAATATCCTTAGAAAATAGAATGCCACCACTGGCAAATGTCCAGGTCTCTTCAGTGCCAAAAATTGCTACAGATTTTTGCCATTGCTACAAGCTGTGGTGCTTCATCATGTACAATACTAGTGCTATGAAACCAAGAGCCTTCGATATGGTTTAGTTAACTGGTCTTGCTTTGTTTGTCACCGCATGTGGAATTTCATTTTTTTTTTATTTCTTCATAAATGAGATAAAATGTTTAAATCTTTGTTTGGTCTGAGATGACATCCATAAGAAGGATATGTCCAGGCATAGTTCTCCACTGCAGTGTACCTTTTGCAATTAAAAATGCTACTACAGAACAGCTGTTGAGCACTGCCCAGTCAGAATGTCAGGATCTAACAGCTCTTTTCCTCTCGTGTTAATAACTACCCAAGCCACACGGCTTCCATATCCGGGACCCTAACAAAGTATTACCCTTAAACATGGTAAACTTCACAGTCAATGTTTAAGGCACGTGCAACTGTAGATATGTCCTTGCATTTGTTGTATGCACATAACCTTCCATTGACACTTCTCCATTTGCATGTCAAAACTGGTAATTTATTCCAGACTTGTACACAAAGGTATAGTTGACTATGCAATTGCAAGCACCAATGAGAAGCTTTCTATGTATAATATGGACTCTTGCATGATTATGGCCTGTGTTCTGGCCCCCCTCAATGCAATCCCACAAAATATCCTCTGCTTCAACAAAGAAAAATACCCACTTTTGATAAATATAAGACTCTCTTACTGTTCACAGTAAGCTAATCAGACACTAGCCTATTAAGATCAAATGGTTTGCAGCTAGAAGGAAACAAACTAAAGTTAGATGAGACAGAGGGGGCAGTAGATCTCTATAGCTGGAGGGAGGGAAACACAAGATCTTTGCTGCTAGGAAAACACTTCAAAAATCTTAGGAGTTATACGGAACAAAGATTTGAGGCAGATATTGCCAACACCACCTTGTAGTTCTTGGCTTTTTTCTGATGGGCATGCCGTCTTTGTACAGAGAGGGTATGTTACATTCTGATCTAGCATTAGGGCAATAAAAACATTGCAGTAATAATAAAGTTTGTTTCTATAAAATTTGGTTTCATCACAGCAATATGCTAGATCAAGGGTGTGGTTTGAAATTACCACATGTGTGCTAGGGATGTACATGGGTCATAACAATCATGTTGGGATATTTATATAAATGCGCAACACCTGGAACTACTTGGCTTTTGTTTAACCTGGACCAAAGAACAAAGTAAGAAATGAAAAACAAAGGTGCCACAAGACTTCAACATTGAGAGATTGAGCCAAATTTTTGTTCTTCATTCCACTGATGTATATGCATATTCTGAGAACATAGCTGGAAACTAAGGAGGCAGAGGTGGTTGATGCCTGACTAAGCCACTGATCTCAGCATTTTTATAGTGATGCAAACAAAAATAAATGAAAAAGCCTTTTGGCCAAGATGCTGAGAAAATGCATTCTTCCCATCAGTCTTCAACACTTGTGTTTCCCCAACTCTTATTAGAGTGTCTGACACCTGGGAATGCAAGGTAGCCAATGACACCCATGGAGACATGGGATCATCCCAAAAGAACATCCCAGAGATGCTCAGTGTACTTGAAAATCAGTCCTCTTACTGACATGTCCAATACAAATGTAGTAGCCTTCTTTTTAAAGAATCTTGGCCATCAATTTTCAGCCTGTTCTAGGCCTTGGCTCCAAGAGATAGAAGGGATTGTAACACATAAAGGACATGTCAGTATGAAACATGAGATGCTTAGAAAGAGGGATGGAGTCACAGCCCAGGTTAAATGTTGTAAATTCATCTTTTAGATTAGATATCCCAGAATATTTCAATGAATGGAAGATTAAACCTCTTAAACCTACCACCAGAGATGAAGGTGGGATTTTGGTCATCAGATCTATTATTTCCAAGCAGCACATTCACTTCGTGATAGGTTTAAGGCTTCTGGTGCACATGCCCACCCACTTCGATGACTTTCTCCCAAGCCAGCCACAGAGCCAGCCCTATTGTCATTCAGTCAAGGATCAACCACCACTGTCTGCTTAATTTCTGGCTATGCTCTCAGGAAGCATGTAAGCATCACAGTATAATAGGAATATTTTGACAATGTTTCATCTTAATGCGTGTGGGTCAGAAGTTCAGTTGGTGTTCATTAATTAGCTCCACTGACTTCCATTCATAGTGCTGGGAACTGTATTTTTAGGTAGCATAGTTTTTGAGACCAGAAGACTGAGAGCTACAGAACCCTGGTAGTAGTTAAGGCTGATCATTGAATACCCAGTGGGCATGTCTACACATGTAATTAGTGCACATGAATAAACTCTGAAGCTTATTGCTCCAGAGTTTTTGCTTGCAAGTGCACTGCTTGAATATGCACTCGGGAACAATTAACCCTGGAGTAATCAGCTCTGGAGTATATTCATGTGCAGCATGTGGAGTCTGGTAGGAAAAGCCCCAGCTGACAGGGGGACTGGGAAAGGGAGGGGACGGGGGGTCAGCCTGCCAGGCTGGGGCTGCTCCAGCTGGGTTCAGTGGGCTCCTATACACATACATGGAGCTGGCTCTGATGGCTAGAAATCCAGTGCATCAGAGCAGGCATGATTAATCGAGGCTCCCTGGGGCATGGAAATTAATGTGCCCCAACAGACTCTAGCATCACATGTATCAGCATCCCCACGCTGAAAAATGGCAGTGGGGCTCTTTGAACTAAAGCTCGTTCAATGAACTTTAATTCAAGTGCCCTGCCATGATTTTTCAGTGTGGGGACACTGATACATGTGACACCAGGGCACTGTTAATTAGTGTGGCTCTCTAATTAAAGTGTCCTCCCATGCCTCCTGGAGCACATGTAAAAATGCCCAATGTGTTGTGGAGTGGCTGGCTAAGGCATGAGGGTACTTCAGTACAGGGCTAGCTGGCAGGCAGCCCCTACACTAAAACACCTCCATGTCCCAGCCCTCTGGATCAGCATCTACACACGCGCTGCTGTGCACAAAAGAACTCTGCAGCAGAGTAGTATTCGTATTTACCAGTGCTACCCTGCTGCAGAGTTTATTAGTTTCCTGCACCCTAATAGGGGTGCATGTGTAAACACTGAGATATTTATTACAGAGCTAATTAGTCAGCTTTGCAGTAAACATCTCATGTAGACATGCCCAGGATCTCTTAAGCACCTGGGGGCATCGTGATACATGAACATCCTATGGAGCAACTAGCAATGAAAGAAAATAATCTGATTGAAGAAGTAATAACTAAATATTATTCTGTAATAACTAAAATTATTCTGGCACGCCTCCAGGAGGGGCCAGCAGGGAACGGCATGCTCAGGGGTAACCAGCATGGGTTCATCAGCGGCAGGTCCTGTCAGACCAACCTGGTGGCCTTTTACGACCAGGTCACTAAATCATTGGATGCAGGGGTGGCAGTGGATATAGTTTTCCTAGACTTCAGGAAGGCTTTTGATACTGTCTCTCACCCCATTCTCATTAGGAAGCTGGGGGACTGTGGCGTAGACACCCATACAGTCCAATGGGT
>NW_017729022.1:133137265-133150636 GCF_001723915.1 Gavialis gangeticus | reverse complement strand
AGGGCGGCTAGAGTCTGGAACCAGCTTCCAAGTGAGGTGGTGCAGGCTCCCACCCTGGGGGTTTTTAAGAGGAGGTTGGATGACCACCTTACTGGGGTCATTTGACCCCAGTGCTCTTCCTGCCATGGCAGGGGGTCGGACTAGATGATCTACTCGGGTCCCTTCCGACCCTAGAAACTATGAAACTATTAGATCTGAAACTATACATAAATATAGAAGACAACTGGAGGAGTTTAAAATTTCACTCTGCAAGCTGTAGAGGACAGTGAGAACACAGGCACTCAAAAGAAAGTTTTATTTTTCATGATGCTTCTCATGAAGTAAAAGCAGTTTTCAACTAACTCAGGTGGAAGAGGTTAACTGTGAAATGGAATTGCAAAAATCTGAAAAATACTGCAGGCCACATGAAACATGAGAGAAATTTTTTTAACGCTCCAAAAAGAAACTGGAGGGTGTACTCACTGTAACCCTGATAAGAAACCAGATGGTAATTAGAATCGTGAACAACAAACTCAGAAAGAGACTACACAAGTAAGTCAGTATTAACCCATCACAACGCCTCAAGGAATCCATTTCTAAGCACTTGGAGGAGAAGACGGTGATGAGGAACAGTTGCCACGTATTCACCAAGGGCAAGTCATGCCTGACCAACCTGATTGTCTTCTATGATGAAATGACTGGCTCTATGGATGCAGGAAAAGCAGTGGACATGTTATACTTTGACTTTAGCAAGGCTTTTGAAAACAGTCTCCCACAACATTCTTGTCAGCAAGCTAAGGAGGAATGGGTTGGATGAATGGACTGTAAGGTGGATAGAAAACTGGTTGGATCATGAGGTTCAGAGGGTAGTAATCAATGGCTCCATGTGTAGTTTGCAGCCAGTATCAAGTGGAGTGACCCAGAGGTCGGTCCTGGAGCCAGTTTTGTTCAATATCTTCATCAATGACCTGGAAGATGGGATGGAGTGCACCCTCAGCATGTTTGTGGATGATAGCAAGGTTGAGGGCATAGCAGATATGCTGGAAGGTAGGGCTAGGATTCAGAGAGACTTTTACAAATTGGAGGATTGGACCAAAATAAATCTCATGAGGTTCAATAAAGACAAGTGAAAAGTCCTGCACTTTGGATGGAAAAATCCCAGGCACTAGTACAAGCTGGGACTGTCTGGCTAAGCAGCAGCTCTGCAGAAAAGGACATGGGGGTTACAATGGACAATAAGCTGAATTGGAGCCAACAGCATGCCCTTGTTTTGAAGAAAGCTAATAATATACTGCCTTCTTCAGGCTATATAGTAGGCTGAAGGAATGGGGCTTATTTAGTCTGGAGAAGAGAAGACTGAAGGAGGATTTAATAGCAGTCTTTAACTACCTGAAGGGTGGCTCCAAAGAGGATGGGACTAGACTCTTCTCATTGATAGCATATGGCTGGAGAAGGAGCAATGGTCTCACGCTGCAGGAAGGGAAGTTGAGGTTGGATATTAGGAAAAACTCTCTCACAAGGAGGGTAGTAAAGCACTGGAACAGGCTATCTAGAGAGGTTTTAGGATCTCCATCCATGGACGTTTTGAAGACCTGGCTAGACAAAGCCTTGGCTGGGATGGTATAGTTGGGAATGGTCCTGCCTTGAGCAGGGGGTTGGACTAGATGATCTCCTGAGGTCCTTCCAACCCTAATTTTCTATGCTTCTATGATATGACAAGCAAGAGAAATTGCCCAGTCCAGACTATAGCTTAGGGACAGAACACACCGGTGATTCTCAGCCAGGGTAATACAATATTGTGGGATGCCTTGAGAACCTCTCAAGAGTGCCATGGGATATCACACAATTTTAGCACTGTTAGATGTGCAAATGTGAGTCATAAGATAAACCCAGAGATATGAAGTAGAAATCCATAGTGCCAAAAAACATGCTAACTTGTTGGGGTCTATTTGAGTTCTTTGCAACAGAAGAGTTGCTTTATCATTTTCTGTAGTCAAAAAAAGAGTAAAAAATAAGAGCTGACATTTTTAAAGTGGTGCCTAGAATCTAAAAAGGTTGAAAAGTACTGGGGTAGACACTGGTCTGACCATGCAGACATTAAGAGAGACAGGTAGTTGGATGGGTTAGTCTTAAGTTAGGCAGAAGACAAGGCAGCGTGACAGCTTATAAACTTATAATCCTGACATTCTGACTGGGCAGTGCTTGATAGCTGTTCTGTACCAGCATTTCTGACTGCACAAGGTAACACTGCAGTGGAGAACTATGCCTGAACATATCTTTATTATGGATGTCATCAGACCAAACCAAAGACTTAAACATTTTATCTCATTTCTACAGAAATAAGGTTTGAAGAAATAAAAAAAAAGAAATTCCACATGCAGTGACAAACAAAGCAAGAAGAGTTAACTAAACCATATTGAATGCTCCTGATTTTATGGCACTAGTAATGCATATGACAAAGCATCACAACTCATTCAGCGAGGCATGAGCTACAGCCTATGTAGCATCTGACAAAGTAATCTGTAGCCTATGAAAGCTCATGCCTCTCTGAATGAGTTGGTCTGTAAGATGCCACATTGCCCTGCTTTCCATACAGACATGAGAGAGCATCAGAACTACCGCAAGAAAACAAACTAAGGTAGAAAGGCTGAACATCCAGTGATAATGACTCTCTGGGCAAAAAAGGTGATAAACTAAGTGCTTTAGAATAATAGAAAATTAGGGCTGGAAGGAACCTCAGGAAGCCATCTAATCCAACCCCCTACTCAAAGCAGAACCAGCCCCACCTAGATCATCACAGCCAAAGCTTTGTCTAGCTGGGTCTTAAAAACCTCCAAGGATGGAGCTTCCATCACCTCTCTAGGTAACCTGTTCCAATGTTTTACTACCCTCCTAGTGAGAAAATTCTTCCCAATATCTAAGCTAAACTTCCCTTGCTGCAACTTGAGATAATTTTTTTTGCTCCTTGTTTTATCATTTGCCACCACTGCGAACAGTCTAGCTCTATCCTCTTTGTAAGCCTGCTTTAGTTAGTTGAAAGCCGCTATTAAATCCCCTCTTCATCTTCTCTTCTCTAGACTAAATAAGCTCAGTTCCCTCAGCATCTCCTCAGAAGTCATGTGTCCCAGCCCCCTCACCATTTTCATTGCCCTCTGCTGGACTGTCTCCAATTTGTCCATGTCTTTTCTGTAGTGGGTGTCCAAATTTGAACACAGTACTCCAGATCTGGCCTCACCAGTGCTAGAGGGGAATAATCACTTCCCTTGACTTGCTGGAAACACTCTTACCAGTGCAGCCCAGTATGACATCAGCCTTCTTCAAAACAAAGGCACACTGTTGGCTCATATTGAATTTATTGTCCACTGTAACCCCTGGGTTCTTCTCTGCAGACTTCTGCAGAGCCAGTCGGTCCCCAGCCTGTACTGGTGCATGGGAATGTTCCATCCTAAGTGCAGGACTTTGCACTGTCCTTATTGAACCTCATGAAATTTCTTTTGGTCCAATCTTCCAATTTGTCAAGGTCTCTGAATCCTAGTCTTACCCTCCAGCATATCTGCTACTCCTTCCATCTTGCTGTCATCTGCAAACTTGCTGGGAGTGCCATCTATGCCATCTTCCAGGTCACTGATGAAGATGTTGAACCAAACTGTCCCCAGGACCAACCCCTGGGGCACACCAGTTTATACCAGCTGCCAACTAGACATCAAGACATCGATTACTACCCTCTGAGCCTGATGATCTATCCAGTCTTTTATCCACCTTATAGTCCATTTATGCAGCCTGTATTTCTTTACCTTGCCTGTGAGAAAGCCTTGCTAAAATCAAGGTATACCATATCCACTGGTTTTCCTGCATCCACAGAGCTAGTCATCTCATCATAGAAGGCAATCACGTTGGTCAGGCATGACTTGCCCTTGGTGAATCCATGCCGACTGTTCCTGATTACCTTCTTCTCCTCCAAGTGCTTAGAAATGGATTCCTTGAGGATCTGCTCCATGATTTTTCCAGGGACTGAGATGAGGCTGACTGGTCTGTAGTTCCCTGGATCCTTCTTTTTTTCTTTTCTTAAATATGGACACTATATTTGCCCTTTTCCAATAATCCAGGACCTCTCCTGATCACTATGAATTTTCAAAGATGATGGCCAGTGGCTCTGCAGACACATTGGCCTACTCCCTCAACAGGCTTGGGTACATCATGTCTGGCCCGATGAACTTGTACACATCCAGTTTTTTCTAAATAGTCCATAACCTGTTCTTTCACCACAGTTGGCTGCTCACTTTCTCCCCAAACTGCGCTGCCAGGTGCAGTAGTCTGGGAGCTGACCTTGCCTGTGAAGACATGTGAAAAAGACATTGAGTACTGAAGTCTTTTCTACATCCTCTGTCTCTAAGTTACCTCCCTCATTCAGTAAGGGAACCACACTTTCCCTGATCTTCCTTTCGTTACTGACATACTTGTAGACACCTTTTTTGTTACCCTTCACATCTTTTGCAAGCTGCAACTCCAGCTGTGCTTTGGCCTTCCTGACTTCATCCCTGTATGGCTGAACCATACTTTATACTCTTGCCTAGTTGTTTGGCCAAGAAGTTGTTATCAGGAATGGTATTATTTAATACTTCAAGAGAATCCACAAATAAGTCAGTAGACAGACAAAATTCATGGCTTCCACTAAAGAGCTTATCTTCCATAAAGGATTTTGCCAGCTCAGTGGAAATAAACTTGAGAAGATAACATAATAATAATACAAGGGAACATCAAAAAGGCATGTTCATTAGGACCAAAACAATTAAAGAAGAGTCTGAAGACATCTTCTAAGGAATTGGAAAACTTTTCAAGAGGTCTGTGCTGTATGCACAGCATGGGTGCATCCAGATGTGAATGGATGTTTGGTTCCCCAGGGGCAAGTAGTGGCAGCACACCTGAGCCACTGCTACTTGTCCCCAGGGAACATGTGTGATTTGACACACAGCAAGTTTCCCTTGGTGGGGTAGGGGAGGCTGCGGCCAGGACTGGGCTGGCCCCAGCAGCTTTGCCTGGGGTCCTGGGGGCCTCCAGGGGCTGCAGCCATGGCAATTCTGCCACACGGAGCCTGACTGGCAGTGGAGTGCGGCTGCAGGCAGCCCAGCTGCGCTTTTCAGCAGCACACACTGGCTCAGCATGTGTTGCTCTGGGTTTTTTTCCACAGGTTTTTTTTGACCCCTGGCTAAATTTATATATACTAAATGGGTGGGAGGGGAGGTGGGCCTTACTCCTTGGGTGCAAACAGTTCTATTTTTTATTAACTGTGTTAACTGACACTGACCACAGGCCATTTATTACCATCACAAATAGGGGCTGGTAAATCCCCTATCCCACCCACCAGATAGAGATCATTTTGTTGTCAGTTACAAGTTTATAATACGCATGTAAAGTATAAGAAGTTAATAAGGAAAAGCCAACATGGATTTGTCAAGAGCAAGTCAACATGATTTCTTTCTAAGACAAGGGGATGAGGGAGAGCAGTGGATGTGATTTCTTCAGCTGCAGCAAGGCTTTTGATATGGTTTCCCATACAACTTTCATAAATAAGAGCTTTCTAACTGCGATGCTGGACAAGCACTGGAATGGATTCCCTGGGAAATCTCCATCATTTCAAGTTTTTAAGAGCAAATTAGACAAACACATATCTGAGATGATTTTGACCAAGATGCTCCTGCCTCGAGTCAGGGGTTGGACTAGATGACGTCTTGAGGTCCCTGCCAGCCTTATTTGTCTGTGATTCTATGACTGAGGATCACCTTCAACCAGACCATGCCACATGAACCACTCACGCTCATCTATATTGTATCTTGTAGCCTGCACCACAGCTTTCCACACTTTGCTTTCTACATCCTTGAAGTGAGCCCTTGTCTCTCCTTCTAGGCTTGTCCCTACTTACAGGCAGCAAAAGCAGGAAGTGGAATGCAGAAGGCCTGGAATCAAGGGCCAGAGACTTGGGGAATTGCTGTTGATTAATTTCTTGTGGAAAAGGTCTGTACCATACACATAAGTTCCAGGCATGCTGCAGGGAGTGGTAGGTGAGGAAAGAAGCTGAGGTTGACCTCATAGCTGGAAACTCAGCAGAGCTGCGAGGGTCAGACTGGACTGTTTATGGGTTCAAGGGCAGAGCAGAGATTAGATGATCAGTATATATGGGCTTGAGGAGGACCTAAAGGTTGACCCTAGCTCACTGTAGACATAGCTTCAGAGATGAATGGGCCCTTGTTACTGAGGTTGGTTTTCAGTGTTTGGCATTGTGTTTACTGAGTTTGGGCTGGGAAAGGAAGATGTACCTTTAAGTGACCAAGTTGTGGAAAGAGGAAATCTGCAGAGACCCTGTTCAGTTATGCACTTGGAACTAGTTGCTGCAGAAAGAGCATCTCTAAAGAGATCACCTTGGGCACAGAATAATTCCTGAATGCTGAAACATGCACCTACCCAGGTTTGTGCCCCATTATGTGCAGGGCATGGCCAGATTTAAAATGATATAGAGTTTAGGTTGCATTTGTATGCCTACCCAACATGTCCATACACCTCCGGGGGTGAACCCCCCACTAAGATCATCTTGAACTTCCTTCTGAGGCAGATCCCTCAGACCTCTGATGGACAACTAACTCTCAATGAGCTCTTTCTTCTTGTCTTGTTCATTAGATACATTTCATTACACTCTGCTTCTGCCCAGCCTATTTTTTTTTCAAATCAGGCCACTTCTTTTGCAATTATACATGGATTGAGGTGCCTGCCTTTAGGCCACCAAGGTTTAAGATTTTGGCTACAATTTTTTTTACCCACTGCCTTTTGAGACAGCTGGGGCCGGATTTTTTCCCCATGCTTTTGAGCTGACTGTTGCCATCTGGTGGAGAAAGAGTATGGTCAGACCTCAGGAAAATCTGCCAAAGAAATATTTGATGCTATCAAACCTGCAGCTCTCCTAGAAAGTTCAGAGGATGATTCTTATCTGTTATTGTTTTTGTTACACAGATGTATTTGTGGCACTCTGATTTTTCCTGAGCACTCAGCCATCATTCCTGTTGGCTGATAAACATTTATAGGCCAACGAATAATTCCACCTACTTGGCCCTTAGGTGGACCCTAAAATGTAAAGGTCATTCTATAAACATTGGTAATTTTGTTAAGAATGTGTACATTAACGTTTGGCATTCTTGTTTTCTGCCAGTAAACCCCAGGCAAAAGATAACAGATGCCTAATTTCAAAGACTTATAAAATAATCATTCGGTACACAATGGCATGAGTTGTAACAGTTTAGAGAAGCCCCCTTTGAAACTTTCACACATGAATAATTAAAGTAGAGACAGTTGTTTTATAGAAAGCAAACCCATGTGAAGAAGATTTTTAGCCAGCTGTAAACTTCTGTGGAGCAAAAGGTCAAAATATATGCCTCCAAGGTTTTCTCCTGATAACCAGTGACTAACCCACTGTATTTTCTCTGAAAGAGTAGATAAGATGGGTAAAAAGGAAAGGCAATAGAATGATATAGTTTAGGGATATATAATCAACATGACTACTACACACAAAAATAAGTTAGTTAATGCTGCTGCAAAGTCTAATGCTCAAATGGAAATGCCAGGCTTAGTTTCCTGTGCAATAAGATGGAAGCATCAAAAAGCCCTGCTGAAGTGAGCTATACAGATGCTAGGCAAGTTGGGTCAAACTGATGCAATTTCTTTCTGGGCATGCACTGTGCTTGGTGCGGGGGCATGCCGAGCTGAAAGTAAAGTAAAGTAAAGGTTTCTGCCCTCACATCTGTAAGCACTCTTTAATTACAGGGTAGTATATTATTTTGTCCACAGGGCCCCTGCCTCACTCAGTGCATTGGAAGGATGGTGCTCACTTAGTGAGCAGCTATCCAATACTTTCTTTTATCATCATTATGCAATGTCTGCTCCCAGGCCTTTTTACATTACTATGCTCCATTCAAACGCTGCTCTGAAGCCACAGCTATTCAGTTCCTCACATGTTTTGCTATGGTATTCATTACTATATTATTAGAGTGCTGAACAAACATTAATTTATCTTTACACCAGCCCATGTGCAGTAAGAAGATGGTATTCTCCACAGTTTGCAGATAGACAATTAAGGTGTATAGAACTAAAGAGTAACAAATATCCACTGATTCTGGATGCCCAGTGAGAGGTATACAACTTGTTTTTTCATAGTATGTAGTATTATACAAAACTTTACAGTTTCAAGGATAGCTCTTCTGACTGCTTAGAGCTTCCACAAATCTCAAACCCTACTGTCTCGAGTTGGGCATCCAACAGATGAGGACCACACAGGTAGCCTACAATCTCTGCAATGTTTCATTTAATTACCTTGCATAACATCATTTTGGCAGGGACCGGGATAGAATCCATTTCCCCAAGGCAGCATTCAAACACCTTAACCATGAGCCCATCCCTCCTGCATTCCCCTGCCTCATTCACTACATACTTTCTGACTTCTGCAACAAATGGGGTAGGAATCCCTCAGGTTATGGCCTCTTGCACATGGGCAAAACATATTTTGCCTTAACTTTGTCCCCAGAAATGACTTCTGTCCTTGGAAATTCACTCTGTAGCAGACTAGCAGACATCCAACCTAGAAAATTTCAACACAAAGCTCTAAAGCTGCAAAGTAACAGGTATTGAGAATGGGGTCCTACAGCAAAATGTATTGGGCGTTCCTAAAAGATACTTCTGTCAGTCCTGCTTAGAATATTCATGGTGCATACACAGAACTATTCATGAAATGCCTATGTTGTTTAAAGGTTGGATCTGTCCTGTTTTACAACAAACTTCAGAGAATTTTCAGTTTTCAGATCCACCCATTTTAATTACACAAGACATACTGATGGTTGCAAACTGCTGCATTCAATTGGTTTAAAACTGTTTCCACTATATTCATGTCAGTGTCATCAAAGAGTGATTCCATGCCAATCTGAATTTTTCTTTCATTTGCTTTTATCAGTTGTCAACCAACCTTTCTATTCCTTTTTTTTCCATTCAGCTGTGGTTATACAGTTTACCACATGCCTACAGTGAGAAGTACGCTCTCATTTACATTCATGAAGTGACATATATTATATTTGCATTGCAGGGCTATTATAATAAGCAAATAAAGTGCTTAACCATGTGATAAAATAAACCAAGAGTAAATAAATTAAACTGAAATAAAGATAACGTAAATAGTATTACATATCCTTCATATTTAAACAGTTTTGTGTTCTTCAGTATCTGTTCTACTAAATTAGATGCCTCATTTCCTAGAGAGTTACCCTGTTTAATTCACCTTATTAGATACTATAAATGAAGTCCATTTTAGAGTCAGGGGCAAACAAATACCAACTACTGCTGATCTATTAGTAAACAGTGAACTTAGCAGCTTACATGGATAGAAGCCAAGAAATACAGGAATTGCCTGTCTGAATCAGGCCCGAGGTCCTTTAAGCCTAGTTCCTATCACTTGACAGCATCCAGCACCAGCTGTTTCACAGGAAGGTCACACATTTAGGCAATCCTGACATCCTTTTTATATATTTCTTGGGCCGAAGATGTTAAGAGTTGCTCCAGGAAATTTCAGGTGGCATTGCCCCCGTAAAGTTCAGTTGTGACGCTCCATTTAGGTTGTAAGTAATAGAAAGAGTTTAATTGTAACTGTCCCATCCCCTTTTGGAATCTCATGAAAAAATATTGATAGAATAGATGGAATGATAAATAATACCAACAGATACCAATGTTGCCATTAATCCTTAAATCCTATTTCTATTCTTAAATGTTACAAGATTCATACGTGGTATGTTTAAATTAGTTAAAGCTGTTCAGAACAAGGATTGCATTTTCTACTGAAAGTTTCAACAAAGACAAGTCAAAACCTCCTTATTTTCACCTAAACTTCCAATGGAAATCTCTTTGGCTTAGTCAAAACTCTAACTTTATGTCCAAAAAGAAGTTCCAGTGGAAAAGTTTATAAGACCATCCAGCCCCCTATTTAGTATTTCTCTTCATTCTGTTATTCAATAAGGAGAGAGTTACCGCTACATTCAAAGTTTAAATGAAAAGTGATAAGATAAATTAAAGGAGCCTGTTTTTCACAGAAGGGATGAGCAGTAAAGAAATCAGGACCCTTTAAGCTACCTCAGTTTGGGCACCCAAATCTAGAGACAGTTAATTGAAAAAGTTGACCAAATTTCTTAGTACACTGAAGGATTATTAATATGTTCATTGCAGGGGAAATAAATGTACATAGTCAAATCTGAAAGCACAAGGGACTTGGCTGGCTTGGAGATCCCAGCAGGGGAATGGAAGGAACCAAGTTTTGAGATAAACGTGTTCAGGCTGATGAATTTTTCATCAAAACTCAGAGAAGCAGCTTTTGGCTGTTTGCTCAGACACACGTTGTTCCAAGGCTGAGGAGTTCAGTGGTTTCGTAACAAATTTCATTACAATTGCTCATGCAATCGGTCTTTGAGGCTGAAGCAAAAACTTTGCAAAGCTTTATTCAGTGCACGGGGACAAAACACACACATCACTGTTTTGGTTTTGTTTTCATTGTATTTCATCTGAATGAATCTAAAACACCACCAACAAAAAAAAAATCCCGGTGTGAACCAGTACCAGCTAGATTCTCAACAATTCAGAAATTAACATATCCCTGCAGTGTCACTGAAGTTTGGGAGTTTGTTCTGGCTACCTGTAACCTTTCATTGTTCCCACCCCCCTCATTCTTTCTTGCTTTGCTATGTATGTTAATTTGGGGAAAATCATAGCCTTGGGCAACACACCTGACTGCTTCCCACCCCAAAATCATTTACCATTTAATGCACGGTTACATTCATTCTTCTGCCTTTATAGTTCCCTAATGAGCTTGAACTGCAATTAACAAAATGATTGTGTTCAATTTAGTGCCATGCACCTGCAAATACCAAGATCTGAAGTAATATTTAAGACACAAAAATGCAGTCTATTTCACCCCTATTTCCACACAAGTTTGATCCCCTGGTATGAGGCTGAATTTTAATGGGTGCATTTTGGTTTTTCAAGTATGAATGGCCAAAGATATCCTGATGCCACTTCAACATCACTGTAACATATTGGAGAACAGGAATACAACATATTCCTCTTACTTTTTTTCTATCAGTCATTAGGCATTATAGAGTTAATGGATTCTTGCTGTAGAGTAAGATAGAAGTTAGCATGAAAGCCTTTTTTTCCCCCAGATAAAGCTCTTTTAAACCCGTTAGAAATCATCCATGTCTGAAGCTTAAGGGGGAAAATATCCACCAGAAATAATATAGGCAGCAACTACATTTTGCTTCATAACACTGATTTTGGCTGCAGTATTCTAATGAATTAACGTGACTCTTTAATCTGCATAATACAGCTGACTTCCTGTCTATATATTTGGTGGCTGCAAAAATGTCTTAAGTTTGTGCTTTCTATCTTTTTGTAATAGTTAAGTGGACAGCAAAACAACAATAACTTAAACTATAGCAATAAGAACACAAGGACTCATGCTCTCCCAATCTATCATTCTTCCTTAATTCCTTTTCAATATGAAATATGCTCTTTAAGAGATTATTCCAGTCAGTAAATGGACATAACACTTGGCCATGGGAGAACAGCCCCACTCTGAGTTTATAGGCAGGGCTGCTACATTTTTGTAAGTACAGTTAGAACTTTTATTTCATAAATGCAGTAATCACACATGATTCACTTTGCAGACTACCCAGACTAGAACTGCTGCTACCATTGCAATGCCTGTGGAGGACGTGCAGCTATCCCAGGCTCCATGGAAAAAGAAAAGCTTCTACTCTCAAAAGGGCGATTTGCCTGACTGAAGGTCTCACCTAAAGCCAATTTTTGGACTGGGATGAGGTACACAGACCCATCAGGAGCTGGTTAGGAAAAAGTTAAATTATCTTTCTGAGTGATGGAAAGACACAAACAACACCACTTTCATCAGTAATTGTTAGGATAGTGGGCTGGGCTACATATGGGTGAAGTAAGACTCCCGGACATTGCACATTGGGCCTAATGAAATCCTATGGACATCACTGGGAATCACTGCATAGATTCCAAAGCCAGCTGCCCAAAGCTACCTTTTTAGTGATAAGCCTAGAAGCAGAGAGCCCTTTGGAAGTCAGGGCAAGTTCTCAGTCTGACTCCTTCAACTGCATTGAAAGCACTAGAATAACAGAAGGGGGAACTACTAGTACCATTGCAATGCCTGTGGAGGACCTGCAACTAGCCTGAATAGCTTTTTCACTCAAGAGGGCGATTCTCCTACCTGATGAAGAACTGAGCTGTCAGTTTAAACAGGAGACTGTGAGAGTAGCTTGTGAGGAGTGAGCACCCAAAAACCTAACTACGTCAGTCAGTTGGACTGACTTCATCTGGCTTGTCCAAGCAGGTAGGCACTGTGACTGCCCAATCCTGAGCCTTTCATAAGTAGGCAGCTTTGCCTCATCCACCTGCTGACAACTGGAAACCATGTTCAGTGCTTCTGCCAGTCATCAAGCAATCAGGACAACCTGGATCTCTGCCAGTTGTCCACCTTCCTCCTGTGTATCTGAAGTTGGCATCATCTTCTTCCAAACCACCTGCATTGTTTCTGAGCTCCACATAATTTGTACAGTATTTATCTGAAAAACAGTTTGGCAGGGAAGGAAATGCTATTTGACCCAATTTTACATGGGGAATCGCAGGGCACCAAGGGGCAGATTTTTAAAGCACTTAAGCACCTAATGTTGTATTTATGCTTCATGGGATCCACATTTCTAGATGCCTGCATGCCTTTAAAAGTCTGCCTCCCAGTGATCCAAGACCATGCAGGAAGTCCACAGCCAAGAACAGAATTAAACCCAGGGTTCCCATGTTAGCGTGCCAACCAATGGATTCTCTTTTTGCACTTACTTAAATGAAGTAAAGCAAGTGAGCTATGGAAGAGTGGTCTCCCTGTGTAAACCTGAACCATCCTGATTGACACCTTCATTACAGAGCTTGCCTGCCATCTAGGGAAAGGATGGGCATTATTAGTCTGATTCTCTGAACCTACAAGTAATATCTCCTCCTTTGCCACTGACTCCCAAGTACTATGTTTGCTCTGGGAACTGTGTCCCCCTTGCATACATATATGGCTGCCAGCTCAAGCAATCAGTAGTAACAAACAGGCACATTTTGCATTTAATATCAAGCCCTGGAAGGTGTGGTGTGTATGTGTGTGTGTGGTTATTCATCCTTCCTCCCTTTTTACCCCCCAACCCCAGCAATACAACCATGCAGCAGCGATTACTCTAGCCTGAAGCCATGCAATATAGGGAATAGATGTGGGGGAATAGTAGACTCTCCACCCCGCCCTCCCCCCCCCACACA
>NW_017729022.1:133133296-133137183 GCF_001723915.1 Gavialis gangeticus | reverse complement strand
GCCCTCCCCCCCCCACACACCCACCCACATATTCAAGTAGCTGATTATGATAACAAATTAGAAGCTGCAGAAAAAATGAAATGATTTTTAGGGTTGCTCATCAACCCTAAAAATCGCATCTCTTCAATTCATGGCCCAGTTGACCCAAATAAATTAACTAGCCCACTGTTGCTTAGTTCAGCAATGCTGGGGATTATTTTGTAAAGTGTTCCACAAAGAGCACTGTTAAGTTTTTCATCATATATCTCATGATATTTGGTGGGGAGCTTTTTTTCAGGCTCCATCTCAAAGTCATGTGATTGTTAGAATTTCAGTTTGCATGTTTTAAAGTATGTTTCTAGACTTCCTGGCTCCAAAGAAAAGTTTGAAATGTGATTTTTATAGGTCCAAAAACCAAAACCAGAGTAAAAAGAACCCAATTTATCCTTTTGTTTCAGAACTTGGCAGTTTTAGGTCATCTCATGTCATGATATCTTTGCAGGGGTCAGGATCATGAATTTTGAACATGTGGGGTTAGTAATATAGCTAATGCAGATAAGCCCCTAAAGTTCTGCAAATCTTGCTAGCTGCAGTGAATGGGGGTTTCAATAAACATTTTCTGCACTTCAGGTTTGGGTAAGTTCACAGTCCCTCTTCTCACTTAGAGTGTTGGTGGTGTTAGGGTTGAAGCCATGCAAAGGTGCCAAGTTTCACACTGTTTTTCACATGAAACCATAAATCCCTTCCCAGAACCCTAGGGGCATAGTGGGGAGGTGTTCCGAAGGTTCATGAACTTAGCTAAACTTACACAGATATTAGTGCTTGTAACAAGATAGGAAATGAGGCAGGACAGTTTGTGATTCTGTTACAAACATTTTTCACAGGCCTAGACCCCACTTGAAGTAGTCAGAGTATGTAAAGTTAAGCACAGGTTTTTGCAGATTTGGGACTCGGACACAAATTTATCACCATTTTCGTACAACCACTTTTAGTTTTTTTCATTTTCCTCCTGTAAAGGACAGATAAGTACTTATGGAAAATTAAGAGGTCAATGTTATTTAGTGGATGTCCCTGGAAACGAGAGAAAAAAATCGTAAATATTATTTGAGTGCAAGTGTTTAGACATACGAGTCTCTTTTTTTTTTAAGATGCCCTTTATTTTTAAATCATATATTTGCCAGACAGAGGCGAAACGACCAAGTTTAGCAGGGTGAAAATGTATGCAAATACATTTTTAACCAGTTAATAGAAATTCTTCCAAAATATTTCTACATATACACAGTGCAGAGTAACTGTGTTTCAATAACTGACTTACCTTTTTAGAAAAAAAATTTAACCTAGCAAAGTACTGTATTATAGAATAACAGTCACCATCCTGACTTCATTTCAAAACTCAGTTGTTACACATAGTGCACATACTGGGTGGAAAACATCTAGAAAGAGATAAATGAGCTGATCATAAGACAACTTAAGAGGCAACATGTAATATCAGTGACATTTGACATACTGGAGCTTCCCATGCAAAATTCCAAATATGGGATGGAGATTCAAGGATGGAGATTCTGTGGTCACCACCCTGTAAATAAATGTGTTAACAAATCAGTAAAGCACCTCATTCACAGCTAGCTTGAAAACCTACAAGTATATTTTAAGAGGTAGTTGCAATACTTTCGTTCATGTTAAACAGTAAATCAATCCCACAAAGACGGATGTTAGTATCTGCTCCTTTTGGTTTACAAATGAATTGTGTAATAGGCCAATACACACTGGAGTGAAAACAGGCTTGATTTTGTTCTCAAGGAAGTCATCCATGCAGCGAAACTTCATTAAAGGGACAATCTCCTTACTAACTGTTTCTACAATAAAGCTCTGGTGGGTTTTCTAGGTCCTACTGGCCACTTCTACACAAGACGCTGACTGCACAGTAGCTCATTACTACTGCACAGTAGCATTGCATGGCACAAAGCATGACATGACACTACTACACGGTAGTAATGAGCTACTGCACAGTCAGGGTCACCAAAAAGCCATGTGGGGACACTATTGTACAGTAACGATGGTTAAATGACTGCGCAGTAGCAACTGTGCAGTCAGCACCTCGTGTAGACATGCCCACTGTCATATAAATAATTATGATAATAACCAGAATCAGATCTATTAAGAAGAGGTAATTCAAACAAGAATAATGCCCTTTATAGGGCTTTAATCCACAGACTTCAAAGGCCTTTATACTGGAGGCAATTAGCATTATCTTCATTTTATAGATAGAGAAACTGAGGCACAAAGAGATGAAGCAGTTTGGCCAAGATTATCTTAAAGGCCAGTGGCAGAGCCAGAAAAAGAATTCAGGTCCCCTCTTTCCCAATTCACTGCTATTTCCAGCAGGACAAGCGATCCTCAAAACATTTTTTGACTAAAGTCCTATTAGAAACAACAACCATGTATGGAACCTGACAGAAATCTATTCAACCCTGAATGATAAGCTTATACCAAAATATAACATGTAAAAATGGTTATCAATAACACCTGGCTGCCATGCACAGAACCAGCATGACTCAGAACAACAAGAAAAAAAAAATCTTATTTTTTTGTGCTGGTTTCATATCAGAGATACAGTTTCCTTGAGAATGTTTTGTTTTTAATTGTGTGTGTGCATGCGGGTAAGACCACTTACTAAAGGAATGTTAAGATTGTGAATTAAACCCACAAAAGTTAGAGAACTCAGGAATTAAGGCTCCCTTGGCTCTTTTAACCCTTCCTCTTGCCGGCCTGCATTATAGGCCTTTCATTACATGATCACATAATGAGGCAGCAGGACACACTGTAGTGTAGATGATGTTGAAGGGGGTGTATAGCTTGTTAGGAAGCAAGGCTAAATAAATTGACACGTTAATAACTAGTCATTTCATCTTGTAAAAGTTTAATATTCACTGTAAAAAATGGCAGGACATTGTTATATAACCAAATGAAATATATATGAAATAAGCCACCCCCCCATAAATATTTTGTTTACAGTGCATTTGCAGGGGGGGGAGTTATCTCCCTGTGGGTCCAATCTTGTACGCTAAGGTTTTGTTCTTCTGTGTAAATAAATTCTCACTGAAAAAAAGGCCTGATCTTATTTTGCAGCCCATATCTAAATCAGGGCTATATACATGGGCCCTTGGCCTGCAAGGCCAAATATCTTCTGCACTCACCAAATTCAGTGTAAACTGAGTGTCTACTGTGCTTTTGTAGACAACAGTAGTAATTGTCATAACCACAGTTATTAATGAGCATATTGTCTTAATGTGAGGTAGGTATTATTCTCCCAGTTTTACAGATGGGGAACTGAGGCACAGAGAGATTAAAGCTGAGAGTTTCAAAGCTTCCCACTTAATTATAATGACTGGGAATGGGGCACTCACATTGTTTCTTGGTCTTTGATGTCTCAGCCTAATTACCTTGCCCAAAGTCACACAAAGAGCCTGTGGCTGACCCACAACTTGAACCCAGGCTCCCAGAGTACCAGTGCAGTGCTTTAATCACAAACACATCCTTTCTTTCCAGCTTAATACTAACCAGAACTGCTCATCCAAAATGGTTACCAAAGGCTGGCAGCTGTTATACTGCCTCCTAGCAGAACTGAGCAAGTACGTGGTGCTCTACAAGAACATTTGAAGCAAGAATTAAAAGCATTTTGCATAGGCTATCTTTTTCCAGGCTGGCCTTCCCTAACGTTATATACAATTACGGCACATTTTATATCGTTATTTCAGAAAGCTCCAAAGCTAGGCTGCTATATGGAGCTGGAACAAATCTGATCAGCTGTTCCTCAGGTCCCTGTATCAGCTTTGAGAAAGAGAAACAGAGTGTCAGAGCCAAGAATTTCAACAGTAATTAGTGAATATGCATATCTTAAGAGTGGT
>NW_017729022.1:133123838-133128296 GCF_001723915.1 Gavialis gangeticus | reverse complement strand
AAGCTATCTTTTTCCAGGCTGGCCTTCCCTAACGTTATATACAATTACGGCACATTTTATATCGTTATTTCAGAAAGCTCCAAAGCTAGGCTGCTATATGGAGCTGGAACAAATCTGATCAGCTGTTCCTCAGGTCCCTGTATCAGCTTTGAGAAAGAGAAACAGAGTGTCAGAGCCAAGAATTTCAACAGTAATTAGTGAATATGCATATCTTAAGAGTGGTGGTGAGGGATGTATCCGTAAAACAACTTTCCACCTCAATTCCAGGCTTGGAGCCTGCAGCATGGGAGCAAGTAGGCAGGTCATGTTTTTAAGCAGCAGTACTGAGTAGTATACAACCAGCGTAACCATGTCTTAAGGGCTTCTAAACGATTATTTTCTCTGGACCCACAGGCTTCTGTGATTCAGCCTACCTTACCATCTTGTACTAGCTTGAATGACCCTGCTTCAGCATCTTAATGAGGGAGCACTTTCCAAATGAGATTCATGTACTAGAGACCTACACAAGTGGTCACCCATCCTGGGAAATGCCCTGTGTCTTCATAAATATTAGTTATACTCAGTTGCTTACCTTCAGCAACTGGTATCAATGAAATGTTCTAAGTAGAAAAGCAGCTCAGAAGAATCCTCCTCAGTTGCATAAACACTAGCCAACAATTTAGGAGGCAGGGGGGAAACAAGAGACTACATATCAACCAAATCAGTGAGCTGTGAGAAGAACTGAAGAAGCCTGAATTAGAGAAAGCAGGAAGTATGAGAGATGAGGGATCTAAAAAAGAAGACAAAACAGCTTAAAGAAACTTAGGCAATGCCTACCAAGTAACCTTGCTGTGCTCAGCAGCATCACCCTCAAGCATACAGCACTGCTCTACATAGCCTTCATCCTAAAATACTGTAGCAGCAGTGTAGCCACATCTCTGCAGCACTGCCGGTGGGTTAATTGGCCTTGCCCTTAAGCAGGGCTAATCAGCTGACCCAAAACATCACATAGACATAGCTAATGCACTGTTTCCAGTTTAGGAGGTTGACCATGCAGAGCAGTGCAATATGCTTGAAGGTAAAGCTGTCGAGCCTTTTAAGTTGACAATATAGATGTGGTCAGCAAGCAGTGGGCAAGAAGAGTGCAGAGTGGATATTCAGGAGAAATGGTATATCAGGCCACTGGCCAACAAGCCTAGCAAGGAAGAAGGGGAATGATGTTGGCAGCCTGTCCTTGCTGGGACCAAGGCCCCACTACTGAGATCAGGCTGCAGTATGGGAAAAAGAGTTGTCATTCAGCCTGAAAATACTAGGCTGAATAACAAGGAAAAGTGAGTGAGGCTGGGACCCTGCACCTTGCTCAGCTCTGGTGTGGTTCTGTTGAAAGTGATGGAGCAGGGCATCAGAACACAGGACTGACCCAACTTTTACCCAAGAAGACAAAGTTCTCTTTAGCAGACTTGCACAGACACCAGTCGGCAATAACATAAAATAAAAAAAAAAAATCAAATCGGATACAACTATACAGACCAGAGTTTTTTGTTCAATTAGTTGAATCTTTTCTGAATTCAAAGTCCAGCAATTTCTCTTTGGCATTCAATACTGAAATTTTGGTCCAAATCCACAGCTGGTGTTACTGGTGTAGCTCCTTTGACTTCAGCGGAGCTAGGCTAATTTATACCAGGTAGGAATTGACTGGAAGTCTTAATTTCTCCAAGTTTATCTGACTTTCTTCTTGCTAGCATAAATTCAGAAAGCATAGAAATATAGGACTGGATGGGCCTCCTGGGCTAGAATTCAGTCCCTATATTCACAGGCAATCATTAACCAAGGAAACCCCCAAAATCACCACCCTTATCAATGGAAAAACTAACTTCCAAAAGGCATTTTGCATGTACTAATGATGGTATTTGTGTGTAGATAATATTTTGCTCTCAGGTACTTATATGGCCTATATTTTCAGGAGTCCACCCGAGCAACCTGACACTCTTTTATCTATCGTTCCTAATGCATAGACATTTAGGTGGTAGGGAAGAGTTATTTAAAAAACAAAGTCACAAAGAGAGTGACTTCTCCTGGGTCACACAAAAGTTAAAGAAAGAACATACCCTATGTCCCAGGGTATTGCCCTAACTAGATTGTAATGTTCTTCTTACACAACACTTGAAAAGAAAACATTTCATGTCAAAGGACTGACCCTAACAAGCCTGAGTAAACTTGGTTTGACTCACCTGCTGGTTCCATCTACACTATTATCTCTTGTAAATATGTATACTTTTTACAGCACTCTCTTTTGTAACAAGGGCCACCTCAAGCTACAGCTGCCAGTTTTATTATAAGACTTGAGGATGAAAACAAAAAGCTCACCTTCACTGCTGCTCCCAGTGACACAGTGACCTTAGCAACTGCTGCTGCTGCAGATGACCGTGACATGTGGTTTGCTCTTCTGTACCATAATGTCCCCCATACCATTAGATATGTTTTAATGTTCATTTGACTTTTCTAGTACCTCTGCTGGATCACAGCAGTTACACACAGGAACAGGTTATAGATACCCAGTTCACTATTGGCATCAGCAAATAAATTTGATTTCAGCATAACCTTCATTTTATGCGCACCCTCATCTTACATGTTGCTTGTGTCTGGAACTGAAGAGTCAGAAAACTAAATATTACAACAGCCATTTTTCATGATCTGTGTGTTAACTTTAGGCCTACAGGATTAATTGATGCAAATGTCCAAACTTCAGCCTCTTCCTAGAAAGTTCTGCAGTTGTTATCTAACCACAAATTCTATTCCAACATGGAAAAACCCAAATGTGGAACAACTATATGACAAAGATCCAGCAGGAAAAAAAAAAAAAATCACACAAGTTATTCATAGATTTCATAGACATTTGGGCTGGAAGGGACCCCAGAGGATCATCGAGTCCAGCCATGATCCCAGCAAGATAAGCATCCAAATGTGTCTTAAAGGTGTTCAAAGTGGGTGCTTGAACTGCCTCTGGCAGCAGTCTATTCCAAACTTTGGGGGCTCAGACAGTGAAGAAGTTCTTTCTTATGTCTAGCCTGAATCATAGAGCAACAGTGGGATTTGTTCCTTTAGTGATAATAAGTTTGGCTCATACCTTGATTTTTTATTATTTCTGCTGTAAATAACTTTTAATTCTTTAAAGGGAAGGGACACCATATATGGGTGCAACCCAAATGATTGCACCCCAAGAAAGAGGATCCTGCCTTGAGCAGGGGGTTAGAATAAATGACCTCATGGATCTCCAGCTGTATTTTCCTAATCTTAGGACAAAAATAAATAACACACTTTATTTTGATGGTATCAGAGCATTGGCTGACCCTTTAAAGGAGCTCAGGTCATCTTCATCTGATCCTTTTCCATCCAACTATCAATGATGGATCTGGACTTGGGCTAGTGCTTTGGTCAAGTAATCACCATCACTACAAGGTAGTCCAAGGATAGGCTGCCTATTGGAGGAAATGTTTTCTCTCAAAGGAAGATAGACCTGAAGCTGGGAAAGATATGAAAAACTGCTCTTCAAAGAGGCCCAGAGTATAGCATGACTCTGACAGAACTGCTTTGGTCATGAAATGGGAGGCAAGGGGGCTAACAGACTGCCAGAGCCTAAAACCCTGATACAAGGGTAACTAGGAAACCTTGAAAAAAAAGGGGCTTGAATACTAGAGGTCCAAGGGTGAGAACCTAGGAGACAGCCCTCCAACCCAGCTGGATAGAAGACCCAGCTGGAAATAGCACCTGTGCAATTAATTAGATAGTAAAGCCTGGAAGGAAGATATTTTGGGAAGGTCAAAGGGGCACCTGCTTTGTGTGTGTTATTAGACTATTTCTATTTTAAAACGTAAACCCTTTCTTGTAAATTCTACTGCTATCAAGGATTTATTACATCCTGGCTGCTGAATGGACTCCCCGGATTACAATGGATTTCTGTAGGGCGACAAGCAAATGCCTCTCACACAATTATAGACACGTGTCTAATTATTTGTTTTCGATTTGGTTGTGAAGAAAATACCCCACTTGAAAAAGAAAATGCTCCATGAGCACTCCAAAATTAGTTTCTTATGCCTATATGCCACTAGCCAAGTAGCTACTGCACTGAACAGGCATCAGTAACTTATTAGCCTGGCTGCTGAAGTTATTTTTATCATGTTCGACCCCCCAAGGATGCACCGGAGTTATTTTTCAAAGCTGGAAATCTTCATTTCTATAAACTCTGAGAAGTGACTCACTCTAACCAACAAAACTTAGCTAACATGTGCAATGAATAACTAGAAGATAGCTGAGAAAACAAACCAGGAAAAATAAATTAATTTCTTTTTACTGCTCTTTAAAAAAAATAAATACTAGTAGAACCTACCACATGCACTGTTGCCTACCCAAAGCATTCAAAAAACCATGATAGACTTAAAAATAATCATACGATTTTTTTTTTTTTTTTTTTTTTTTTGA
>NW_017729022.1:133116802-133123756 GCF_001723915.1 Gavialis gangeticus | reverse complement strand
TTTTTTTTTTTTTTTTTTTTTTTTATAAGCATTGGGTTCTTTTTATTTATTCTATGATTTCCTGGACTCCAAGTTGCATTCTAGGATGTTTTCAAGATTTTCTTCCCTGCAATAAGACTGCTAGACATGTCATTTTTTAAATAAAAGTTGAGACTCTCATGTAATCACTTGACTCCAGGTGCTGTGGCTTTAAGACAAACAACAAATACTATGAGGGCTGTGATAACATATTCTAAGAGCTGCTAATACTTCATATATTGAGAACAATACCAAAGAACCTTCAAGGTAGTTGACGTACGTGATCTGTCATGAACAATGGGAAACAGGAACAGTAGCAATAAAGACAGCAATGCAGTATTATACTACAAGATATGATACTATACAATGAGTGAAAGCCTTTTGTTCCTTCTTATGCCTTATTCTAGTTTCCACTGAGGCTCGTTTATGCTGAGGCTCCTTTACACAATCCTGGCAGCATAAATTAGAATGTGGACAAACATCACTTGTTTGTGGCATCAAAACTACTTGCTGTGAATATCAGGATGCCAGACTGAAGATTGTGATTACTCAGGAAGAAGGGCAAACGCAGAGGAGTTCTTAAATCAAAGCTCTACTTTCCAGCAATGGGTTTTCAGGCCAAAGGGGAAAAAAAAACTGCAAGCATAAAAATTACATCAGAAAGACTGTCCTTAAATAGAATGTTTTGGGGGGTTTTTTAAGCTTGCCAGAGCTTCTAATGTTTGTACAAAAGAATACATTACCCCAGTTCATTTCCTAATTCCTAAAAAGTCAATAACTCTCTTGGTCTACTAAGTCCCATATGAAGTTATTGATAAGTCATGAGAAAAATGCAAAAGTCAAGATTATAATGAAATGAATCATTGTTTCTGGCTGTAAAGCAGAGGCATTTTGCTCAGCATGCATGCCTAGTGCAACCCTAGTCAACGATCCCCTCCCCCTGCCATTGGCCTTGCAATTAAGCCTCAATATGCCTGTGTATATTATTGATGTGGAAACTGCTATTTCCATCATGCCACAGACATTCTATACTTCTGAAGTCTGTGGTTACAGAACCATTATTCTATAGAACACTTGCCCATCGCTGAGGCATGCAGGATGCCATAAAAAATGTTTTTTGTACATGTTCCAAGCTACTGGAGTTATGTCAATAGTTATGTTAAAATATATATGGACTCTCTCTGGCTTCCAAAGCTTTATTTTAATAAAAAAAGAATGATATCCTCCACAGGTAAAGTCCATAGAGCTATACTGATTTCCCGGTGCTAAAGATCTGTTCTAATAATTCAAAATTCAGATCTGTGTTGTTTCCAGGGGAGAGAGAAAAGAGAGGAGAGAAAGTGTGCACATGCGTGCACACTGTTCCTATGTTTTTATTTATGTGCTGCTGAAATTGAAAGCTTTCAGTACTAATGACACAGTATGCTGCATTTTAAGGAGTAAATACATTTCAACTCTCCCTGCCTTGCAACCACGCTACAGTACAATATCCATAGTTTTCTTGGTGATTGCCTAGAAATCCCTTCTTAATTTAACCTCTAATGGGATTAACAGCCTCATTACATTGTAAATCTGTGACTGCCACAGTCCAGCTGTTGTGGGAAACTGAACTTTTAGAACATTATCATTTTACTGCTGTGTTCTTTCTACCTGAAGTAATTTTATACTCCTTTAAGTTTTTCCAACTTCAATTTCCCTTCATGTCTCCTTCCCCACCAAAAGGTGGAGCATACCCTCCGAAAGGGCAGATCCCCATCTGGTATAAACTAGCATAGTTTCATGAAGACTAGGCCAGTTAACACGCATTGAGAGTCTGACCCACTAACTTTCAGCTACTTCTCATCTAAATTCTATTCAGGCAGCCAAGGAGATAGCAGACTAATCTATGGAGTACAGAGCCAAAAACAAACAAAAAAAAAAAATACAGACCCGTGATACAGTTCCAAGAAGGTTGGGGATGAAGCTGGCTTAAGCACAATTTCTGTCCCTGGAGAGCACCAACAGCGCGCGCACGCACGCACGCACGCACACACACTTCCATGTGTTTAAGGGTAATGTAAATCCAGACAAGTATTGCAACCAAGGACATCCACAGCAGTATGCAAGTATAGATGCAGGTTATCTTTGGCCCTCAGACTTTGGCAAATTATAAATATGGCCCTAGGTCTTGTAAAGTCTCTCCCCTACTGAAGCATATACAATGGGTGCAGTCTTACAGGTCTGTAAGGAAGACAAGACTGAACAAGTCAGAGAAGAGCTTGCCTCAGTAGAGACTACAGAATCAGGACAAAAGCTATCTACCTAACAACACTGTGGGATCTAAATGACAACTGTATAAAACTTACAGACTGCATGTTGCTAGAGAGCAGACAGCACTATTTCACTAGATTCTGATCCAGAGGAAAAAAATCTACTTTATAAGCCACCCTTACTTGGTGCAGAGAAGGTAGAGAGGGGGTACAGATAACAGTTGGTTAAGATTGCAAGGAGAATAGAAAGTCACTATTTTCCCCATCAGTTTTGCCTTCAGAAAGTCAAGCTTGGCAGCCATATCAGATCCAATCATTCCTAATACACCTGTGAAACCTTCTAGGGAAAACAGACACTTTGGAGTATGACAGAGTGCAATTAATGTTCTTATCTTAAATTAGGTATTTCTGTAAAAATACGCGTAGTCATATTGAAAAAGAAAAAAACTAGGCAGCTCTTTCTGACACTGTTCTTACAACAACATATGAACCCAAGTGTCCCCGGTCTTTCTGACTTTAGTCTCTTTTCCCTCCCCATGTAACTAAAAACAAACAGAGTGGTTTGTGCCTGTAACAACCATTTATTACTTCTTTAAAATTACATCTTAATGCCTTTGGCTTTTATCATTCTCCTGAGCAGCCTAAGTTGATTGGGAACAAGACTTGTGGTTCTCATGTACTCGTTTTGTAAGAACACAACAAATCAAGGTCTCATAGCAGCAGTCTGCCTTGCCAAAAGGAGAAAAAGGAGGTAGCCTTTGTGAGAGAGAGAGAGAGAGAGAGAGACATTCCATATATATAATTAGATAAAATAATACTTCAGGCAAGATATGGCATCTTTAAAAGTGCCTTTTCAGTCTTGAATTTCTCTGCTTGTTACTACAGAAACCAAAATCTAAGACAGACTCCACCCAAAACAGAGAAAAACAATATAGACAGAGTAGGCTTTTTTCTTTTCTTTACCTCCCCCCACTCCCCCAACCCACACCACACACTTTTTGAAAGGGTGGGTTGGGTATTAAAAGAAAAGTATTCTACCATGCAAAGGATAGGAGTACTTTGTATAGTTGAAACAGTAAAGCTCTGATTACAGACGGCAGAGAGGAAAGCAGTGAATGAGTAATGAGCAATGAGAAATGCGTAATGTGGGATGAGAATATAATTTCCACACATCGGCTAAAGAAAGGTTTACACTCTTAAGCCATAAAAACAAACCATTAAGCCAGACCTGCACTGTCAGGAAGTATAAAACTGTTCTTGAAATTCTGCAGTTCCTATACAAAAGCTTTTCATAAAGTTTGTTTCCTGATCTTTGTTAAACATTAACATCAAGCTGCCATATGGCAATTAGCTGCCTCCTGAAATCAATAAAAAAAAAAAAAAACAACTCCCCCAACAATTTAGGAATAGTTGTTCAGTAAAATAGTTCAATAATTATTCACTCCTACTGGTGTGGCAAAGTGGATCTAGTGTAAATGCAGTCCAGATGAGTTCCTGCTTCATAATCATGAATACAATAAGCAAGTAGTTTTCATATCCAGGCCTCAAAATTGATTGTATAAATGCAAGATGACTAGCAGCATGTTGGGAAGGGTGGGAGGTACTTGGCATACATGTAAGTATTAGCAGTGATAGCCTCACTATAGACAAGGCAACTCATTTTAGCACACAGAGGCAGATCCACAACTAGTATAAATGGTCATAACTTTCATGATAGCTTATACCAGTTAAAGGTCTTCCTGCATAGCCATTAAAAATACAACCATGCTGCTGACTACAGAACCTGACTGAACTTTATGCAGAGACCATGAAGGAGCCTGGGTTTTAGCTTAACCAAGTATGAAGAGCAACACAGACACCATACAGAGATGCTGAGCACTCTGCATTTAGAGATGCCTATTTGAAGTTTACAAATGATGGCTTAAACCATCTATCACTGCCACCCCATGCCTATACTGCAAGCAAATCAAGAAACAACATGCTCAGGGAAGTTTAAGATTATGGGTCAAACATAAAAGGCAGTGCCGTGTCTTCTAGTCTCTCTCTCTCTTTATGAGAGAAAGAACTTCTATTCCTTCTTGTAGAGAAAAAAGGACTGAGTACTGTGATAACACCATATTTCCAATATTCAGAAAGATTAAATCAGCCACCACTACCAGATTTATAAGTCAGCAAGCTCAAAACTTCACTAGATCAGGCTGAGGATCTACTTTAATTCTCAGAGTTTGGTAGGCTATCCCATTAACACCAAGTTCAGTCTCACCAAATGCACTACATGACCAATTTCACTATGTGCAATTCTTAAAAAGGTCTACCCCACCCCTTCAACTCCACTACCTCACATTTTCAGATTAGAGGGAGCCTATTTTTATTTTTAAAATGGTCAACTCCAATTCCATGGACTTCTACAGACATAGATCCTTTGACTCTTTGAAATCAATAGGGCTACTCAGGAGCAGAGAGATAAGCAGCTCTTGCTCTGCTCATAGGATCTGGACCCTCGTGAGCTTAAAGCTACATGTATCTCACCAAGTATTTTACTGAAGTTGTGATTCTTAGTCAAGAAACACTTCCATTGGTTTAAATGGGAGATCTGCCTTTATTATAAGGAATGCAGAATCAGGCCATGAGCCAGCTACTGCTCATGCATAGACAAGTGCTGTAGCCAATTAAAAAAAAAAAAAAAGAGAGAGAGATTAGCATCAACGTGTTCTCATGCCTTAGAGGAGAAGCAAAAGCAGTCACTATTCTCTAGGAAGCCTTTGATATTATAAAGTTACATACAATGGACGAGGAGCTGGGGAATTTAAGGCAATTTAAGAATTTAGGCTCCGACTCAAAGCACACGAAAGTCAACAGAAGTTTTCCCCCTCATTGACTTCAACAGGTTTTGAATCAGAACCTCCATGCTCAAAGATGTGGTACAATCTGGCTGCGAATCCAGAATTTCTTGGCCATTCAAAATTAGCTTCTGCAACACAAATAAGAAAGTGCTCTAATACTGCAAAGGACATGCATTGCAAGCTATTGGACTCAAACAGCATCTGCTTGTAACTGCATAATCCCATGACTGACAGCATCCATGAGTTTATGGCTGCAAACTTGTTCACTGCCAATGAAGCTAGCATACCCATTTCAACAAACCATAGTACTGAATAAAAACACTATGCCCTGTTGGGTGGGGAGGCAAAGGAACCAAAGAGAGACTTCACAAGAGTTCTGGTATTTTACAAACTAAGAGGAGAGTTGTCCATCCAGCACTGTAGGCCACTTCCTTGAGCCAGTAAAAGAGAGAGTCAGCCATCTTAAAAACAAAAACACAGACAAGTTGTAAAGCGGTGGATCACTCTTTAGATATTATTAAAAAGAGACACTGCTACAATCCAGTAAAAATTAAGCCTCACTTTGTCACAGAAGCTTGTAGATGAGCATAACAAATATTTTAGGCCCATGAGAAAGAAAAAATAAAAAGACAGCAGCCAACAGGAAATTACTGTCATTTTTCTCTCCATCCTCTCTAAAAATTGTCTTTGCTGATGACTAGAAGCAGAGGGTAAAAACTGAGAATGTCTTAAAGGGATCTACTTAGAAGATTTTTGGACAACAAAACCTGTTAGCATATTCACTGTAATAGAACAAACCTCTTTAACACTAATAAAAACAGTTAACATAATGATTGGCAGGCCTCAAACATTCCAGAAGCTGTCTGAAAAAAGGTCACTGGATGAAGCATGGCCCATCTGGCTTCAGAGTGCCACCTTCATTTACAAAAGAAAACTGGCAAAGATTTTAAGTTTCTTCTCTTTCTCATGCACACAATTCCCATGTCACTAGAGGATATAAGCATAGATTCCTCAGTCTAAGGCCAATTCCACAGCTTAAGGTATCAAACATAGGCAAGAACTTACCACTCGGGCTAATTTGACTTCCTTCTGCCCTTGGCTTTGGTCCAGCTTGCACTACCTCAGCAAAGAGCCAGTTTCAGTTACTTAGTCTAATATTTGGCAGGCCTTCCAATTGCAACAAGCAATTCAGCCTGTGTCCTCATCCCATGTTATACCAGCTACTTGCAAACTGCTGTGCCAGCCTTTTAATGTACAATGTGTACAATAAGTATGAACTGTGATTAATGCCTTACTTGCCAACTGAAAATCAGACTTTCCCCTTGATATTAAGAATAAGGAAAAAAAAGATGTAAATACAAGTTATCCTTGTGCATGCTGTACAAATGAATCACTCTCTCTTACAGATTGGACTGGGCAGAATGAAGTGTCAGAGCTCTATTATTTATTATCTGAAATAGGTTTAAACATCTGGGGGAAAAAATGCTTTCAAACACATAACCCTGGAAAGGAAGACAAGCTACTCAGAGACAGAAAAACCATAAGGTGAGGTCAGATAGGAGGCTGCAGATGACAAGTTTGCTGTATGTTGGGCAAAATCTGAAGGTTATTTCATGACAGCATTCCACATAAATGAGCTCTTAGCTGAGGTAAAGAAGTAATTATATTCCCAACTGTTTTAGCAAAGGGCCAGTAGAAATAAAGTTGTTGTTCCTTTTTAGCATACATAAAAAGCACACCCAAAATAATACATTTTATTATTTTTATATTTGGCCAGGATAAGGTTTTAAATGGGAGACCTATTTTTTTTTTTTTTTTTTTTTTAAAGGGGGGGGGGGGGGGGG
>NW_017729022.1:133107227-133111802 GCF_001723915.1 Gavialis gangeticus | reverse complement strand
TTTTTTTTTTTTTTTTTTTTTTTTAAAGGGGGAGGGAGGCGGGAGGGATTTACTTTTTGTAGGTCTAGAAAGGATTTGGCCTCCTCGCCCCCACCTAAAGATTTCTATTGGCCCTGCTTATAGTCAGTCTGCAAATTAGTTAGGAATAGCAGTATTTATACTAGATCAGCAATGTCTGGGTCTTATCCAAATGTTCCACCTAAAGAGGATGCCAGTTCTCATGGATTGGACAGCCCACCCTGCAGCATTCCTGAGAATTGTACAATATAATAATCTTGAAAGTCAGCAGGATGGATTATCCACTTTTTTCTGGACTTGAACTTGTGACCTTAACAGTAGCACAGCAGAAAGCAAATGTGCTATGCACTTTGCCATAGTAACCTTCCATGTATTCTTTTCAACTTAAATACACACAGTTGAAACAGCTACAATTTTGGAAAATTATGTACAAACCCTATATTTTTTTTCTTTTGATTACATATAAATACAAATTAGCTATTTTCTAAAAAGTGGTTATAATAGTAAATAAATACAAAATAAGAATCTGACCATTATACTTCATGTGCTGGGGTTAAACCCATATAAAATGTACAACTAAAATACATTTAAAATCTTTAAAGGAATAATTCTCTGATTAAAATATTTGTTTTCCCAACACTTTCTTTTGTAGACATAAATATATTTTCAAAATAGTTGTGTTTTTTTTTTCTTTCCATTTCATTACATAAATAAAGTCTTCATTGGGAAATATTAAAGTGTCAGCTTTTTTTTGTATTCATCTAATATATTTTGCTGTGTTAGCGACACCCACAACCCTCTACAACCATATCTTGATAGTTCTTTAATACGACTTTTTCATTTTCATCAAGGTAGAGCATGGAAATAGCACTCAGTTCTGTCGGCACACAGCAAGCCTTAGGGATTTTGGAATTCACTGAATTGACCAAAGTCTGAACAATGGCATGGTTTGTTGAGTTTAGGTGATCTGCCAGTGGAAAAGGGCATTCCCCATGGCAATAGAAGGCACTATACCCTGGTGGGGCAACAATCCAGTCATTCCACCCCACGTCATTGAAGTCCACATATAACGGATGTCGTTTGCAACTGGATTTGTGGCGTTTGCGTTGTTTGTGTTTTGCTTGACGTCTCTCTCTCTTATGGAGAGGGTGTCCCTTGCCATCATGGCCAAATGTTACTAATAATGGCCTTAGCTGAGACCAGCTGTCTTCATCCTGATGCAAAGACCGGCTAATCCTAACGTGCCTCTTGGAGGCACTGTTCTTATTGTCCAAATGAACCACCTCCACCACAAACCCATGATTAGGTTGTCCATGTGCAATCCACCTCATTACAGCTGGTGTAACATCAAAGCTTTCCCATTTACTCGCATTATGATGCACCAACCTGGTGTCCAAAAGTCTTGTGACAGGGTCCTTACAGGCAACTGTGGCTGGCTTAATGATTTCATAAATATTAATACGGTGATGGTAGCTGCTGTTGTTCTCAAAGGCTTCCTGTACCTGCTCCCGAAAAATCTGAAGTTCAGCTGAGGTGACAGACTCCTCATTGGGGATGGAAGTTAAATTAAAGAAGAATCGCCGTGCTGTTTTTCTGCTTGTTTCTGGGAGTTCTTCTAAAGCTTCTAATTTGATTAGGAAAGGGGGAAAAAAACAAACAAAAAACCCACAATATAATCAGTAACTGAGACAAGCAATGAAAGTTGGAGTTAATATGCTGCTGGAAATTTTCAGATTACATATTGGACACTAACTTAACATGTGACACAGGATTTGAAAATCCCTCAAATAAAAATGCTGTTCCCCTCATCTTTATGTTTATTTATGCAAGCGTGTTCAGCATGAAGTTAAGAATGTTTCATTCATTGTTATGCACTTTGATCCAATGCTGGTGCACTGTGCATGCCAGGTGGTTATAATAACGAACAAGAAATGAGAAGCATTACTTTGGAATTCAAGGACATTAGCAAGAAAAAAAAACAAAACAAAAACCTTTAGCACTGTATTTAGTGGAGATCTAATGAGAATAAATTAAAACTGATTGAGGATTTAGGGTAATTATTGCATTTCTGGGCTTTCACTCTCTCTACCCTCTCCACCCCCCAAAAAATATGGCTTTCATGTCAAAATGTCAATCCCTTAAGCTCTATTCCAAAAATATTACTCCACAATTTAGATGATTTGCAAACCTTAATACAGATTTTTGTGCCCTAATTAGAGACCGCAAGCTCAACATCTGTGATGGCATTTTACAAAGAACACCCTATTATTTTACTCAAAGGGTCTGTAAAGAGATGGCTACCCACAGTACCATGGATGGTACCATGGCAGTGAAACAAAGAGATAGCTTCTTAGCTTAGATTTGGTCCCATTCTCTTCCCATTCCCCTCCTCTGTAATTATATTGGGGGGGGGCATGTGGCCTATTGTGTGGCGACTATAAAATGTGTAGTACAAGTCTGAACTGCATAGCTATGCAAAGCTAAATTTAAAGTTTGAAGTTTAAAAAATAAACCTGTCCCAAAAAATTCAGTTTTTAATTTTGGTGATAAATATGCTAGAAAACCATTCATCTTGCCATAAAAAGCCTTTACTAATATGAATATTCCTTAACTCAAACAATTATTCCTTGCTGTTTTTAGTGGATTCCCTTCCCTGAACAAGGATTATTCATAAGGGTATCAGGGTTAAGTCCAAAATAGGTAAATAGATGGCTCATTTGTTACTGTCTCTTGCAAAAGAGATTTCACATGCTTTCATACAGTCAGTAATGCTTTCAGGTAGCTTGACCTAACCAGTGGTTTACAAGCAAGTGGCTAGCTTCATTATTATTATTTGTTGCAAGATGTAGAATCAAACTTTATTTTTTTTTTGTGAAATTACTTCAAATGGCAGTAACATGCTAGTTGACAAGCTGTGCTATTGCTTTTCAACTTCTGCAGAGTTCCTTTTCTACCACGTTTAGTTTTATGTTCAGAAGTCTGGTAGCATGAATGAACCTTACACTGGATTTTCTCCATTTATTACCAAGAGTTTACTTTCCACATACAGAAGCACAAACCACAGTGCAAGGTTAAATTTCGCCATTAATCTCCTTCCTCATTATAAGGCTTTCCATTAGAGAGTATAACCACCGATTTCAGGCCACTTCCTTTGTATACCAACTTAATTAAATCCTAATAAAATTTCTTTCGTCACAGCTCCATGTTATAACATGTGGAATCTGTGTTTTCATTAATTTTACAGTGAGCCTACAGCATACCACCACTGAAGACTAATAGCTAGAAGTTATTTACAAGTTCTGGAATATTTCTTTTCGTTAAGAGCAAAAGTAACATGCAAACCACTCATTCTAGAGGTCTACCTGGGCTATCTGCCATGACACCAGTTTAGTTATTTCCTCCCCCTGCCTGAACCCCCCACTCCCAGAAACTAGTTAGCCCATGGACACACATATTTAATAAACCAATGAGTACCGAAAGGCAAATATAAAAAAAAAATGCACCTAAGAAAAGACAAATCTCCTCTGCATGTATTTAGTAAACTGGAAACAAAGTAAAATGGATACATTAGACCATTCATGGTGACTAGTTTGTCACAGAAGTGTAAGGCTGGAGTTATTATACTATACTGATGCAGTTAAACCCCACTGAACTTTTGAAAGGTTTCAACAAGGAGAGAGGTGGATACACCTCTCCACAAGATAGCAGCATTTGGGGGAGATTACAAAACAGTTACTTGAGATTTTTAAAGCAGTGAGTGGCTTTACACTGTGTGTGTGTAGATTATCTAATTTCAAGACACACAAAAGAGTTTGGGTGTATGCAGTTTCACACTTTTTTAAAACATGCACTCAGCATCTCACTTAAAATATGACAGTATTGGATGGCTCAGGTGAACACGAGAGACAGGGGAGGGCTGTGACAAGGCTTTTATCAGACCAGTTTTGCCCCTTAGATCTGCATTAAATCTAGCCTTGATTCAGAACTCAGGACAAGAAAGTCATTATGGAAACAATACAATCAATTGTGGAATTGATCTCTCACAGGGATTAGAAACCTTTCCTCAGGGACCCTCTTACAGGGTAAGTGAGGGAGACTTTTCTGGTATTTAGCCTTATAAATAAAAAAAGAAAACTAATATCTGTGGGAATTCTTAATTTGGGCCCAATCTGTTAGAAAATTAAAAACAAAAACAAAAAAAAAAACAAAAAACGACAGGTCTCACGTCAGATGAAAAAGGGAGGGAAGGTGGAGGGGGCGGGGGTAAGAAAGAGCAGGGGGAGGAGAAAAGAAAAAAAGAAAGATTTGAGCCCCAAGTGCATCAGAACATAAAATTCAGGGTCCTTTAATCAGGGCTTTTAAAACACACACACACAAAACTTGACTACAAGTACTGCTGGGAAGTTCAACACAACCTATTTTATTAGCAGCTGAACTTATATTATTTTCTACAGTGACACAACTTCAACAAGAGGGTTGCATCAACACTAGGCACCCACCTATTCATGTGCCTGCCATCTGCCTTGACACATTCTAATTAGAACATCAGAGAAGACT
>NW_017729022.1:133106242-133106882 GCF_001723915.1 Gavialis gangeticus | reverse complement strand
CCCCCTAATCCCCCTACACACACAACCCCCTACACTCCCCAACAAACACTCCCTCCCTACACATACACACCCTACGGCCCCCTGCACACACTCCCTGACACCCCTACACACATGCTCTCTCTGACACCTCCTGTGTACACACACTCTTCCTCACAGCCCCTACACACACCCACACCCCCTCACATCAGCACTCCCTCACACCCACTACAGCCCCCTACACACAGTCCCTCTCATGCCCTTACCTACAAACACCAGGTAGTCTCCCTACAATCTCCCACACACATGCCCAAGCCCCTCTACACCCTACACACACAGTCCCTCTGACACCCTTAACCAAAGGTACACATCCTGCAGACCCCTACACACACTGTCCCTGTCACAATCCCTACACACACACAAACAAACACCCTCTACACACTCTACAGCCCCCTCTACACACTCTCTCTCCCACAGCCCTCCCCCCCACACACACGGAGCCCTCTGAAGCTGCCCCCGCGGCCGCCCCGCTGCCCTCCCGCTCCCGCCCCGCTCACCGTCGTGGTGGAAGCTGCGCACCGTGTTGGCGCGGCTGGCGGCGCGCTCGAGCCGGGCGCCCAGCTGGTGGCCGGCGTGCAGGCGGTACAGCTCCCGCATGTAGGGC
>NW_017729022.1:133105252-133105465 GCF_001723915.1 Gavialis gangeticus | reverse complement strand
CCCCGGCCCGGCTCCGGCTGCCCCTGCCTCTGCCAAGCGCCGGAGGTGCCTCCTTGGCTTTTTGTGGCGCTGCTGATGTCACGACCCCGGGGGCTTGCGGGCCCGCGCCAATCACAGGCGGCTGCGGGAGAGCCAGCGATTGCAGCACCGCCGCCGCCGCCTCCTCCTCCTGCCTCCCGCCCGCCCTCCTTCCCGCCCTCCCTGGCCCTGCCC
>NW_017729022.1:133090438-133105224 GCF_001723915.1 Gavialis gangeticus | reverse complement strand
GCCCCTGCCCTTCTGCTCCCCGCCGGCCGAGCTGGGCACCGGCCCGTTAGGCTGCGGCCGGTGAATCTCTCGGGTGGCCGCGCTGCCCCCGGGGCGTGCGTGGGTGGAAGGGTGTTGCTGCCCCTGAGCTTGCAAAGAACAGTTTTATTTTTTTCCCAGCGATTGGGTTGGTCTAATAAAAGAGACCGCGTTTACCCAGAGAAGCGTGTCTACCGGAGGAGGAGGTATACCCGGGGAAGGGGTAGGTTCCAAGCCGGGCACCAGCTTGGATCCTCACTGGGAAAAATATCAGGGAGCATTTACCTCCCCGCCCCCAAATCTTGTCTACCCAGGGGATGTGGATACCCAGGGGGCTCCAAGCCAGCCACTACCAAGAATACCATGGAGCATTTACCCCAGACATCTTATCTGCCTGGGGAATGTGGATACTCAGGGGGCTGTTGCTTGGATCCTCACTAGCTAGAATATCATGGAGCATTTACCCCCAAAATCTTGTCTACCTAGGGAATGTGGATGGGGGGGGGGGGGGGGGGCTACAAGCTGGGCACTACCTTGGATCCCCCCTGGCAAAAAACCAAGAGGCATTTACCCCCAAAATCTTTTCTACCTAGGGAATGTGGATGGGGGGGGGGGGAGTGTGCTACAAGCTGGGCACTACCTTGGATCCTCACTGGCAAGAAACCAGAGAGCATTTACCCCCAACATCTTATCTGCCCAGGGGATGTGGATACCTAGGGTACTCCAAACTGGGCAAGAATACCATGGAGCATTTACCCCAAAAACTTGCCTACCCAGGGGATGGGGGGGAGGGGCACTAGCTTGAATCCTCCATGGCATTCTTGCTAAGTAGAGGGTTGAAGCTGGTACCCCCTCCCCAGTCCTTTCACTTTAATTTTTATATATTTATATATTTTGCTGCATTAGCAACACCCACGACCCTCTACAACCATATCTTGGTGGTTTCAACCTGGTCCCTGGAGGAGACAGGCTCTGAATTGGGGCTTGAACCTGATATCCAGTGTTATCAGCCCAGAGCTGCTCCTTGCTGCAGCAAAGGTGGCGCTATGTGAAGGGCAGGGCTAGCTTAAGGCATAGCAAGCTAGGCCCTCAGTGAAGAAAGGGACCAGTTGTACTTATTTTACATATTCTAATTATTGAGGAAAACAAAAGGAATATAAATCTACAGGATTAAGTAGGGGCCTACGAATTTGCCTAGGCCCTACTAAAGGGTTAATCCACCCTTGGAGGGGGGGATCCCACAATGGTTAATGGGGGGGGCATTGCTCAATGGTCACTGCAGCCCCTGCTAGTCCCCTAAGGTGCAAAGCAGGATATCCCGGCTGTGCCTTAGAAGCTGTCTCCCTGGGGACAGGTCCCAGAAGAGACTTGTAGGGCAGAGGAGCCAGGGGTCCATCCTGCCTGGACTCCCAGGCTTAGCTGCAGGCATCTCTGAGGGAGCGGGGAGGACTGGGTTAGCCAGAGCCTGTGCGCCTACACACAGAGAGGTAGAGAAAAGTCAGCTGAGAGCCGGGGTGAACAATGAGCCATTATAGCATCTGTCTGTCAGGGAAGAGCGAAATAAATGGAGGGGCAGGCGGGGCTTAAAACAAATCGGATTAAGCTGCGTGCAGCGGGATTTCAGTGTTTGCTGACTTTTAAGGTGTGAAGGTCAAATAAGGTATTGGGAGAGTCAGAGTGTTAAAATAAGATAGTAGTAGTAGTAGTAGTAGTAGTAGTAGTAGTGTGTGTGTGTGTTTATATATGCATCTCTGTGTACTTTACATATATGCATGTGTGTATGTGTATTTCTGTGTACTTATAGTGTGTTTATGTTTTAACATATATGCATGTGTGTGTTATGTGTGTATGTGCATGTTTATGTATGTGTGTGAATGTCTGTCTTATGTGTGTATGTTATATATATGCATAGATGTATGTGTGTGTATGTGCATTTATATACGTAAGTTATATATATATGCATGTGTGTGTTTATATACGTGTGTATTTAGATGTGTTTGTGTGTTTATGTGTGTATATATATATGCACATATGTATATATGGGTATAAGTGTATATATGTATGTGTGTATATGCATGCAAATATACATGCATATATATGTATGTATATATGTGTATATGTGTCAATGATGAGCTAGAGAAGAGGCGTCAGAGGCAGGCAAGACAAAACAGTACTCAGCATGCCAGTGCAAGCTCAACTGATTTGTACGTGCAACTTGCTAGAGGTTCTGCTCGTTGCGCATCAGATTCAGCCACTCAAGAAGCTGTGGCAGTATCCAATAACCAACCAAAGGCACAATCTCCACAGTCTCCTAAGACCGATGGCTGCAAAAGATGATGATATGTGTATATGTGTGTATGTGTACGTATATATGTGTGTATTTATATACATGTATATGTATGCATGTAATATGTGTGTATGTATGTGTGTATATGTATGTGTATCTGTATATATGTATATGTGTATCTATACACACACAAATACATATGAAAACTGAGGCATACCATGTTTGGGAAGATGAGCACAAACCATGCCCAGTGAATGCTGCAAGAGGACAGATTCTCAGCCAGCCTATATGGGTTACCTACTGATCTGGTCCAATGACTTTGAGCATTTAGAAACAGCAAGAGGGAGGCTGATTTAAGTGCCCGCTGTCTATATCTAAAACCCCTGGCTCAACACATACCTCCTCATGTCTCTAGCAAAGATCAGCTGGGATTTGAATTCTGCGTGGGTTAACAGAAAGCTGGGTTTCTCTCCCTATTTTTTCTCTTTTCTACCTGTTGAATGGGAAGAGAATTCAGTGAAAAAGCAAAATCGGCTGCCACTGTGATACCAAGGAAAGCTGGCCTGAGTTCCCCTCTGCATATGGGAAAGGAGCAAGGCAGGTAGCTTCTGTATTGGTATGGAACAGATTTCATCCACGCCCAAGATCATTCTGGAGCAGGTGTTCAGTATGCCTTTTTGTTGCAGTAGCTGCAGCTCCAAAGATACACCTCCAAAGGGGCACCTGGATCTCTATCTCTGTAGCAAAGACAGCCCTGTGGAATGCACCCATCTTTATAAGCCAATGCTTTCTGTCCCCAGGAAACTGGGCCCCCAGGCCTAGCAGAAACATCAAGCCCTCTCCTCCTGAGAGCTGGAGAGAGAAGAGGAATTCCCCCTGCCTAAAGGTTTGCCTCTCAGAACCTGCCAATCTCAAAAGTAGTGGTTGTTTTCTGCCATTGTAGGAAAGGTGTTCAGGTCCCCAAGAGGCTGCTTCAGAGATGAGTATTTGAATGCATTTGCCTTTCTGGGGGCAGCCTTGGAAGTCCAGGCTCGCTGTGCTGATCCTTGTGTGTTTTTTAGATCTGGCTGCCCTCCAGTGGTGGAAATGTATCAACACTCCTGCCTGGAACCAGGAATCCCTTTTCAGAAGCCTCTTCTCATTAGCCTTGCTTTTGGGGCTGCCCCATATAAGGCAGGAAGAGCAGAGTGCCCATTTACCTGCTGAAAGTCCCAGTAACTCAGATCTACTCTCAGGGCTTCACCTTCCGTGGGGTGTTGAAGTATGCTGCTCCGGATGTCTTTGCTATGTCAGTTCATACTGAACAGACCTGAAGCTGAAGGAGCTCCCCTTATTGTGCTTGGACCTAACCTGTGGCCAGGTGAATAGACTTTCACCAAGATCATAGAATCCTAGGGTTGGAAGGCCCTTCAAGGGTCATGTAGTTCAACCCTCTGCACCGACCCAGGGTTATTCCTACACCAAGGTGATATATACTACAGGCCTATAGAAAAGATCTATGATATACAAAGGGAAGGTTCTTTGAGTAGATGTGATATCTTTTATTAGACTAAAATGATATAGGGTGAATTCACTGAGGCTCAGGAGTTCCAGCTTCAGTTCCTACCTCTACCACAGACTCCCTCTGTGACCATGGGCAAGTCACTTAATCTCTCGATGCCTTGATTCTCTGTATAGTGGAGATATCAATACATCTTTTTTTTTCCTGCCTGTTGCCTGCCTTCTTTGAGTGGTGACTGCTTTAGGGCTGACACTGCCCTCATGCTTGTATCCAGCACCTATCACAGTGGAACCCTACTCATTAGTACAATAGAAACAAGTATGATAATAATTAGGAACACAGCAGAGACCTCTCCAGACCTGATAGCAGGCTATCACTTAAAATGCCCAGTAGCCCCACTTGCATTGCCTTTCCTCCTCCGAGTGCCATTCTGGGGGTCCCTGTGCTAAGACAGATACAGATTTAACAGGTCAAATCAGCATGTAGGGGTAGATTTAAAACAACATTGAATAAGAATGTGTTCCATCATTTCTTCCTTTAGCATCAGCCCTTTTTATACATCTAAGAGCTTGACCACATAGGAAAGATACACCAGGATAAGCTAAGTTGTGCATTTAAACCAATGTGGTTATACCATTATCAATCTCCACATGTGCACACTTACTCTGATATAAGTACTGTTTTCCTTTAGCTTATATTGCAATGGAAAAGATTTAGGTTACATCCAATGAGCCACTTTTCTAGCTGAAAAAGTGTCTATATGGGGAGTTATATCAATGTAACTCAGTGAGTTCAGCTATGCCGTTTTAAGTACAGAATGGGTCAAACACTCCCAAATAGACAAACACTGTGCCTTGCCAAGCTCCAGTTTCTACTATGCTTCCACCTCACTGCATTGTCTAAAGATGTGGGCAGAAATGACCCAGGATACAATGAAACCTTTAAAGAGAGTGATAGAGAAACTTTTCCCTTTGCATTCCATCTCAGATAATGTTTAATTTTATGACTTCCTGTAGCATTTTAGCATGAATTTAAAGTGCATGCAGTGTGACTTGAGGGCACGCCAATTATGTAAATCAGCACTAAAATAACAATGGCAATGTAGTTTACACATCACTGACATTAAATGAGCACTTCAACTTCTAATTGCCATTCCAGTTCAATCAGCAGTGGGCCATGCCAGGAAAAAGTCATTTCTTGCCTTAACACTTAGTCCCTGTGCCTGAAGCCTGGCTGTATTGTATGCCCAGCTACACTTTATCTACATAAGGTTTCTATATTAGGATGATGAGCCTTATTAGTGAGAAATGTGTCTACTGTGTACCAAAGGCCTGAATAAACTCTTATCTGATTTAACATTTGAGGAGGTTCCTATGGATTAGCTTACACACTCATTTTAAATATACAAAGACCAAGCACTCTTCTCTTAAGCCATAAAAAAATTAGACTCAGAGAAAAAAGCAAGATGTTTTTCCTCCCTCAATCTTGCCTAGTTAGAGTGGACGTTTCTGAGGCAGGGACTGTCTTTTTTTGTTTGTTTGAACCGATGCCTAGTTGTGGAAGGGAAATGCCTAATAGCCTCTATCCATATGTTCCCACATGTGTCTGACCATATATGTACAGTCTATCAGAACATACCACGATGGAGAATGGAGTCTTGAGCAAACTGGCAAGCAGAACTGTACAAGCAGAGAGACTTCAGTGCCTTCAGATAGCAAAACAAGTAAGGCATATATAGGACATTGCATATCTTGTTACCCTTTATCAGTAGGCCATCTGGCTGATCAAAGGTAAAGTGGCAGTTAGGTGTTTACTGCTTTGCAGATCTAGGAAGCTGTTTTTGTAGGTACTTCCTCCAAGGACTTGGCATCCCAATTTGCAAGGTGTTAATGAGATGTTAGGAAACACATTGGTCAGAAGCTCTTGAAGAGTTTGTTTCTAGCGCTGACTATATCCAGCTGCTTTACTGTATGAAAGACGTCTGCAGTTACCAGTGTTCCACAGATGCTCTTCAGCCTAAAATAAAAGCATCGGTTCTACAATTAGGATTCATTCCTGGTTCACGCCTCATCAGCATCATGGCTAACCATGTTCCACTTGTGAGATTACCTTTGCAACCCAACCATCTTCAAATAACAGACTGAAATTTGCTAGTCATGGTAAAAAGAAGGGTAAATGAGAGATTCATCTGAGGCAGAGGTTCCCAAACTCTGATAGATTATGCACCACCAATTTAAAACGATACAATCTTTAGCATGAATGTAAAATGCATGCAGTGTGACTTGAGGGCACACCAATTATGTAAATCAGCACTAAAATAACAATGGCAATGTAGTTTATGCACCAGCGATTTTTTTGTCATATAAAGTAATTATAATAAATCTGTAAACGTGTACCACTGACAGGTTGTCTGCGTACCACTGGTGGTACCCGTCCCATAGATTGGGAACCGCTGATCTAAGGGCAGAGGAGTCACCCAGACATGAATAAAGGCAGTATGTGGTCTGTAGACTCTTTCTATCAGGGTGGGGACTTGCAGTTCTGAGTTTTCATAATTGGTATACCTCTTCCCTTCCCCTATCTTCATGTTTATAAACGGAGCAAGTTTGACATAACAAAACTCAGAATGGGCCATATCCCCAGATGAGGTAACTCAGCATTATGTCAGGGAATGCAGTGGAGCTTACTGACAAATACCAGCAAGAGGCTTAGCCTTCCCAGTGTGGACTCCTACAGTGACACTGATTTTTACAGTCACTTTTCTGAATAAGCCTGCACTATAACCAACTTCTGATGCTCAGCCCTTTATACTGGAGTGATTTTGTTTAGACAGTGTTGGGTTTTAGGAAACTTGACCACTTGCTTTTGTTAATTTCTTTTGTGAAACCTCATTTCTCTGCTCCCAACGCTTCAGTAATTCATTGGACTTGATAGATTTATTTTTTTTCACAGTGTTGGAGGTTATTCAGTTTGACGCACCTGCTTCTAAGGTTTCAGACTCAGGTGTTTCTTTACAGGAATCCAAACACAGCGGATTGGTCTAAGCCATGGGAGTTCATTTTAGTAAACTGATAAAACAGTTTCCAAGGAAGTGTTGGCTTTGCAGTACTTTACGACAGCAGTGTAAGAGTGATGGAGTCACGATGGTCCAGAAATTATGCAAGAGGCAAGGATTTCTTAGGGGGTGATATCTTTTACTGGACCAACTACGTAGTTGGGATAAAGTTAGCTCTGAGCAAGAATGCCGTGCATTTGAAAGCTTATTTAACTTTATCCCAGCTGTGTAGTTGGTCCAACAAAAAGACACTACCCTAAGAAATCCTTGCCTTTCTCAGTTACTTAAGAGGAATTTTTAGAATCAAGAAGGGGGAAAAAAATGATGTTTTTCCTCTTCCAAATTTTATATAAAAATCGCTTTGCTATATCAACTCCCTCTAATGCTGTGCCTTCAAGTGGATTGACCTGTACGTGCCCTGCATTGGTGGTTATGGGTACAATCAGACTTCTGAAACACTTAGGTGAGTAACTGTTCACTTAGGTGAATAAATGGTTCATAATTTATTATGCTTAACACAATGACATTGCACAAGTTGTAATTATAAAAGAGGCACGAGTCTTCAGAATCATCAGCAAAACTCCACTTCCAAACTGAACAGCAGTTTCACTATCGACTTCTATAGAATGCTAGTGCTGAATACCTTAAAAAATTTCAGCTGCGAAATCCCTATCCCATGATATTTGCGGAACAGACAGTGCCTGATATGCTGATGCCAGGGTTTTTTATTTTACATATTTTACTGTTACTGTATAAGAAAATTTATGATAAACCATGTGAAATATAAGTAGTAAAGAAGGAGAGGAGGCCCAGAGAATGATTTAAGAGGTGTTAGTTTTCTTGAGGTTTTGACTTCACAAATAGTGAGGATGGCCCTGAACTTAGTGTTTCTAAACTGTTCTTCCTGTTTGTGTCTAGATGTAATTGATGTGTGGACATTTCCTAAAATCTTAGCTAATAACGAGCCCTAAAGACATATTTGACTTTTGATGGTTTGCTTTTTATGGTCTGCCAATTGTATGTTCTGGCCAGTCTCTCTTCCATTCCCTTAAAGAAAGTGGATAAAGTCCCACTCAAAGGGCTATTTTTAAAATGGTGATTTGTTTTCCAAGTGGTGAAAGGCAGCTCATTCAGAAATGTCCATTTAATTCCTTTTCACCGTAGCTGATGCCTGGCACCTTCTCAGAATTGTCGCTCTATCAAATAGTGCATCTCAATTTCATGCATCAAATTTTGACTTTTCTTCCATCGTTGCTGGAGAGAAATCAGAATTTATCAAGAAACATCCTGCAGACACAGGATTTTGTACGTTTCCATTACGTCCGCATTGCTAGTGAAAGATAACAAAGTGGTGACAATATTACTAAATGCAGCTGTGCTCCCGCCCCCCATGCTGCAGGACTCACAGGCTTTGAAGAGAAGGCAAAATTATATGCAGCACTGTGTTCCATTCTTCCGTGGTTTTTATAAGCAGCTTATTCATTCATTCTAATATCTGTACTTTCGGGATGGGATGGGGCTTCAAGGTAATTTACCATTAAGGATTCTCTATGCAGATGCTGCCTTAGATCAGTAAAGGACTTTGAAATGCTCTCATTTGGATTTGCCTCATGTATTGAGCCTCTGGATTTGAGAAGGGTGGTGACCTGTTCTTCTGCAAGGTTGCAGATGGAATATTTACCATGAGTACCAGAGCTAATGACCTCCGCCATTCTAGGACCCAGTTCTTCAAACCTGTAAGCATGTTACATAACTCTGCTCCTATTCATCAATGACCTTAAACATATGCTCCTGTCCTGTTGACTTCAATGAGACTTCAGCATGGGCCTAAAACTAGATAATGATGGGCCTAAAACTTCAGCATGGGCCTAAAACTAGGTAATGATGAACCACTGAGTGAGGTATATACAGGTAACTGGGTAAAGCAGAATGTCCCATGACATCCAGGTGGTCAGAGCAGATGATTTAATGGCCTCTTCTGGCCTTAAAACACAATAAATGAATCTAGGAAGGTATCTGCAATGGGGCACATCCTCTGCTGGTGTTATTTTTTTGTTGACCCACAGTATTCACACCCCAATTATTCACACCTAAATCATACTTCAGTCATGTCCATGTGTTACTCCATTCAGCAATCTCCATCATTTCACGAATGAATGATTCTGCTCTTTACATTGTTTTCAATTAGCCTTTGACTTTAACTGGTAAATCAGAAGACTTCTGCATATACAAATTGGCAACCATAGCAGGTCTTGTGTATGCAGGCAGCTGAGCTTCTAAATCACTTCTCTGGATAAGGTAATTTGGTGATTTTGTAATATGGCAGAATGACCAAGTGATAAAAAACAGAGTTTAACTAAGAAAATGCAACTTATGTTAGCATAAAGGTCTAGCACTTTGACTGACAAGTCACCCTGATTTTATGCTTCTATGAATGCTATACTTACAACTTGGAAGTTTGTTTTCCACAAACATCTGGGCTCATGGACTCTGGTTGCACTAATGCTCGTGGAAAATACATACAAGAGGAATAAACAGCTGCAGAATTTTACATTCAAGATTCACTAAAGCTATAGTTTACATTAAAGACCCTGCCTGCTCTGTAGGTCTATAGCTTCCTTGCATTCAAAGTCATACATTGCTCTCAGTCCAAACTCACAATGGAGCCATGACCTTTCTGACTTTCTGGACACTACCACAGATATAAATGTTAAATAATAAGGACTAATGAACACCCATTGATAGAGGGAGGCAATGAGGTCTACTAGATAAGAACATCAACCTGGGACTCAGGTGACCTGGGTTCCATCTTTAGCTCTGCCACTGGCTTGCTAGGTGATAATGGACTAGTCATTTCCGCACTTTGTGCCTCAGTTACCCTATCAGTAAAATAAGGATAATGAGACTTTTTAAAACAGTTTGAGATTTATCCATGCAAAGTGCGACATAAGTGCTAAATATTATTATTCTGGGGGGGCTAAATACATGCTTAATACCCATACTAATCCCAAACTCCTGAGAGCTAAGGACTTGATCTTGTACTCACTGAAGTCAATCACAAAACTCTTCCTGATTTCAATGGTGCAAATTCAGGCACTGGAACACTGAAGTTTTGGAAATCCAGGCAATTCAGATCAGAAGATCAGGAACAAGCAGGGCTTTTTAATTATGTAAATCATAGTTCAAAAATTAGGTATGGTTGTTTTCTTGGGTAAAAATGGCTTCAGATATTTCATCATTATGAAGATCCTGACATCAAATAAAATGGAAGTTAATATAATGCTATGCATATTGCCTTAAGACCCACATATTTTAGCAGAGCAACCGGATAGCATTTTGTAATTAAAATAAAATAAAGGCAAGCATGACGTTCTGTTTAAGCAGATTGTCTGTATGAAAGCTTTATTGTAGCTGCAGATTTAGAGCATATGAAAAGGTTTTCTGTGCTCCGTTTCAGGATGAAAAAACATTGCATCATCAGACATTCTTGTTCTCTAACACTTATTTGCCAATATTTCTTCGATAATGAATGCTTGCAATTTTATTTTCGAGTCTAAAGTCAGGTTTCCTCAGCTCATTATCATTCCAATTTTTAAAGATCCTATTAAAACTAGACAGAACGACAGAAAATAATAATACAGCTTTGTGCCTGCTAGGTGGCATGTACTCTGCACAAGCATTCAGCCACTGCACTGATTTTACACTGGAAGTAAGGCTATTTTCAGGTCTATATTTTATCACCCTGTTTGAATTACTTTCCTCCTTCCCTGTTCTGCCTAGTTTTCAGAGCTCTTACTGTGGACTCGTCTTAATTCAGACACTGCCAGCTATCTTTTGTGGCTCTTACTGTAATGTTCAGTGAGTTAATTATTTTTAAACCAATTGTCAGGAAGAATGACATGAGGTAGGATTTTCAAAATAGTCTAATTGATTTAGGTACAACTGTCCTTTGGCTTTCAGTGCCCTGATGTCTACACTATGTTAACAGAGAGCTCTGTCTCACTGCTGAGGCAATAAGCTCCACTCACTCTCTCTTGCTCTGGGCACATCAACTGTGGAAAATCAGAAGAAGCGCACCAGCACTGATCTCAAGACCCAAGTTTCCGCTACACTCAAGAGCAGCAGTTTCAGATGCCTACTATCACATCTGCACTATCTCATTTCCAGAGTTGAAGGCCAAAGAGAAAGACTGGGTGGGTAGGGCTCAATTGCTTCAGCAGTGTAGATGTATCCTAAATTGCTCCAGTGCTTCTGACATTCCCCCTCACCCATAGCATAATGGAAACTAAAAGACCACATCTACACAGTCAACTTAACAGCCATGCCCTCAAACACACTGTGCTCTACCTAGCAAGCTGTATCCCAAACCAGAAGCTGTGCACACAGGGTGCTTTGGACTGACTACTTAACACTGCTGAGTAAAAGTACCAATTAGCCTGATCCCATGTTAATTAATGTGGATACAGCTACACTGCCTAGGAGACAACCTCTCATCTAAAATACAGATAACAAAACTTAGAAGCTGCATCTCGCACTGCTTTGCCCACAGGCATATAACCTTGTTTATCTAAGGAGGACATCTCTGGACTTATGAAATGGCATTTACAGTAAGGATAGAATTTTGTTTAGGATAACAGGGATCTCTTATGAGCGTTTCACCCAGGTACATGCAACAGACTGAAGATGTCTCCTTAGCTGATGTGTTTCTACTCCTACCGTGTCAGCCACATCTTTGTATCAATGCACTCTGAAAAAATTCTGGCAGCTATGCCATGCTGTTTTATCTACTGGCCAGTCTAGAGTTTGTGGCAGACTTTTCAGAAGTGCCCCCTCTCTAGCCTGATTCTGGAGGGGGTGTTGAAAGTTGATTTTAGAATCTAGAAATGCAGAAGGCCAGAATCCAGGAACTTCACAAAAAAGTGAGGGCATCTTCAAACTAGAACAATTTGGTAGTTCTGGGCTCTGCATCCTGTTTCCTTGTTCACCTTACAGCACAGATATGCTTCTGGAAAATGAGGCAAACTGTAGTGATATGTAAAAAGAAGGATCCAAATTGGCATTGAACCTTATTAAGCAGAATCAGGCACAATAAAGATAGTAGACCAAGTCCAGCTCTACCTCTTGAGGGGCCATTACTGCGGTGTACTGAAATGACAATGAGTGGTTGACTGGGCAGTCTGGGGAGCTTTTGCTCCCCACTGGAGCACCCTTCTTATGTTAAGTCTGCCGAGGGATTTGGAAAGAAAGGAGCCCTGGTGTTGGGAGATGCCTGTGCGTTAGGTCTGTGAGCTAAAGCAGAGATGATATCAGGATGCCTCAATGATGTGTTTGCTCTTCATTTCTTCTCTGCATTCCTTTCATTCATCATGATGCCTCAGCTTCCACCTCTTACTTTTTCTGTTTTCTTGTTTTTTTTCTCTATCTTTCCTTAGCAACTGTGCCATCTTCCATGTCCATCAGTTGATATAGACTGCGTATGAGAAACCCCTCTTGATTTCTCTATTTCTGGTAAACATGAAGAGCATTCAAACCCCAGGGCCTTTCTGTTCCTGGAAGCTGTTTGACACAGGCTTAACACAGGCAACTTATTTCTATACTTCTCAAGTATGTAGCTTAATACATTGGGGATGCATCTACACCAGTGACTGTGAAGTAGGCCAATACTACTGCACAGTACCGTAATGTGGCAACAGCTGTCACGCGACACTACCGCGCAGTACTATTTGACTACTGTTCAGTAGCATCACAAAAAAAGTCGCTTGTCAGCACTACTGCACAGTAACGAAGGATACTGCACAGTCATTTAGTACTTGTATAAACAAGTACTAAATGGCTGCGCAGTAACAACTGTGCAATCAGTGTCTCATGTAGATATGGCCTGGCAGTATTTAACAACTCAAGGCCCCTATCCTGAAATGTGTTATTCATCTGCATAACTTGACTGCTTTACTCATTGCAATAGGCTTCTTCACAGCATGTCTGGTTAAGCATGTCTTTAAGTCTATGTTGCTTTGGGACCTTCAGGCAGGATATGCCATAAAACATACAGGATATGCAGTGCTGTTCAGTTAATAATTCCAGTAGCCCCCTGGACTTAACAGTTTCCTTATTTTAAATGGGCACTGTATTAAAAGAGCAGGGGTCGCCTTAAAATAAAGTGCTTTATCTATCAATCTAATTTTTATCCACCTAGGCTTGGTAAACATCCACACCCCACATATGTGGGCATGAAGACATGGAGTAAGTTCCTTTACTCAGGCCTGGAATAAACTCATTTTAAATAAATCAAAATACTAAATAAACAAACAAGCTGGAGAACTGTGGAATAAACTCCATTTATTTTGCATCTTTGACCTTCTCACCTGCTCTCTGCTCCCGGGGCTGTCTCTGCAGAGACTGGTGCTAGCATTCCAAACCTCTGAGCAGAATTCTGACCCTCTCTTAGGTTTCTTCTTTTTTGGAAAAAAAAAAGAAACAACCCCTCCAAATATTCACCTTCCTCCCTAACCAAAGATATCAGGAGGCTGAATGAAGTAAGAGCATGGGATTACTGGTTTGATACCCAACAATTGCTAGACAAAATCATTTTATGCAATCGCATCATTTGGGAAATAAATACAAACGCTGATCCTCCAAACACTTATTCACATGCTTAAATGCTGAACAAGACTGAGGTCATAAGTCTTAAGCTCATACGCAAGTGCTTGAAGGATCAGGACCACAGCCTTCCTATCACTGAGAAGCTGACATTCCAGGCTGCCCAGTGATATATGCAATATTGATTTTTAGAGTGAGGGAGGAAATAACTTTTTCCTGCAAATTTTTTTTAATGAACTTTTCAAGTAGTTTAATAAAAATAATCATTTTCCCATGAAAAAAAGATTGTTACTTGCCCATTTCCTAATGGGGGGAGGGGAAATCAATGATTTCTCCTCCATCAGCTTGTGAAATGTCAGAATTAGCACCGAGAAATCCTTCTTAATTTGAAAAAGTATTTCATAGTGGACAAATACTCATTCTTTCTTCCACATGAGCTAGCTGTATTTTATCACAGCAAGAGCTGTATATGTTATGTTATCACAGCAAGCTGGCTTTGCAGGCAGGAAAACATGCTTCAGAATATGTGATCGAATTTGAATACAAATTTGCAAGATAGTTTTATTGACATCAAGTAGTGATAGACTGTATGGATCACTGAATACCAATAGCACACAGGATAATGTACACTGTCAACAGATTAACGGATACATTGTACATTGTACCCCTTGACAGAAAAATCTGAAGTAAAAAGTTGCTTTACACCAGGCTGTGGTGAAGGTTTTAGCTGAAATGTTTATTCCACTTTCACCAAATATTGTAGATTATAAGTGATATTCACCCTATGAAGAAGTGTAATTTAAATGCACACATTGTACTTCAACCTACAAAGTGTGACTTTAATCATGCCATAGCATTGTGCTGGTTGATTAAATGGACATAGATTTCATAGACATTTGGGCTGGAAGGGACCCTGGAGGATCATCGAGTTCAGCCCCCTGCCCCAGGGGCAGGAAGTCAGCAGGGATAATAGGATCCCAGCAAGATAAGCATCCAAATGTGTTTTGAAGGCGTTCAAAGTAGATGCTTGAACCGCCTCAGGCAGCAGTCTGTTCCAAACCTTGGGGGCCCAGACAGTGAAGAAGTTCTTCCTTATGTCCAGCCTGAACCGGCCACAGTGGAGTTTGTGACCATTTGATCTTGTCATCCCTTGGGGGGCTCTGGAGAACAGTCGTTCCTCCAGATCCTGATGAGCACCCCTGATAAACTTACAGGTGGCCACCAGATCACCCCTGAGCCTGCGCTTTTCCAGGCTGAATAGCTCCATGGCTCTCAGCCTCTCATCATAAGGTCTGTTTTCCTGACCTCTGATCATGTGCATGGCTCTT
>NW_017729022.1:133074781-133085438 GCF_001723915.1 Gavialis gangeticus | reverse complement strand
ACTCCCACTGCGGCCTCACCAAGGCCCTTTTTTGTCCAAATTATCACAGTAACTCAAACAGTTGCAGAAAATAGCATTCTGTGTTTTCAATCCCAAGCATATGGATTTCTGTTATTTGAATGTATAGGGCTTAGGCTCAATCCAAAGGGCACTGGAAGACCCTTGGACAGCCCCTCTTGACTTTGGATCAGACTCATAGTTTTTCTCAAGGATTCTTTGAAAAATAAAGCCCACTGACCATCAGGTCTAAGTCATCCTAACGAAGCTCTCTTTAATTTCAATAGTAAGTTAGCAAAGGGAATATCTCAATTTTGTGACAAGGTGTAAAGAATCATGGACGACTCTTTAGGTTATTGTAAAGTATTCACTTGCAGCCTTTTAATTAGTCCAGCTAGTGACAAAGGAATTTTTAATACTGCTATTTTGATATAAACAATGGGGTAATAGCAGGAAAGGTAAATAACCCATTAGAATCAGGCAGCTTTATGGCGCAGGAGGTTATAGGTCAGGCAATTTGCTGTCAGTCAAGGCCAGCTGGCAAACAGTGGCATGTGCTGTATGTATTTAAACACATTTTTACATGGCTGTCTTTGAGCTATTAAAATGCTCTTTTAGCCAGCTTAAGCAGCTGGAAGCACTGTGCCACAGAACTCAAACAGCAGTAGAAGCTTTTGTGTGGTACTTCTCCAAACTGTTTTCTTACCGTGCATCATGATTGTTTTTTTTTTCCTTTAGGGAAAATGAAAGACATTTAAAAGGGTAGATAAAGGGCTCTTAAAAGCTCAATGCATATATTAAAAGCAAGGGAAATAGCACAACCGTTGGCAAAACAATGAGTTGGAGACATGATTGAGAGGCTTTTTCAAAGGGCAACGGACTTAAGTTGGAAAACACATGCAAAGAGCCTGATCCCATAGGACCATTTTTTTCTTAAATGGCTGGTTGTTATTGCCCAAATGCAGAAGATGCCCATATAATATTCCATTAAAATCAGATGCTGCTTCCTAACTTGGACCAGGCAAAGGGCTATCATGCTGATTTTGAAGGGTTGTGGGAAGGCTTTCCAGGTGGAGGGAAGACAGATGTGCATTTCTACTGCATGTTGTACATTATGCATCAGTTAACCAGTGCCTATCCAGGTCACCAGGGCTGGGTGAGGGAGTAAAGCCAGCCCAGAGATAATGAATTGTGAAATACTGGTTAAAGATTTGGGCATTAACAGTGCCAGATTCATATATTCTGATTTTTACCAAGGAACACTGTACTCCACTAGTCTCTCTGCAATGTCTAGAGCTACTCCTAGTATCACATGCTATTAGCATGAATAAAGGTGTTGGAATTTGACTCTAGCCTTGGTGCAGGTGGGAGGAACGGCTCCCAGCATGTGTTCCAAAATAGATACCACCTGCCAGGAAAGGCAATCTGTAAATACCAATAGTGAAAAACCAAACCAAAACCACCCCCAAAAGACAAATAAAAAAACCCCAACATAAGCATCAGCCCAACCCTACACAACAGGTTTGGGAACCAGCAAGTATAATGCATTGAAGTAGGCGTGTATAATACATGACATCACTCAGGCTCACATTCCTGCCCCACCAGAACTAGCCACATCAGGAGAGCAGAAACAGAGTGGTACAAGTTCATGCCCGGGGCAGAAGCAGTGCACCAGGCCGCTATCTGGAGCTATCAGTGACAGCAGTGCATCCAGCCACCAGCTGCAGTAGCGCTTTTCCAGCCCCTACAAATGTAGCGCCTATGGCTGTTGTCCCAGTCTCTTACCCTCATCTACACTACAGGAGAGTTCAGGAGAAGAAGGAGGCTAAATTACAGGGCAGGATGTTACAGCTGAGAATAAAATCCAGCTCTGTCACAGACTGTGACTTTGGCAAAGTGACATCAATACCCTATGCTTCAACTTAAAATGGGAACAACAATAGTCCCCATCTTCAAAAGGGATGCTGTGAAGACACAGGCATAATTATCAAGAACTTTGAGATCCTTGGATGTAGAATGCAAATACTATTATTGCGATTGTTCCCAGTCTGAGGATGCATAACTACTAACACACAAGTGCATTCTCTCTGTCTCTCTCTCTCAAACAATTGACTGGGGACAGGACTGCTGGGGGCCTTACAGCTCTTTAAGACTATAGGAAACCTACAAAATGCATAAGCAGAAAGGGTATGTTTCTCAAAGTAGCCTTCTTGTGTTATTTCAAGGTCCACTCCCATGTATCTGGCACTTTCACAAACTCCTCAAAAGCAACAATTCTCCCTGAGAGCAAAGAGCAGAGGCTCTAAAGCAGGATTTCTTTAAAAAAAAGGGACATTTCTCTTGCCCTGCCCTCCCTCTTTACCATGCCCCATATCTGGGGTGGTGGAAAAGCTGAGATTCTCAAACCAAGGAAAACAATAAATTCACAAAATTCTTAATCCTAATTTCAAACACCTTGTCAAGACATCCATTTAAATGGAATTACATTTCTTGATAAAGGAGACTTACAAAAATGCTTTACAGAAGAAGTTCAGTGACACAGACAGCATCTTTCATTCTGAGACTGATGCTAAAATGGAATGGAGTCCTTTGCATAATAATGAGTCAGAGATACCAATGCCCATTTAGCTGCATTGGAGGATCAATGACCAGCTCGTGCAAACTGCATGAACTTTGTGGTAGAAGGTTGTTAACTTGCACCAGAGGACTTGAGACAACTATTGCACAACTGCAGCTGAAATTTTGCCCTTAATTATAGCATGCCCACAAAGCTCAAAATGGACACATCAAAACTGCCCTCAGCAGCAAAGAAGGGCATGTCAAAGCACCCAGCTTTGACATAAAGCACCCATTGGGCCCACTGGCCTTCTGGCTTATGCAGATTGAGTCTGGAGTTTCCCAAGGCAACTTGCACCTGGGCTTATATTTCACTTCTGCCATTTCATATGGCCTAAACAGATATATGTTTAGCTTTTGTGCCACATAACAGGAGGCTGGCCCCTGTTGCTGGGTGGGGGAAAGACATTGGACAGGACTGAAGGGACAGGTCTCTTTAAGGCAAAGACTTTTAGAGCCAGAAGGGGTGAAGGACCACAGCTGAGGGCAAGCTGTGGACCCACCCCATTCTGAGGGCTGCATGAGGTTAATGAAGACCTCTTAGGTGAGCCTGAACGGAGGGGAGGAGGGCCCAGTGTCATAAAAACAGATCCCCAGTGGCCAGCAGGAAAAGGAAAGTCCTGGCAAGAAAGACAGGAGTAGTGGCATTTGAGGAGAGAAAGGAACCACCTTAGAAGCTGTCCAGCTGACCCTGGGGCACACAGGAAGTGACTCCAAAGACAAAGGCATTACTGCAGTGGTGAACGGTGGGAGTTTTTCTTCTTCTTTTTTCTAGGCCCAGTAGGATGAAGTTTATGTTTGAGGACTTTGTGTGGGGGGCCCAAAAGGCAGAACAGTCCAAAAGAAAGACATTGGTTGTTAACAACTAGTGGTACAGTTGCAGCTATAAGGGGCAATGTGGAGACTGCATAGCAGAGAGCCAACACAAAGGCCTCTGCTGTAATTGACCCTCAGTAGATCAAGTGCTGATTTTAAGGCCTGAGACCTGCCAGGGCAGCAGCACCCCAGAGCCTACAGGCTGACCCAGAGCCAGACTCATTTGCTGACAAAGGTGAAAGTTCTGGGTTCAAGAACCAGCAGGGTTACAGGCAGGACTCAGCCTGAACAGCGAGGAATCTTTCAGGCAGCAGCACAGAGGCCCCTGGGGTTTGGATGCAACTAGCTGCAGTGATCTAGATAAAGATGAGGTGGCAACAACTGGTCTTGGGGGTTCCCCTCCAGCTTCTCACAACCTCCCCAAATTATTCAACATCGAGGCACAGCAGGAGAACGAGAGGGGTGGAGCATGCAAAGCCAACTGGGTATGGAACCTGGGGTTACTCATCAGTGGCACCCTGCGACATGCCAGCAAAAAGAACTCTAGGCATCCCAAACAGAGACTTAGGTGGGTCCTAGTCAGTGTTTGGGGCATTAGGCTGGGGAAGCCATGATATGCCTTTGCCACAGCAGCAGAATGCTCAGTTAGGCCATGGAGGAAATAGGCCCTGCCAGCCTGCTCTTCATGCATCAACCCTAGAAATGGAGCATTGAGGTTCTCCCAAGTGTTACTCTTGAGCATGCTGGAAACTCAGGTCTTGAGTGCAGTGCCAAGAGTAGACTTTTGGGTATCTTCACTGCTTCATTTCCAAGGTAGGTGGGGCTTATTTTTTCAGCGGTCCAACAGGGCACTGTGCTGTCTTGCATGCTGTTGCATACACTAGCCCAAGAAGTTGCCTATGCTTGGGATGGACTTCGGTCTTGGGTTATCTCCTACTGTGTGTGTGGCCTCCATATACTAATGCTACCTTAATACTAACAAACACCGGTCATATCTTAGTTAATAGCAATTAGTTAAAAACTTGAATTAGTGAATCCAGCTGTCAAATGTTGCAGAAAGCCACATTCACTTTCCTCTCATTGCTTCACATGCTGTGGCCAGTTTTTCAGTGAATGTTCTCTTCCTCAAATCAAAGAACAATATTAAGCCCCTCTCCGAAAGAGAGAGTGAACATGATTGACAATTCGGCTTTCCTGACTACAATTCCTTCAGCAACACAAATATTTTGCAGGTTCCTTTATTATCGAGATCAAGCAACATGTCTGGAGCAAAACAAAATGGTTCCAATTAGATTTGAGTAATTGCCATTTTGAGTGAACCTAAGCTTTTTTGGATAGAAAAAAAAAGGCAATAAAAAGCTCAAGTAAAGCTCCCATCTGAGATTTAAGCCTTCAAAGCTTTTTTTTTTTAAAAAGAGACAAGGAGGGAGGAGGGAAAAGGATGCATGAAAAAGGAGGAGTGGTTTTCCCAAGCTGATTTTTTTTACTGGGTGACCCAGTCTCTTTCGGAATGTTACCCATGTGACCAGTGCAGGCTGTATCGGAAACACAGCAACAGCACAAGAATGAGCAGCTTCTGCAGCATCATTAAAATAATTGGCAAAAAAAAAAGGGGGGGGGAGGAACTGTTAAGCTGCACAACAAATCCCAAGCTTAGTAACCCCACCACTTCGTAACATGTCTCCCCCCACCTTCCTAACCATGCATTTGGAAGATAGATAAAAGGGGACTCTGCAATGAAGAAGAAATCAAAGAGGGAGAAGGAATAAAAACTCTGTTTCAAGAACCCATGCAGTATACATTGCACCAGCTAGAGCTTGTGCCTGCAGTCTGTAGCTCAGTGTCAGTCCAAATGAGCAAAGCTGCCTATGCATTGACACTGCAGTTAGCTGCCCACAATAAGGATGAGTTATGACATGCAGCAGTCTAGGAAAGCAGTAGCCGTGGCATGGGAAAGGGGAGGGGATGAAAACAACAAAAAACCAAAATCTGCTGACAGGTTATACCAAGCTGGGTGAAGAAGCGGCATCTTCTCCTTTCAAAGCAGCAGCTTTCAGAGAAAGTGTTGGAGCATGTCATGCATTACAGCAGTTTCAGATTAGCACCAGCTGGAGCTCTACAGCAGCTGGATTAAAATCAAACAGTAAAAGAGCTGCAGCAAAACCATTTCAAATACTGCTGAATATGCAACCTTTGAGCTCACTGACACTGACCTAGACACAGGAATGGTCTTCTGCTGACAAGAGCCTGGATCTACAAAAGGAGTTAGCCACCTTATCCCATGGATTTCATTCAGAGTTAGACATTTAAATACCTATGTGGATCTGGGCATTAGCACACCCCTGGCACAGCCCCACCTCTCCAGTGCTCAAGTAGCCAATGGAGTGCAGAACAATAAGCCAGGGCCAGCTCCAAAGCCCATTGCAGCAGGAAAGACTCCAAGACCCATTGTGCTCTAGGTAGTACCTAGTCATCTGCTATATTGGAGTCCATTATCTGGTTGGCAAATGAAAATATCTTTACCCAGCCCCTGTGGGATTTAAGGCAGTGGTCCTGAAAGGAGATCATGGCACTCCCTGTTGAAAGAATGGGGCGAGTCCCATCCAACATGCCCCACACAGATTCTTCCTGCTCCCTCCATGGGCAGCTATGACTGACATCCTTTGACAACCGTGCTGGTACCAGACTGTGATAGATCCAGTTACTTGGCCTCCAAACTGGGGAGAGGCCTCATGGGGGAGAGAGGAAGGAAGCATCGTCCAAACAGCCTGCTCCTTGAAAATACGTTAGCTCTCCACTGGCAGAACCATAGGTAGTCACGTCAGCCTTCCCTGCCTATGGCTGGTTTTGGATACAATCACTGAGCTGGCAAAAGGAGTGCCCGGGTCCAGACTGGCTGGCCTAATGAATCGTGGAGTTGGGGATTGCAGGGGTAAAGGTCAGAAGCCACAAGTCAGGAGCCAAAACGCCAAGCCAGGGTCAGGAGCCAAGAATCAGAAGCCTAGGGTGCTTGTACATGAGTCGGGAGGCTGCTCTGATGCTCTGTAATTACAGCGCATCAGGGCAGACTCAATTTATCAAGTCTGTTGGAGTGTGGCAATTACCACGTTCCAGCCAGCTTCTATGTCTTATGTATCAGCATCCCCATGCTTCAAAGATAGCAGTGGGGGCACTTTGAATAAAGCTCATTTGATGAGCTTTAGATAAAATGTCCCCACTGCCACTCTGAAACACAGGGATGCGGATACCCAAGATGCTTCTGCCACTTTAGAGTGGCTTTTAGAGCCGCTCTGATTAAAGTGCCCTCCCTCCCACTCCTGTGTAAAAATGCCCCTAGTTACATAGTCCAAAGGATAATCCACAGGGCAAAATCCAAGAGTAAGCCAAGCTGGGGTCAGGAGTCAGGAAGCAGGTCTGTAGAGAGAATCTAAAGGCCCAGATTCAGGAGCAAGGTGAAGGCATTGTCAGGAGCCAGAGACATTGCTGAGACAGGAGCTGCTCAGAAACTGGTGACCAGTGTGTCATACAGCAAGGCTTTGGTACTGAAGGAGTTCCTTAAATGCAACTCCAGAACCAATCAGATGGAAGGGGCTGAGGGGGTCAGATCACTTTAATTAGTGGTAACTAATTAGAGCACTTAACAAGGGTTGCAGGGCAGGAGCCTGCCTTGAGCTTTATAGAGTTGACCCAGACTACAGCACAAGCCTTACAGGGAACATCTACTTACGATTAACTGAGCATTAGACCAAAACTCCTCAAATGCAGAGGAAAAGAATCAGATTTGGGGAATGGAAGTGTGGGTGAGTGGATGGCTGTGGGTGTGTGTGCCAAGAGGTGGTCTCTCTCAAGCCATTGACATAGGAAGGCTAGTTTAGCACTAGCTTAGAGCAGGGCTCCATTCTCCCCTGTGCCACCAACTTCCTGTGTGACCTCATGGAAGTGGCTGAGTCTCTGGAGGGCAGAACAAAGAATGAGGTCAGAGTCCCACATTGCCTAACATTTAAATGTCAAAGCTCCATGTTCAGATAAAATACAGCGCAAGTAAAAAAAAAAATGCAGGTAGGACAGAATTAGAGAAAATCATACCCAAATTCAACCACAGAGAAAGAGAGAGAGAAAGTAAGTCTTTTCCTAGTGAATCTCCCACTCTAACTTATTTTTCACAGAAAGACATTTTCCTCAAGCAGGTATCTTCCCCAGGAAGAATATCATATTAGTTAACAATAGAGCCTGTCGGACAGGAAGAGAGCATGGATTGTTTTTCATAGACATTCAGGCTGGAAGGGACCCCGGAAGATCATCAAGTCCAGCCCCCCGCCCCAGGGGCAGGAAGTCAGCAGGAATCATAGGATCCCAACAAGATAGACATCCAAATGTGTCTTAAAGGCGTTCAAAGTGGGTGCTTGAACCGCCTCCAGCGGCAGTCTCTTCCAAACCTTGGGGGCCCAGACAGTGAAGAAGTTCTTCCTTACGTCCAGCCTGAACTGGTTGCAGCAGAGTTTGTGACCATTCGATCTTGTCATCCCTTGGGGCACTCTGGTGAACAGATGTTCCCCCAGATCCTGATGACCACCCCTGATAAACTTATAGGTGGCCACCAGATCACCCCTGAGCCTGTGCTTTTCCAGGCTGAATAGCCCCATTGCTCTCAGCCTCTCATCATAAGGTCTGTTTTCCTGACTTCTGATCATGTGTGTGGCTCTCCTCTGCACTCTCTCAAGGTTCTCCACATCCTTTTTGAATTGCAGAGCCCAAAACTGGACACAGTACTCCAGCTGCGGCCTCACCAAGGTCGAGTACAAGGGGAGAATGAGAATGACGTCCCGGGATTTGCTTGAGAAGCATCTATTGATGCAAGCCAGCATTTTGCTCACTTTGCTAGCCACAGCATCACATTGAAGGCACGAGCCTTCATCTTGTGGTCAATCCTGATTCCCAAGTCCCTTTCATCTGTAGTGCTAACCACTGCCTAGCCTATAAGGATGCTGCAGGTTTTTCCTCCCAAGGTGGAGAACCTTGCATTTTTCGGTGTTGAACACCATCAGGTTCTCGTCCGCTCATTTCATGAGTCTGTCCAGATCCACCTGGATCACCCTCCTGTCCTCAGGGGTGGATGCTTTACCCCAGAGGTTGGTGTCATCAGCAAACTTGCCCAGTCCACTTCTGACACCAATGTCCACATCATTGATGAAGATGTTAAATAGTATAGGCCCTAGGACAGAGCCTTGTGGGACACCACTCGTGACTGCACATCAAGATGATTGGCTTCTGTCAACCACCACCCTCTGGGTCCTACCGCGGAGCCAATTCCCCAGCCAACGAATCGTGGTGAGGTCAAGGCCACAGTTAGCCAGTTTAGCCAACAGGTGATCATAGGATATCGGATCGAAGGCTTTTTTAAGTTCTTCTCATCTCTTCCCTTTCTCCTATTTCTTGTCCTGAGGAGTCTTAAAAGACTTCCAGGCCTCCATGTCCTGTCATGATCCTATTTTGCACATTTCCCAGCATGCAGACTAATAAAGTTTGATTCCGGGGAGACATCAGGTTCCTAAGAAACACCAAGGTAAAAAAAATAAGATGTTACAGAGGTTAAAATCTTCACTTCTGTCTTGAGTCTGTGAGCCTCTTGTACTGTCTCTTGCTAGTCGTATCCTGGAATATCACCTTGGAGCCCGAGATAAAAAAATACCATCCTCATCTTCCATTCAAATCACTGTGCCTGGCCTCTTCAGCAGACAGAACAGGTTCTATACCACACTGCTGTCTTTTCCAGTCCCACATCTGTGGTTGGTTCACTCTTTATCATGAGACAGGTTGATCCTACCAGCAGATTCAGAAGTAAAGCATTTTACATGTGTGATTGCATATTGACTTTCTGCTTTAGTGAAGATAAGGCATAGGAGACTCTTCAAAGCTTCTGTTAGCATTTAGTTTGGATACACTGCAAATTGGGCTCATTGAAAACTTATCAAAATGATTCAAAATTATTTAGTCAAAGGGAATTCTAGGAAACAAACTGCATAAATGTTGTGGGTATAAGAATGGGAAGCACTGGCAGTGAGAACAGGTTCCTTCACAATTCTGGCAGTCCTGTTTTCAGGCCTGAACAGAATTATTAAGCCAGATATTCAACTGGTGAAAATACATGTAGCTCCCTGAAAACAACAGAGTTATGCCAGTTTCTATTAGCCAAGCATCTGACCAGTTTTAAAATGGCTTATCACAATAGCTTGGTGCTTCTAGTTCTCATCCCAGATAGAAACTTGAAATGAAAAACAAGCCTACTGAAATATAATGTGTGTGTGTGGTTTAGAAGAGGTCAGTTATAAAACATTGATGAAAATTCAGGGATTCTTATTTGCCTGCACACTCTGTTTGCCCATATTTCAGGCAGATATTGGCTTCCAGTATTGTAGGCCATACAAACTTCAACTTTCCATTCAATTTTAGTGCCAGCTGGTACAAGAAAAGAGAAAGAAAAGAAAATGGGTGAAAAAAAAAGAAAAGTACGGAACAGGAAAAACTGTGTGACGGGCTTGCCTATCTTTGCCCAGTTTCTCGTGCTTAGAGAATTGCCAAGTGATTGGTGGGGCAAACCCTGGCAGGGGAGGAGACTCAGGGCGAGCCTGCCCCACCCCTACAGTGAGGCGAGGAGTGGAACTAATTGAAGACTGTGGTTCAGGCCCCATTCCCTGCTGCCAGGTGCAAGGGCACAGGCTCTGCAGCATGGTGGGCCTGTAGTGGAGCCCCGGCCCTGGGCATCCAAGAGGTGACCCAGCCCGCAACCTGCTGAGCAGGCCAAACCATCCAGGTGTGTGAACAAGCCACACACCCCAAGAGGGGACTGAGACAGAGCACCCATTGCAGGAGCCATTTGCCTAGCTGGAGACAAAACACCAGGAGCCCTTGCTGATACCCTTCTTGCTGGGAAGCATGAGTTCTCAGACAAGGGGTTTCCCACCAGGGAGGGACACAGTGGATAGCCCCATCAGAGGGGGGTTATGCTAAAGAAAAAGAGACTCCTTTAGAGGAGGGGGGCATTTGGGATTGCCATATAATTTTGAAGTGTTTATTAATTGCTTGCTGTGTCTTATATTTTGGAGTGTTTAGTGACTGTTTGTTGTGCTTTATATTTTGAGGTGCTTACCCATCAATTCCTGGGTTTGAGGTGTGCAAAATGGGCCATATTTGATTTGGATTCAGCCCAAATTGGGGCCAGTGATTTGAT
>NW_017729022.1:133067564-133074514 GCF_001723915.1 Gavialis gangeticus | reverse complement strand
CCCCCCCCCCCCCCGCCCCAGTTCCTCCCTGGCTTGGTGATTGGCTTCAGGGAGACCCCAGGTGCCCCCCCAGACCCAGGAGGCACCAGTCGCTGAGCTGGGGGAGCATGAGGGGCACCCCCAGCACACTCCCCAGTGGACCCTGAAGTGCTTCTGGTCCACTTCCAGGTCTCATGCCAAGCATGCGGGGGAGCCCCCCATGCTCCTTTGGGACACTCAATCTGCCCCACCATCATGGCGTTCACAAGCTGCCTGGTACCTTGAGGTATGTAGAAAAAACATTTAAAGCTGTGTCTACGTCTGAATCACCAAATCTTTCTGAATCAATTCAGAGGGTTCCGATTCAATTCGGAAAGATTAAAGGGTCTCCTGATTTGATTTGGATTCCGAGATTTGGCCACCGAATCGGGCCAAATCTCTGCTAAATTGAATCAGGGACCAAAGCCTCGCACAGCCCTAATACTTACCCTCTGGGGATCTGTGGGTAAAGTTTCTCTCATGGGTCTTGGGGACTGCTATACTTATCTGTTCTGTTATTTGCTGGCTAGAATATATTATATGTAAATATTTATCTTTATCATCTATCCAGTAATTCTATCCCTTCCCCTTTTCTTCTGCACCTGAATAAACCATGTATATAGTTAAGCTACTGTGTCCTGGTCTTCCTCTATAGAGACACAGGAGAAGGAGAAACTGCAAGCACGTTGCAGTTTCCATCTCCAGCACATACACCCTGCTGACCACCCCCTTTTATTGGACAGGGGAGTATATACCCAGGTACACCCAGGTTACAAATAGATGGAGTACATATGGAGAGAGGCATAGTCATGATTATAATAGGTTGTTCCTCCAAGGACACCTGGGCACCCCATTGTGGCCGGGCAGTACCTGGCTACTAGGGCTGTGTGGAATTTTGCCCAGTGTTTTGTTTTGAAGCTGTTTTGATGTGTTTTGAGCTCGAAACAGAAAAATCAAAACAAAACAAAAGCCTTTGAAACAGCTTTGAAATGAAACAAGGGCACTTAAAATGTTTCAAAAGTTTTTAAATGTTTCATATTTTGAAGCCAAGCTTATTTGGCTTCAGTGCCAGTCCCAGCCGGCAGCAGCAGCCTCCTGCCAGTCAGCAGACAGACTGGGGTTTGCCCGCAACCCTGGGAGGGCTGCAGGGCTGTGCCGGACTCCTCCTGGGGCTGCAGGAATCACAGGACTCCTCCCAGGGGGTGCCTGCCAGATGACAGGAGGCTGGTGCTGCTGGCTGGGACCAGCACTGGGCACAGCCTGCACCCAGTGCCAGGAAGATCGGAGCTGATGCTGGCTCCAGCTTGCAGCACCAGCTTCCTGTCATCTGGCAGACAGATCACGGGACTCCTGGGAGGAGTCTGGCACAGCCCTTGCAGCCCTCCCAGGGGTGCAGGCAAGCCCCTGATCTGCCTGCCAGATGACAGGAGGCTGGTGCTGCCAGCTGGGGCCAGCGGCAGCGCCAATCTTCCTGGCGCTGGGTGCAGAAGAGTATATGGGTGACACGTTAAAACATCAAAACAGTTTTGACAAAACAAAATGGAACAGTTCTTTCGAAATGAAACAAAACTTGGAACGAAACACTGTTCCGTTGAAACATCAAAATGGAAATCAAATCAAAATGGTGCTGTTTTGCACAGCCCTACTGGCTACCTACTGTGGCCCCTTTCTCTCTCCCACTCTCCCCTGCCACGTCTTGGTGTTATTTGAGATGTTTCCTCAAGAGGCTGCCTTTAGGGAACCTATGCCTAGACCATAGCTACCTTGTCTCCTTATCCTGTCCCTGACCTGAAGTCTGACTAAGCAGTGCATGGCTCTGCCCCCTCCCTCTTTCTCCTGCCCATCTTCTCATTGCGGGGTGGATGCCCAACCCTGCCGGGTTCCAGTCTTAGTTCCCCTTTTTGTCCAGGCTCTGGCTAAGGTGACCAGCTTTTAAAATGTAAAGGCAGGACACGTGCGCTTCCAGTTAGGGACGCGTGGTCACCCTAGCTCTGGCCACAGAAAAAAAAAAGTCACAGTGCATTGGGCACTATCCTCTGCAGCCTCCTTGCCTTCACTCAGAGCCACGCTGGTCCACAGGTCCACCAGGTGTTACTACTGTTATAGGCAGAGAGGGAAAAAAGAACAGCAGGCAGGCCTATACTGGGCTGCCATAAACAGTCTGCGTTCCTTGGGGTACCCCACTCATCTGGGCTCTCCTGTGCCAAAATGAACAGTTCTTAGTCTGTTTGGGTATTCTCAGGCCCCTGGGGGTCCTTTAAGTTGAACATAAAACTACCCTCAATTTTTTGTATCCTCTTCCTGGATCAACAAAAAAAAAGGAGAAAAAGAAAAAGGAGATCCTCATTACTTCCTCAACACTTGCTCCTTCGTTCTGGGTCAGTGGAAGTCCCTTGTCTCTGGCAGCAGCTCCCCTGGCTGGAGGGGTTTCCACCCTTGCTTCCTTGCATGACTCTGTCTCCCTCCACCACCATGGCCAGTCTCCTTCCTCTGGCCTGGGGAGTGTTTATATCTCAGTCAGCCATACTCACCTGGTCAGCTGTCTTGGCTTCCTGCTTCCTGGGTGCAGGTGTGCTCCATCTCTTGCTCTCTTCCACCTGCTGGGTTCTGCAGCTGGCTGGCTGTTGCCTGAGCTTTGCATGTGTAAGCGCCCAGCCCAGAGCCTGGCCTCTCTCTTCTGGGGTCCCTGCTCCCCCTCTACTCCAAGCTACTCACCCCCTTCCTGTCCAGCTGGGGCTTCTCTTGACAGCCAAGGTCCCCTCCACCCTTGCCATGTTGGCAGAGTCTTTCCTTACATCAGTAATCATCTCCTTTTCTGGGCTATAAAGGTGCAGGCCTTAAAGGGGCCTTCTTGCCTTTCTTTCCTTGGCCCCTTCTCCATAACAGGGCTAGGGTCCCATTATAATGATAAATATGTAAATATTTCCTTATATCCAAGTAGCAGAGATGGCTAGAAAATACCATTTTTTTAGAAGAAATTTCCCCAAGAAAAATCTTCTTGTGTTTCCCCCCAAACAACATTTAAAAACCCAGCTCCCTCCCACCCCCACCAAACAAAGCTTTGAACAAGATCATTTAAAAATGTCCAGGTTTTCTTTGATAAGCAGGAAAATCCGCTCTCCCAGGAAATGAGACCACTGTTTTAATGGAGATCCTAGGGTAAGTTGCAAAAGTACTGGTGTACAGAAGGTTTCACAAGAGGCCTGTGAAATTTCTACCTGTGGCCCCCTCAGCTCTTCTCTGACTTCAGGATAAGGCTGGTCCTTCCATGTATTGAACTCAAAGAAACATTTTCTATTTCCCCATACAGAAATACAAAAGCACAAGTAAACACTGTTATGAACATTCATTGTTTTGTTTTGTTTTATTTACAAAGACTGTATGTTTTGTTGAATAGATATATTGATGCAAGCTTCAGTCAGATTGATTTCTGGTTTACCCATTGAAACCCAACAACAAAAACTTCCAACATCTGTCCTTTCACATCCCTCTGTACTGTGAGCTTTGTGCTTTTTTTCTTATGGTCTTGCCAACAATCATCTCTTTCCTCATGGCAACACTATATGTACCCACCAAGTCCAGTTAGCCATGGAGCAGCAAATCTCAAACTGCAAGATCAAACTTCAGAAATAACTTCAGAAATGCAACTTCTCCAAAGTGCAGAGCATGCAACATCCATACAGTCCCGTGGATCCGCACACAGTCCATAAAAGCCCTTCATAAAGGCCACAAAACCAACAGCCCAGGTTTCACATAAGAGCTTGTGATGCCACACGGGCCCAGCCTTTATGCGTCATCTTCCACCAAGGAAAGTCCTTTCATTGCTTTATCTAGTTAATCTTCTCCCAACTTGAAGAAAATATCATTTACATTGCCCTACAAGAAGCTTGGACACTTTAGATTAATACAATTAGCTTCTTCATTATTCAGAGTCTGAACTGAGTATGGCATAAATTGTGACTTCCCCTCTGTCTCCCCCATAAAACATGCCTCTCTCCTGGGATTTTTAATGAGGAAGGGTATGGAGGGAGGTTCACTCCACTGTTTCTAAAGCTAACTCCTAACATGCAGTTCTGTTAAGAATACATCTTATTTTCAAGTCAATCTCTGTTTTTCAATGCCATCATATAATAGCTTGAAGGTTATGGTTTTATTTCAGGGAAGAGGCCAGTAGCCTAACAAAACAGAGCGGGGAGACTGGGGCACCAGCCACACTGCTGGTGTTGCTGTCACTGTACTGGCAACAACACAAATGCTGCCACATGTATACCTACCACTCAGAGTATACAAGTAGTTATGGAAGCATAGGGGCTTTTCACTTTTTTGGTATGGTTAATACTGGCCTCTAAGTCAATCTTGTTTGCCTGCTGTTACTGACTTCATGTCTAGGAATCTGATTCTAAAAACCTACACTTTTGAGTGATACTTAACCTTTCAAGTAGTACTGCTGCAATCATGGGACAGTAATGAGGAAGGTTTGGTGTCTCAGACCACATGTGTACAAGCAAAAACAAACCACTAGTTACAAACATGGGACCAGTTCCTCAATGTTATTGCCACTCTGAAGACAGATTGTTAAGCTTCTCTCGCCAGCATCAATGTTTTGAGACAAATGATGAATTAGAGGAAAAATATAGGAATGTGCCCAGGCAGCCCTAATTAAAATCAAAATGTACTGTACTGAAAAGAACAAGAAAAAAAATAGGTATTTGTATTGTAATGGCACCAAGAGAAAAGATCCCAAGATCAGGGCTCAGATGTGTTCAGTGCACCTCAGTACTCTTGCAACACAAAGAGACAGTCTCTGTCTAAGAGATTACAAGCTAAATAGACACAATGGACAAAGGATGAAAAAATAAAGGATCATTATCCCCATTATGCACATGGGAAAGTGAGGCCCAGAAAGATTAAGAGACTTGCCTAACACAGCTGGGTGCTGAATCATCTCTCCTGAGCCCCAGTCCCAGGCATAAACACAAGTCCACAAGCCCCTCTTATTGGTCAGTTAAAAGGCAGCAAGTCATACAAGCAGTCTTCTGCTTTAACTAAAAGAATATTAGACGGCTCCCAAGTTTTGTCTTTCCTCTTACATTACTTTCCTGTTTAAACTATATAAATAGAACTCTAGTGAAATGGCAATTGTCTTGCAATTGGCTGTAAAGATTTCAATCTCAAATAATATGGCCAGTTATTGCAGGAATGTACACATACTTTTTCTACCTTACAAGTGCGCACCATCAGTCTGCAAATAATACACTACTGCATTAGATACTTTTGAAGATGCATATACACTTTTGCAGATTCTTTAGGTGACTTCAATGGAGATGATCCAGTTTTGTAAATACCTGTATCATTATTTTCCTGGAAACATGGTTGGTTCTAAAGTAAATGTAAGGCTAGTCTCACTTGGTGCCAATCAGCACAGCTTTATTGGCTTCAGCAGAGCAATCCTGATAGACACCAACTGAAGACTGGCCCACAAGCTTAAACTCCAAAACTGCAGCATCAGTGCCACCAAGGCTAACTTACTGACACTCAGGAGCACCCACTGCAATCCATTTCATGGTGGTGGCTGAATATCAAAAGCCAGAACTTTACAAGCCTGTTAAGAAATATTTCTTTACTGCCAATAAAGTCAAACTGTAGTTAAATGACAGCTCCTATATATGGATGTGGCTGTGAGGGTGGGATATATTTAACTAAATCAAGTATCAATATCCCATGATCTGCTCACACTGGATGAAAGAGCTATTCTAAATTATTTACTGTATGTCATACTTCAGGTTTTAATTTCAATATATTGAGATGCATATAATACATAATTTAAGAGTGTGACAAATTACAATGCAGTCTCTAATCCACCCAGAAATTCCACTCTAAGGCTCAGAGTCTAACTTGCATCAATTATTTGCTGTTAATACTTTTCTGTAGTTGTTTTTCTATGCATACACACACAAGCTTTACTTTCCAGTGTAGCAAATCTCTTCTGACTTGAATCATTTATCAACCCATTCTCCTGTACATGTATTACTGAAACACACCTTGGGCAAGAGGATCAAATGTACTTGTGGCAGGTTAGCACCAGGGGTTTTACTTTCCTTCTCAGTTTTATCTAGGGACATATTATGGTGTTGTGATGTTTCCCTCCCTGTCAATGTAGTTCCATTTTATTTTGCATTTTAATTCCATCCTTTATCTTCCTCTTAGAGTCTTACTGTCTGAGGATGCTGGATGATTTACTTGTGTTAAGACATGCATCAGGGAAGTAACTTCTGTTTTGTCTTCTTTGACTCTAGCCTGCAGGTAATGCTTAAATATGACTAAGAACAAAATTTAGGGCTTGAATAAGTATTAGTTCACGTGTGCTAATTAACACATGAATTAACATAACTTTTTGTTTTTAGACATGCTCCTATAGCAGTTTGACCATCATCTGAAGTTTAGCAGGAAGAGTTTGCATCATATTTATACCCAGCTTTATCATTATACCATGACAGATTCAAGTTTAGGTATAGAGTGGGTATGTCTACATGAGAAACTTTACTGTGCATTAGACACATCTAATGCACAATAAAGCATCACTGTCTACACATGCACAGCAATTACTGTGCAACAGATTAATCTAATGTGCCGTTTTTTAGTACCTTTAGGTAAGGTACTAGAAATCAGTGCATTAAACTAATGCGCTGAAGTGCATGTGTAGACTCTGACCCAGAGCAAATTGCTCCAGGTTGGCCTAGGCAGCAGGGGGCCACAGAGGGTAATGAGAGCTGTCCCAGCTCAGGGGGATGTGTCTTGATCTTTGCGAGGCAGAGGGGAGCTGTTCCTGCTGCCAGGCAGCTGAGACAGCTCTCCTCCACCCCACGGAGATTGGGACCAGCCCCCGTGCCTCCTGCCAGCCCAGGTCTGGCACCTGGAGAAGCCTGGAGCCC
>NW_017729022.1:133063398-133067444 GCF_001723915.1 Gavialis gangeticus | reverse complement strand
TGGCACCTGGAGAAGCCTGGAGCCCACCCTCCCACCCAGCTGCTGCAGTAGGGCAGAGCACGGCAGGAACAGCCCTGGACTGAACTGCTCCTGTCAGAAACAAATTTGCTCCCGATAGGCGCACATTCAGATGTGTGCAGAGCTGCAGTTTAATGCGTCTGAGTTTTTTGCACAGAAAATTCAGGCACATGCAATTAATGTGTATATGTGCCCAGTGAGTTACAGCTATAGCCTTCTCATAGGAAACACTGTTCCTACTAAAAGCAAGATGGTGAACTCTATTTATGAGCAGATAGTTGCACTAACACTTCTATTGACTTCCAAATTATAGTTCTACTGGATAAGTCTACACATTCATTAATGCACTTTTGCTGTTGCACATTAAATTTAGTACCTCCATTGTAAGGTACTAGAAAAAAGGCATATTAACCTATTTTAATGCACATTAGCTAAAGCACATGTTTTGTGATGCTTTAATGTGCATTAAATAGGTTAATGTACAGTGAAGTGCACATGTAGATGTGCCCACTGACTTCCAATTTCTTACTAAGAAATATTCATGTGAACACCTGTATAAACGGGGTATATAATGTGGCTCTCACTGACAGAACAATTAGCATGGTTTGGAATTTGTAAAAATCTACTGCCATGCAGATTTGGCTCTGTGTACAGTAATGTCTGAACAATTACTGGCTCACTGGCATCTTTTCCAGACATGCCAACATTATCTTTCTTTCTCATATGGTACTGTTCTTTGTTGCTGGTCCTACTCTGTCTTGCTGTGATGCTATGTCCTGCTATATATTACTGTTTTCATGTTTCACTTAGAGTTGACTACCTCTTTGAAAGAGATCTAGAGTGGCCATCAGAGAGGACAGTCCAGTTGTCCTCTGTCCTCTATTGATATGAAACCAGAAACCTTTATGTCCTCTATTTTTTTCTTGAAGAGTAAAATAGAGGACATAAAGGCATCAGGTTTCATATCAATAGAGGACAGAGGACAGAGTAGCAGAAAACCAGAATGTCCTCTACGATGGCCGTCCTAAAGGGATCCTTTCTTGAGATACTTAGAGATGAAAGAAAAGTGACCAATGCTAAGGCAGCAAAATCCAGGGCAGAGTCCTAGAAACCCCTCAGAGCCTTAGAACGAGAAATACCTTACACCACTTCCAGGTGGTGTCGTGCCACAGGGAGGTAGTAGAAAGTTAAGTGGCATGCAACTTCCTTACTGCATGCCCTGGCTAAAAGAGGAGACTATTTGGCTGTTATGCTGCAAACTTCCACAACCCCTTACCCCATATAGCATAGAAACTCCAGAATTTGCTTGTGTTCCTAGGCACAAAAAGATTAATTAGACATCAGTGCGGGTATAGTTCCAATCCCTTTGGAAACAGGCCATGTATAACCCACATGTTATTTGTATCAACAAAAGCACTTGTCAACCTGAAGGATTGCAAAGCATTTTACTAATCTTTCAAAGACTGTTTTATTCACTACTAAAATGTAGCCACCTCTGGAGCAGAATGCAGCAAACAGCAGTTGCACAGTTCACTGACCAAAAGGAATCGCCAGAGAGCAGTTTCTCTTCTGTCTGTGTGCACTCCAATGAAGTCCTTTTTAATGCTACGCTCTTAAATTTTTTGTTAAGGGCTTCTGGCAAAAACATATCACTCAGTGCAGATCTAGTGTCTGGAAAAGACCTCTACTATCTAAAATGGAAGCTGAATTTTCCAAACTGATTTAATCTCTAATGAGCGTTTAGTCTACTACAAAGTGACTTACCCCTCTCCTCCCCTTTCACACACTCAAGATAGCAACATAACTCTAGGGGGCTCACTGTTTATCTTTCTGTGATGGCATTGCTGACTGCAATGCAAAGTGATTGTCAATGGGTTAACTCAGCAGAAGCATCTGACTTGTTTCCCTGATCAAGCATTCACATGGGCATCACATTATGGATCCCCTCAGGACAGAGAATTATGCTTTATTTTAGCCCCAAACTCTTTAAGACTCATATCTATGGGCTCTTTTCAGGTATTGCAGCACAGGTTTGCACTGTTATACTAAGGACATGCAGGGCTGCTTTGCTGTGATCTAATGCTCCTTGTCAAGAGAAATTTTTGCCCTTTCACATAGGCTTGGGGATTTGAGATGTCTGGATTCTAGACCCAGATCTGACATTGGTTTGGCATATGAGCTTGGGCAAATCATTTGTAACTCACGAGTAAGTGGGTGTTTGCGGATCTCTCTCCATTGTCTGGTGCTTGAAGTCCAGAGGAGTGGACTCCATTTCACCCTGCATGGAACCTCTGAGTTCTAAATGTGCTGGCTTTCTTCACCAGTCTCCTGTTCGAGATAGTGACTGTCAGGATGTCGGTAAAGCTCTCCCTGATGGACACTTATTTGGTTCCCACCAGCCAGAGTCTGCTTTTAAAGTTTCTCTAGATGCAAGTAGGTTGTAACACTGTCCTGTTCCTTGGCCTCCCTGACACTTTCTAGACACAAGCTCTGTGCCTGTTACCCCTTTATAGAAACATGATTAGGAGCCTTAGGCCCCCAGGGCCAAAGATGTTCTGCACTGGCTCTGTTTACATGAGATGCTACTGTGAGGTAGCTTGTTACTACTGTGCAGTAGCATTGTATGGCATGAAGTGTGACATGACACTAGTGTGCAGTAATAACAAGCTACTGCACAGTAGTAATGAGCTACTGCACAGTCAGCATCACCAAGAAGCCATTTGGTATGCTTCTGCGCGGTAATGCCAATTACTGCACAGGAATTTAGTACTTGTGTATGCATGGCTGTGTGAAATTTCACCTGGCATTTCATTTTGAAGCGGCTTAGATGCATTTTAAGCTCAGAACAGCAAAATCGAAATGAAGCAAAAGTCTTTGAAATAGTTTCAAAACAGAACAAGGAAACTCGAAACGTTCCGAAAGTTTTGAAGCCAGGCTTACTGGCTTCAGCACTGGTCCCAGCCAGCAGCACCCACCTCCTCTCATTCAGCAGGCAAATTGGAGGCTCGCCGCACCCCCAGAAGGGCTGCAGGGGCTGTGCTGGACTCCTCCCAGGGCTGCGGGCCCCCGGTCTGCCTGCCGGATGACAGGAGGCGTGTGCTGCCACCTGGGGCCAGCAGCAGCACTGATCTTCCCAGCACTGGGTGCAGGCTGCGCCCAGCACTGATCTGTCATCTGGCAGGCAACTGGGGGCCCGCAAACCCCGAACGAGTGCAGCACGGCCCCTGCATCCCTTCTGGGGGTGCGGCGAGCCCCCCAGTCTGCCTGCGTGCCACATTTTATGATTCCCCATAGTTGGTAGGGTCGGAAGGGACCTGAGCAGATCATCAAGTCCGACCTCCTGCCATAGGCAGGAAAGAGTACTGGGGTCAGACGACCCTGGCTAGGTGTCTATCTATCCTCCTTTTGAAGATGCCCAGGGTAGGAGCAAGCACCACTTTCCTTGGAAGTTGGTTCCAGATCCTAGCCTCCCTGACTGTGAAGTAGCACCTCCTGATATCTAGCCTGAATCTACTCTCCGTCAACTTATGGCCATTATTCCTCGTTACTCCCAGTAGTGCTCGGGGGAACAGGGATTCTCCCATTGCCTGCTGGTCTCCCTTGGCCAGTTTATAGATGGCCACCAGGTCCCCTTCCCTCGTGGAGGCTGAACAGGTTCAGGTCCCGTAGCCTCTCCTTGTAGGGCCTGCCCTGCTGCCCTCATATCATGTGAGTGGCCCTCCTCTGGACCCTCTCCATGTTGTCCACATCCCCCCTGAAGTGCAGCACCCAGAACTAGACTCAGTACTCCAACTGTAGCCTGACCAGTATCATTAGAGAGGGAGGATCACCTCCTTGGACCTGCTCGTGATGCATCTGTGGATGCATGACAGGGTGCAGTTAGCCTTCCTGACTGCATCCCCACACTGCCGGCCCATGTTCATCTTGGAGTCAGTGATGACTCCAAGATCCCTTTCTGCCTCTGCACTGATAAGAAGGGAGTTCCCCAGCCTGTAGGTATGCTGCTGGTTCTTCCTCCCCAGGTGCAG
>NW_017729022.1:133052587-133058398 GCF_001723915.1 Gavialis gangeticus | reverse complement strand
TAATGAGAATGGGGTGAGAGACAGTATCGAAGGCCTTCCTAAAGTCCAGAAGGACTATGTCCACCACAACATCTGCATCCAAGGATTTTGTGACCTGCTTGTAGAAGGCCACCAGGTTGGTCTGATAGGACCTGCCTCTAATGAACCCATGTTGGTTGCCCCTCAGCATACAGTCCCCTGCTTGCCCCTCGCAGATGTGCACCTGGATAATTTTCTCGAAGAGCTTCCCCAGGACTGAGGTAAGACTAACAGGCCTATAATTTCCTGGGTCCTCCTTCCTCCCTTTTTTGAAAATGGGAACGACATTGGCCCTTTTCCAGTCCTCTGGCACCACACCAGAGCACCACGAGTGCTCGTAAAGCCATGCCAGGGGTCCTGCAATGACCTCTGCTAATTTCCTCAGCACTCTGGGGTGGAGATCATCAGGACCAGCTGATTTGAACACATGCTTCATTATAACCTACGGGCAAAACAGTGAAACAGCAAAACAGTTTTGATTAAACAAATTGGAACAGTGCTTTTGAAACTCAATGCAACTGGAAACGAAACACTGTTCCGTCAAAACGGAAGTCGAAGCAGAACGGTGCTGCTTCACACAGCCCTACTGTGTGGTCAGCATCCTGTGTATATATGGCCACTGAAGAGTACCTTTTCCAGAGACCAACCCAGTGGGTACACACTAGTTTACTACTTACCTCTCTAGGGACATCTGATAGTAGAAGAAAAAAGATACAGGTTTTGTAAATGGTTCAAAAAGCATTACTTTCTATTTTAGATAGTGCCAGAAGAATCAGATAGGGAGATGCAATCAATGCAGTAAAACACCTGCACACCATTCACTGCTTCAGTTTTCTCACCACTCTTGAAGGTTCTTCAGGCTTTGCTCAGAGTTTTCTCAGGAGTCCTTCCACCCCTGTGGCCCCCGAGCATGGCTTTTCCCTCCAGAGTATGGTGTCACTCTCTTCTTTTTCCCTCTCAGATTATTGGCGAGAGCTTCTCTCACCACTTTTGTTGAGTCTCAGATCAACCTCATTATGAGATCAGTCTCTCCCACCAGCTAATCAGATGCTTAATTACCACTCTCTAGGGTTAAGCATTGAAAAAAAATGGTTTGGCAGTAGCCAAATCTCTGACCAAAGGTGCTCTACCTGAATAGACAGCCATCAAAGTTTAACCATCGCACTTGGTTAGCTCTCTGCTAGATGTAAGAATTTATCCTGTCATCTCCTAGTAGAGTGGTCAACATGGAAGCAAAAGGCAAACAAGCCCCATACTCAAAATGGAGTTTACAGTCTAACACAAAAAGAGTCCCCAGCATGATTTATAAGCCATACAAAGACCAATTCCCCAAAGGTTCATGAAAGCCATCACAGCTTCACCACCTTATGCCTTTGTTTCTTCTTCAGTAAAACAGGGATGACAACTTTTCTCACCTATTGAAAATACTTTGAGATCTATACACGCTCTATGAGAGCAAGGGATTATTATTATTATACTTTGTGCACTCTACTTTCACTGTGCTCAGCTAAAGTGCAAACATCAGTGTCAGGTTTCTTCAAAAACTGTTCTAATAATAAAAAGGTTGAAAACTGACTCCTGTGCTTGATTAAAATGTACCTTTGACTTGAAAGGGTTTCTATTTTGCATTAATCAGATGATCATTTGGCAGCGTTATTTTACTCAGTGTTATCACACGAGACTCCCATTCATCACACTTATTATTTCCCTGTTTTGCCATCCAAGAAATATGTTTTTCAGGCACTCAAATTCTGTAATCCAGTATGATACTGTCATGTGATTTTCACCATTGACTACTGTAGTTTTCTGTTCTCTCGCCTCCTTAAAACATCTGGTTATCTTGACATTTCAGTCTCGCTTAGTTTTCAATCACTTCAGGCCAAATTCTGCCTTCAGATACAGGCACATAACTACTATAGGAATCAATGGGAGTTCTTTGTGTGTATCTGAAAGACGGAATGCACTCTTTTCTCTGTGTCTGAGAAGCTATAGATGGATTAGAGATTTATCTTGTGATTCGTATTTAGCCCAGCCTTAAAAAATTCACTTGTCCGTTTGCAGAGAGAAGTAGTTGTGTTAATCTGAAATCATGCAGAAGACGGGGTAGATTTGCACCATATAGACTAACCAAATCAGAGATGCATAAGCTTTTGTAAGCAGCACTTCATCAAATGCTAAGAAACATCAACTATCAACCATGCTAAGTAAGCTGCTGCTTTTGAAGTTCCACGTTACATGCCATGATACAGGGACAGCTTTCCACTAAGAATAGTGGGGAGAAATTAACTAGCTTTGCACTTTGATCCATTTATGGAAGGCATCATATGATGCACTTAACTGAAATCTGGATTATTGAATTGAGTCCACGGAGGAGAAGAAGCCCCCTAGGTCTCTGCTCCAGGTAAAATCAAAGATGACTGAATGCTGTCTGGGAAGTGTAACACCAGTTTTTTAGTTCAAGCAATGGACTAGGATCCAGGAAATATGGGTTTAATTCCTGATTTTGCCATGGGCCACCTTGAGCAAATCATTTATACTCTCTATGCTTTAGTTCTCTCATCTGAAAAATGGAATTTAATAATAATGCATCTTTGCCACACTGAGAGTTTTTGAGGTCTAAACTCATTATTATTGAAGTATGTGCTCAAATATTACAGTGACTGAGGCTTTGCAGGTATGTGGATAAAGGGGAGGAGCACTTATAGTAACACAAAATGAAAGCATTACCAGGTAGTATTAACAGAATGCAAGAGCTTTCCTTTTTAACATTTCTAGTTAATCCTCCCAAGAAAGAATTCAAGATAACTCCTCATTCTCGACTGAACTAAAACAGTCTATGACAACTGTGTCAGCAACACCTGGATTTCAGTTAACTTCAGCTTTTTTAATCATGCCCATCTTAGCTGTTTCTAAAGTTGTTTGGCTTTTTTCATGAAAAACTTCATGTTTGGTGAAGTATTTTAGCTAAAACATGCAAAATACTTTAGTTCTGACTTTCTGACACAGTGCGAAAAGGGACCTGTAGTTGGGCTGCCTCACATTCCCATTCTCTCCCTATTCAGTCTACATCGCCCTCGCCTCTCTTGTTGCCTAATGGGTAGCATTTCACGATCAAAATATTTCAGGTTTCAGACATTTGAAGTTTCAGCAAAAAATGTGACACTTCCTACAGAAAAATGTTGAATGCCCAATTTTCCACTAAAAATATTTAATGGAACAGAAACATTGAACAGAAATTTGTCAACCAGCCCTATTCATGTTCCATTCAGAATGGAGTTAATCTGAATTATTGCACTATGTTACTGAGAAGCCACTCTACTTTTTTACTAATCTTTAAACACAGTTTGAATCTTAATTCTGAAGCATTTTGTCCAGCCTTTTGTCAAAGGCCAGACTTGGTGGAACTGTTTCATCAACTGAGCTTATTAAGTATGCAAAATAAACCACAAGGAGCATCTGCTGCAATGACTGCTCATTGCCTTTTATTTTCACCCTTGTGTTAATGCTGTCCTTTTGAGGTGAATGGGACTTTACCTTGTCACAACAAGATCAGTGCAAGCCTGTGAATGTGGTGTTATGACATCAAAGCCAAAACAAAGGAATGTCACTATATCTCTCGAAGCATGATACTGCAGGTTCATGATCCAGTAGCTACAAAATCAAATGAATGGGAAAATATGCACGAAACCTACATCCCGGTGTGTTGGTGTCCTGGCCCCAAATCTTAGCCTGGCATTGTTTCATTGGATTTAATGGAGCCATGCTGATTTGCACTAGCACAGAATCCGATCTACTCTGATTAAACTATGTAAACTGAATACCATCTGGTTTAAGGGCACTCTAAATGCATCATCAGTATGCCCAGGGCATTATCCTCTGTACCTCAGAGTACAAATAAGGCCACATCATTTTCATTTGTGGTTATGGCTTCTCAGTCCCTTGTGTCCTTTCTCCAGTATAACCAGTCCATTTAAGGCCAGTGGCTTCTTTCACCTGATGCTCAGCTAGGAAGGGCCTCACTGTGAAATCACTATCCCCTTCTGCCACCACCTCCTATATGGGGGAATTTCCCACCAGCTCCTCCCACTCCTACAAGGCAGCTTCAGAGGATTAACAGTACTGGTTTACAAAAGAGATTTTCTGGCATAAACAGAGCTGAGCCAATTCCCTCCTTGTAGCTTCTCCATGCCTCAGCCCATCTTCACCCCACATAATTATAGGTAGATTTTGCCTGTAAGACAGAGGATTTCACTTATAACCCCAAATAGGCAGGTTCTGATGTAACACCAACCTGAGGAAGAAAAGTGGGGGAGGCTGGGCAGGGAGTGGAAATGAATTTCTGAAGCAGAATGAGCAACTTTGTTAGAGATGAAGATAGTGATCAGCGGAGGACCAGGGATCAAAACATTTCACCTCCAGCCCTCTTACAGCCACAGCACTCATCTGTTTCACTTTCCTATTTTAAGTTTCTGACTCACACTCTAAATATTGATTTCTATTTTTCTATTAGCGTTGAATTTTCTGCCTCCGTATTGACTTTGACTGTACTTCTGGTTGATATTAAGCCTCTCGGGTCAACAAACTTTTATAGCTGTTCGCTGCTTAAACCACACTGAGAAGGAATTGGCACTATGGAGCGGTAGCTGGAAACAGCACGAGTGAAATCTAGAAATGATTCCTTTCCCTGAACTTTGCCTCTTATCCAGGCTGATGCACTGAACACTGAACCTGTTGCACATAGGTAGCAAAGGGGATCTGTGATTTTTGGGGAGCATGAACCATGATATGAATTGGCTTCTACTCTCCTTTCATAGATATTGGAGTAAAGTAGAAGGAAATCTAATGATGCAATTGTGGTTACCTCAGCATAACATTGCTGTGAGGAGGCAAGTGGGCCCAATGCATACACTCATTTATATGGCTTGCAAAAAACCCCCATGCTTCATTTAGCTTACCATATCCATGGGCCCATCTACCTTGATAATTCAATTTGGAGTTAGCTAAGGTGTGAATTTATAGCACACTGTCTAGTCTATACTAACTCCCATGTGGATGCTCTTAATCTGCACATACAGTCCCTTTGTGCAGAGCAGTTTATTGAGTATTAAGCATAGGCGTGAATTTACAAGGCATGTGGATTAGACTATGCCACACAAAGGCACTTCTAGGAAGCACTCAGAGTGTCCCTGTGCAGGGTTAATGGGGTGTCCCTGTGCAGGGTTAAAGCTACTCTCCTTTATAGTTAGATCCTCACAGACTCTGCACAACATTTCCCCATATACTGTAGCTATATTGATATCTATAAGGCTGCATTATACATGGAAATGTGCGCGCGCGTGTCTTAGATGCAATTTAGCCGTTTGTTAGCTTTATATGGACAAATTCCTGACTTTTGCCAGCAGTATATTTGCAACTTCGTATGAGATATATATATATATAAACTGTAAAATTGCCAGCAATTGGAGTGGGGGGGGAGGGAGTTGCAAACATAGGTGGGAAGCCTGGCATCCTGAAGCACAGTGGACGACTGCCAGGAAACAGGAAGGGGAAGGGCCAGTGGCCAGGCAGCGGACAGCTGCCAGGTAGCAAGCAGGGCTGAGGCTGATGGATGGGGAGCAGGGGCCTGCCAGGTGGCAGGCAGGGTCAGAGCCAGAGTCTGGGCAGTGGGCAGCACGAAGGAGGCTGCCAGGACCAGGATGTAGTTGAGCACATGGTGGTCCTCCCCCATTGCCCCCGCTACCCGAGCCACCATGCCAATTTGCTGCTTCTGGGTGGCCATCATCCACTCAAGGA
>NW_017729022.1:133043798-133052519 GCF_001723915.1 Gavialis gangeticus | reverse complement strand
CAGGTCTTCTGGGGCCCCTTAGCTAATCAGAGGTGGGGGGAGGGGGGCACCACTTTCCACTGCAAAAATGGTTCCCAGTGCCACACTGGGACTGCAAAATATGAAGGCAGCCACTGCAAATTAGGCAGGTCCCTATATATTACATATAGGTGCATATATATTACATGTTATCACAGAGACCAGTTTGTGCCGTAGCTGTTGCCATCAAAAATTAGAGAGACCTGCTCATCCTCCTAGTGTAACATATTAGCCACACTTTCAACATGTATGGTACACCAAAAAGGACATTAAAAGAATATTAAGGTTACAAAGCAAGGAAATATTAGGATTAAGATTGCTTGGGCTACATTAACTCAGCACCCTGTTGCATACACATTACAACATAATCTTCAATAATGTGATCACATACTATTTCTCCCATGGTACTCCCTGTCTCAGAGAGGGATCAAAGGCCTCAATATCCCTGAACCATGGTGAATGCTTTGTCAATACAGGGCAAAATCGTGACATTTCAGCACAACCTGCTCTGGCGGGTGTGCATGGAGACATTTAGTTACAGGAGGTGATGCACGGAACTGCACCCCTTAAAGGTGCCTCCTTTGTGTCCACCTGCAACCTAGGGGGAAGTGGGTATATAGATGTGGGTCTCATACTCTCTTTTCCAGTCCCTGCACCAGGGAATCATGGGATTGATTCACTTTCTGCCTTTCTCCCATTCTGCATGTGCCAGGCAAAATGTGACCCATATTTATCTTACATTTTAATTCCAAGACGTGTTCAGATTAATGCTCCAAAAGTGGCTATCGCTGAGGAAGTGATTAAGAGTGTGATAAGCTATGAATGACTTATTCATGCAAGTTTTTCAGTCCATCCCCAGTGTGCTGGATCTTGTACTAAAGTATAGTTCTAGTTTGGTGTGTACTGATTAATTTCTAATCTGTTATCTGATGTTTACCTAAATGAAGACCGCTGGACTAATGCAACTCTGCCATTGAGCTGGCCGCTCCTCACTGACTTAATGCAGATGAAATATCAGTCCAGTGGTGAAAGGAAGGAAAGAAGCAAGCAAGGAAGGAAGGAATGGTCTGTCAAAAAGCTTGCATGTGATGTGAGGTTTGATTAATAGCAATAAGTAAATTGCAGGATCAGCTAGAGCAGTGACTCTCAACCCAGGGCTCTGGCAGCTTCAGCTGCCATGAGATCTTCATAAGCATGCTGTCAGGTGTTGCTCAATATTAATACCGTTAGGTTTGCAAACACTTACCCATAATTCAGAAGGAATTTCTATTCCCAATCACAAGAATAGGAAACCATAATGTCAAGAACCTTCTGACATGTTTAGGTAAGTGATCAGAAACCGGTTTAAACCTGCATCAGATCACTTAAACCAGTTTATGTGTAATGTCTGTCCCTAGCCATAACAGTTAAGAACCACTGAGCTAAAGGCTGTCATTTAGTTCAGACCTCATTGTTCTAGGCACTGGAGTAACACACACTAAGAGACTTGCCCTGCCCCAATTAACCTAACCAACAAAAGTGCTCTTACCTTTGCAGGACTGACAGACACCTGAGGTACAGATTGATTCACTGGATTGGGCCCAAGCATCACAGGTACCTATGTTAGTATCTGGAATTGAACGTCATTCTCTTAAATCACAGTTTAGGGCCTTTCCCCATACAGCCTGCCTTCGTGCCACAGACTGTGCTTATGGTTTGTGATGCCACAAATGAATCAGAAGTCCGGCTCTGAGAAAACTCAGAACATGTGGATATTTTTTTCCCTTACATGAAATTAGCAGAAATAACTACTGAATCAAAAAAACATTAGGGCTGGAAAGGTCACTTAATCCAAGACCCTGCAGGAATCTAGGATGCACTATGCCTAGACCCTCCAGACAGATGCCTATCCAACCTCTACCTGGAAACCATGAAGGAGAGAGGTTCCACAGCTTCACTGGCAGTTTGTTCCATTATCCTACTTTCCTTGCAGGAAGAAAGCTTCTCCTGAGATTTAATAAGCACTATAACCAATAGCCAAAGATAGCCACAAGGCTATACTGTGTGTGTGATGTGCACACATGTGTTTATGCTATCAAGAGATACAGCCTTTTCAAGGCCCCCTCTAGCTCTGCTGTAAGCAGGAATAATCTGCACCAGATGGGCGTATATGCAGTTTTCCCACTCTGTGTCAGGAGCTGTACATGCCCCACTGCTAATATGGTCACAAAGCAAGTAGCTTCTCAGGGGGGTTCAGGCCATCTCTATGCCTCTGGGTAAGCCCAGCAACAGCACTTTCTCAGTCACTGTCTCCCACTCCTTGCTCAACAACTGAAAATGAGAAACTACACCACCTTAAAACAGCCTGGAGCTTGTGCCCCCGACCTGATTTTAGGTATGCTCTCTCACATCTTAAAGTGGTACTTTAAGATGGTTACACTGCTTCATTCTCAGTATTTGGTATGCATTAAAGCAGGAGGGAGTGGACAGGACATACTTCACATCAATGCTCTTGGGCACTGCATGGAGACCAGTGTAGGCAAGCCCTTGAAAACTGTGAGCCAGAACCTCCAAAGAACATTTCTAGGGTGCACCTCTAGAAACTTACCAGCCGGGATTTAGCCCAAAATGTGTCCCTTAAGTTTTCTGGCACTTTAGTAGCAAGGACAGGTGCTTAAGCACTGAGCCTGCCATGAGCTCCTATGGGCAGCCTTTTGAGGAAGCCCACTGAAAGCAATGGGAGTCCTCTGGGGCTGAGCTCTCAGCAGGTTTGGGGCCTTGAAGTGGGTGCCATGCAAAGAAAAAACTACATTTTATAAGTTAGCTTCTCCTTTGCTCCTCGCTTCCAGGACAGCAATGAAACTTGGAGAAAATCAAAGGTACTCTGTGCTTCACAGTCAACCTTCAGTATCTTCTAATCCTGCCCCTACTTTCCTCTTCTGCACCCTTAAGTATGGGCACTTCAGCCCAACCTAGCTTCCACTGTACAAATGGGAGACTGCTGGTCGACTCCCATAGGAGTTCATCATGCACCTGGAATAGAAATAGCCCTGTGACACCATGCAGAGAGGACAACCAGTTTCTTCCTCTCACACAGCAAAGGTATGATGGGTTTGACTCTCAGAGGTGATGGGACCCAAGGTAACTTTTCTGGGAGCTCCAGTAGTTCAGCCTCTCTCTGGAAATCAATGTGATGATTTTTGCACTGCAAGGAAATACTCAAAGGGTTTCAGATCCTGCCTCCCCCACACACTTTTTTCTGAAGCAAACCTGTAGTGTGGAGGCTCAGCTCAACAGACAGCAGTGGGGCAAAACTGAATTTCCATCCCCCTTTACACTTTTAGGCCCTGTGAGGACACTGAGAAACCTGTATACAGTGACAATTAAATATACCTATCAAATCCAAGGTGCTTGCTGTTGTAACAGTTCAGTTTTGGGTGTGACTATGAAATAAGGCCTAAAGCATGAGCATCAGATACTCTACACCTCTCACTGCTTATGGGGGCTGATGCTTGTAATTTTGAAAGCAGTCTGGGTGCTCTAGACTACAGAAGTACAAAGGGTCACCTGGGCTTGGTCAGTCCAGGGTTTAGGGAAAAGCCTGAGACTTGGAAAATGAGGGTTAATATCATTGCTCTGATGCATACTTCTTATGTGACCTTAGACAAGGCACTTAACTTCTCAAGACTTCAGTTTCCTTTGTGTAAAATAAGGATAATGTTAATTCCTATGTTACGAGAACAACTGCATTAAAAACTGCAAGGTGCCCTTATTAACAAAGGCCACTTACATAGCAGCCTCCCAAAAACAGATGGACCTAACAGATCTATTTATAACCCTTTAATTTCATAATTCTACATACTGAAAACAATGTGGCAGAAATAACTCTTCTCTTACTCCAAATACTCACCGTCTGAGAAGCTAGCACTGGGCCTGCCAGCAGCAAACACCCTCAGTTCTGTCCTCTGTGCTGCCTTCCTGTTCAACAGTCACCAAGCAGCTAAGAAATATATGCCTTTGTGACCTCCCTTCCCCCTCTCTCCCTCCATGCTTTCCAAGTGACCTAGGAGAGGCATCTCAGCTGCAGTATAAGCTATGTTTCTGCCTTGTGCCCTTAAGACCATCACTTTGCACTTGGGACACTATCCGTCTGCTCCCCTTGCTAAGAGTACTGCCCTCAATAATTAAGTGTGTGGAGCAGGGGCATTATTAAACCTGACTCTGCTCCTAGCTGAGCTATCATGTGTCTCTCTCTCTAACTCTGCAGAAACCTTTCCTCACCCCATGCCCTTCCTATTACCCTTTATCATGCCCTGAAGCCTCCTGAACAAGCTCATCCATACAAGGTAATGTCATTTCTCCAAAGAAAAAGAAACTGAAGTGATGCCATGTCAGAGAATTTCCCCAAATCATCTTCTAAAAACTTTTACTGCCCCTTATTTACTGTCAGCCTCTAATAAAGAATTTCGAATAAGTAACATGCCTCTCAAGTCAAAGAAAATTAGACATATAGATTAAGACACTTCTTGGTTCTCTTTAGCTGTGGGAAATGACCATATGGAAATATATATTAATAACTAATAACCTTATATTTTGTTTGTATCTTTAGCCCAAACACATCCAGGAGTGCCATTAAAGTATGATATAAAGCATCAGCAATGCTTGTGCGTCCCCTGGGGTTGAAACAGCAATTGAGATTGCCCATGCCCATGGAGCTAGCATAAAAGGGGCAGGAACAGAATGCAGAATTTGGTCTATTGCAGGGTCCCCACTGTATTTTCTATGTGACCTTCTGCTCACTGTTTTTGGAGGGAGTTGCAGCCATTAGTGAAAATACCTTCCAGCCTGATCCTTGGTCCTGTGAGTCAGCCTGGCCCACCCAAGTGGTTCTGGGGAAGTCAGTGAAGTTCTGCACTGACAGCAGGATTATTTTTTCACAGTACATTTCCAAAAAAGTTGCTGGTTTTTTGTCAACACTTCTAAAGAAGATTTTTTTCATATTTTTAATAAAAAGCACAACAACATTTTGAGTTTTAAAGGCCATGTTCGCTCAATTTTGAAAACGCAGAAAGCTCCATTTAAATGCAATCTTTTTACTGAAAAATGTTTCTTCTGGCTTTTTTTCCAGAACAACAAAGATGGAAAGTGTCAATCAAATTGAGATCTGAGAAAAGGGACCTCACACCTGAAAGCTTGTGTCTATCTCTCCAGCTATAGTTGGTCCAATAAAAGATATCATCCACAAAAATCCTTGCCTCTTACATTTATCCTGGGCCATCACAGCTACAGCTATCACGACAACTCTACCTAAATCAAAATGAAAAATTCCATGCTCTTGAAAAGCTGGTTTGTCACAAAATATTGCAATATGATAATTTTCCCCAGCTCTTGAGCCAAGCCCCACCTGAGCTTGAACCTGAGGCATAGAACCATAGAAAATTAGGGCTAGAAGAGACCTCAAAAGGTCATCAAGTCCAACCCCCTGCTCAAAGCAGGGCCATCCCCAACTAGATCATCCCAGCCATGGCTTTGCCTAGCTGAGTCTTAAAAACCTCCAGGGTTTGACATTCCACAGTCTCTCTGGGTAACCTGTTCCAATGTTTTGCTACCCTCCTAGTGAGAAAGTTTTTCCTAATATTAAACTGCAGCAAGAGAAGTTGTGGTTAGAGACCAATGCTCCTTGTTCTGCTATCTGCCACCGCTGAGAACAGTCTAGCTCCATCCTCTTTGGGACCACCTTTCAGGTAGCTGAAGACTGCTATTAAATCCCCTGTCAGTCTTCTCTTCTTTAGACTAAACGAGCCCAGTTCTCTCAGCCTCTCTTTAGAAGTTATGCCCCCTAACCGTTTTGTTGCCCTCTGCTGGACTCTCAAATTTGTCCACATCCTTTCTGTGTTGTTGGGGAGGGGGGAGCTAAAACTGAACACAGTACACAAGATGTGGCCTCACCAGTCCTAATAGAGGAGAATAATCACTTCCCTTGACCTGCTGGCAACACCTTTACCAGTGCAGCCCAGTATGACTTCACCCTTTTTCAAAACAAGGGCACACTTGGCTTATATTCTGCTTATTGTCCACTGTAACCCCCAGGTCCTTTTCTACAGAGCTGCTGCTTATCCAGTCAGCCCCTAGCCTGTACTTGTGCATGGGACTATTCCATCCAAAGTGCAGAACTTTGCATTTGTCCTTATTGAACCTCATGAGATATCTTTTTGTCCAATCTTCCAATTAGTCAAGGTCTCTCTGAATCCTAGACATACCCTCCAGTGTATCTACTACTCCCCCTAGGTTGGTGTCATCTGAAAACTTGTTAAGGGTGCACTCCATCTCATTATCCAGGTCACTGATGAAGATTCTGAACAAAACTGGCCCAAGGACTGACCCCTGGGGCACTTCACTTGATACTGGCTGCCAATTAGACATGGAGCCATTGATTACAACCCTCTGAGCATTATAATCCAGCCAGTTTTCTATCCATCTTCCAGTCCATTCATCCAAACGGTACTTCCTTAACTTGCTTGAGAGAATGTTGTGGGAGACTGTATCAAAAACTTTGCTAAAGTCAAGGTATATTATGCTGACTTGTCTTCCCACATCCACAGAATCAGTCATCTCATCATAGAGGCAATCAAGTTGGTCAGACATGACTTGCCCTTGATGAATCCATGCTGATTGTTCCAAGTCACCTTCTTCTCCTCCAAGTGGTTAGAAATGGATTCCTTGAGGACCTGCTCCATGATTTTACAGGGACTGAGGTGAGGCTCACCAGTCTGTTGTTTCCTGGATCCTGTTTGTTCCCTCTTAAAGATGGGCATTACATTTGTCCCTTTCTAATCATCCAGGACCTCTCCTGATCACTATGAGTTTTCAGAAGATAATGGCAAAAAGCCCTGCAATCACATTGGCCAATTCCCTCAGCACTCTTGGTTGTGTTGCAGCTAGCTTCATGGACTTATACACATCCAGACTGTGGTGCCAGGTGCAGTAGTATGGGAACTGACCCAGCCTGTGGAGTCTGTGGTGAAAAAGGTATTGAGTACTTCAGCCTTTTCTAAATCCTCTGTCACTAGGTTGCCTCCCCATGCAGTAAGGGACCCACACTTTCCCTGATCTTCCTCTTGTTACTGACATACTTGTGGAAACCCTTCTTGTTACCCTTCATATGCCTTGCTAGTTGGAACTGCAATTGCACTTTGGCCTTCCTAATTTCATCTCTGCATGCCTGAGCAATACTTTTATACTTCTCCCTAGTCATTTGTCCAAGTTTCCACTTTTTACAAGCTTCCTTTTTGTGTTTTAGCTCACTTAAGAGCTCCCTGCTAAGTCAAGCTGGTCTTCTGCTATACTTGCTAGTCTGGAGCTAAGTCAAGCTGGTCTTCTGCTATACTTGCTAGTCTTTATTCTAGTGACAGGGTAAGGTGCATTCCATGATGTTATAGTGTCATTGCTACCATAACACATGCTAGGTGGATTACAGTTAGGTTGGTTATATCTATCCATGCTGCCATACATACTCAGGTGCTAAAGAATAGCTTGCTGAACGGCAAGCAGCAGTGCCAAGAAGTGTGTGGATCTATTCCATTTACCCTAAGTCTAGGTGGGGAAACCCAAATTCAATTCCCTGATCTGGCACTGGCATCATGCATAACCTAAAACATGTCACTTAGCTGCCCTCCAAAAGACCCATGGTGGAAGTGTTCTTATTGCGAGTATCACCTGATTATGTGTAATCTACAATTTCTCTAACACCAGCATTCTACTGGTAGCATGGACCAGGAATGATGGAGTTCTAGGTCTCGGTGGATGTGTCTACATGCTCATTAGAGCACTTCAGGTAATGTGCATTAAATCTAGTACCTCCATTGTCAGGTACTGGAAAAATGCACATTAGCCTATTTTAATGTGCATTAGCTAAAGAGCACAGTTTTTTGTGATACTTTAATGAGCATTAAAATCGGCTAATGCGCATTAAAGCACACATGTAGACGCGCCCAGTCATTACCAACATCCAACAGTGACTTCTAACCCTGCAATTTTCTGTCAGTTCAGCAAGCCCATCCCTCCAAACCCAGACTTCATCAGTGAAGCTTATTCTGCAAGTGGCGTTTGGAAGATAACTGCCTTACATTTCCATTTCAGCCTCTGTGTTTGGATAATGCCCAGCCCAAATGAAGCCCTGATCTCCTTTGGGACCTCTAGATGCTACTATACAGCAACAAAATACATACCAATAAACAGCTCAAAAGGCCTTGAACCTTTAGAAAACCTATCCCTTGGCTTAGGTAACATCACTAAGAATGAGCTGATTTTAAAATAAAACTATATGAGTGTATACTGCAGGCATGACAAATATTAAATAGACTGGAGTATTCCCTCCCCCTAAAACATTTGTTTTCAATAGCCACAAAGTAGTCTAATGTTGTTTAGCAGAGAGAATTCTGGCAGCATATGAGCAATCTGGCAGTGCTACAAGTACTGTAGGTGTTATGATACACACACAACATGTTTTACAAATAGAAAGTGGTTTTCCAAGTCCTTTAATATATTCTCATTTTCCCCACCTTGGCCCAAAAAAGCTGCAGTTATGAAAATAATGCTGCATACTGAAGTAGTAAACCAGTAATCTGAAGAAAGTAGGGTTTTTTTAAAGTTTTTTTTCAGCTGTCCTCCCTCTTCTTTTTTTCCTTTTTTTTTTTTTTTTTTTTTTTTTTTTTTTTTTTTTTT
>NW_017729022.1:133030578-133043741 GCF_001723915.1 Gavialis gangeticus | reverse complement strand
TTTTTTTTTTTTTTTTTTTTTTTTTTTTTTTTTAGTCAGATATGTTTTTAGCAACTTAAACAGGTTGGGTTACCCACAAGAAGTAGTCATTTTTCCACCTAGCAGATTGAGGTATTCATGCTCTCTTTAAACACTTCTAAATTTATTCTCCGGTATAATTCAAATAGAAGTATTTGTATATACACCCTGGCTGGGATAGAACTCTTACAGTACTAACTGATGGTCAGAGACCACACAGATGAACCAGGTTAACAACATCCATATTCCGTGAAACTAAGTATCTTTTTGAAGAGGTCTTCCAAAAGACTGCTCCTGTCTGTTTTGCTTATTATTATTTATTCGTATTACAGTAATATGTAGAGGCTGTGATCCAGCTCAAGGCAAGGTACTATACAAACACACAGGGAGACACAAAGAGCTCACAGGCTAAGTAAAAGACACAAAAAAGTTCATTATTACCTCCATTTCACAGATGGTGGTTGAGCCACAAAAAGCCTGAGTGATTTGCCCAAGGCTGTACAAGAACTCTGTGGCAGAACCAAGAACTGAACCTCTCTCTCCTAACACCAGTCCAACAACCAATACACAAGGTCAAACCTTCTCTCTAACTAGACATGTCAACTATTGCCTTGTAAACTGTTACCGTGAAAAATACTTTGATTCTAAGCTGTTCTAGTAGCCACAGGTTTCATTCAAAGGCTGAGTATTGGCAGAAGAAAGCATGGTACACAGCTGCAAAAGGGGATGAACCATTCCATGTTACCCAGCAAAGAACCCTCTGGCTTCAGCCAAGGCATGAGCTTTTTCAAAGGGTGTCCCATTCAACTCACCCCAGCTAAGAAACCTTGTTCAGCTAAGGGACTTACTGGAGGGCATGTCTTCTATGGGTGACATCCAAACATCATGATCCAGCAGACTGGGTGAAACAGTTTAATAGTTTTCCAGGGTAAAACATCACTGTTGTTGAAATGGAAACAGCTGTTAATAGCAGGAATTGGAAGAGTTCCACCTGGGAAACAGGAAAAGAAAATCGGTCATTGATTTTACAGCAATAGGGAGAGAGCTGCCTGCAAGCAGCAAAGGGTCAGATTCTGGCAGGCACAAGCGGCAGAGTGAGGAAAAGGGAGCGGGAAAGATCCCCATTTTTCTAGCATGGCTCATATAAAGGCCAGCCAGAATCTTCAGTTCTCTGGAGCGCAGAGACTGCTGTCTAATCACTTCCCAGGAGGTGAAGGGCAGGGAGACAGACGCCCGCCATGGTTGGAGCCTTGCCACCCCACCCCAATCCCACCAGCAGGGAATATGCTGCACTCCATAGAGGAGGTGAGGTGTTTTGTACCTTCAAGTCCCGCTGTGGGAGAATACTCCATGCTTCCCTTGGTGCTTCCCAGGCCTCATGCTCCCCCAACACAGGGCTGTGCCAGTTCAGCACAGTGGGGAATGTAGGAAAAAACCTGTTCAGCAGTAGCAGTGGCAGCATTGCATTGGCGAACACCTTTACTGCTGTCGCCACATTATCAGCAGTGAGAGCCCCACAAGGAGAGTTCCACCATTCAAAGGTGATACCATAATCCTTCCACGTCCTGCAGCCTCCAATATGTTCCAGACATTGGGGTTCTGACAAGGCAGCTCTGCCAGCTGCACACCAACCAGGTGCTCTCCCTATGAGTGAACCCAGCTTGGTATCCCCCTTGTGCCCCCAAAGCAAAGGAAGGGTGAGCAAGGGTGAGAATCCCAGCCACCTTGCAGAAATGAGAGATTGCAAAAGATGCAGGGCAGTGGAACAGCAGCAGAGCCAGACTGCTGTAGAAAAAGCCTTGGGGTTACATAAGAGAAGTTTATACCCAGATGTGTAATGAGCAGTGGGCAACGAGGACACCAACCCCAGGTGCCCACTTAAAGGAGACACATGAATGGCAGCTATCACAATTGCCAGCCAGATTCCACAGCTGCCACAGCCAGCCCAGCCCCAGCCACCATCACCATCACCATCACCATCCAGAGTATAGACTCTGGCTGTTAAGCCTGTGCTCCTCTCACTATGTCTCTTCTCCCCTCACTACAGCTAACACCCTATGTTCAGGAACCCTGCCACAAGCTGCAAGTTCAGCCTCCAGTACATGAGGGCCCCAATCCAGCCAAACACTTAAGCAAGTGGTTAACCTTCAGTCCTGAGAGGCTTAAAACCAGCCTGACTGCTTTGCTAGCCGTGCTGAGTGCCATGGCTAGGCTGAACCAGGAACTTCCCTTTGAAGTCCTGCCACTGCTGTTCATGTAGGTGGGACTTCAAAGAGGAACAACTGTCTCCCCTCCCTGCACAACCCCATGCTGAAGAAGCAGTGTTGATAGTTTTAATTGCACTGAAGATTGCTTTAGGGCAAAGCGATTTAAACCTTCCAACAAAAAGACCATTTTAAAAGTCCCCTCAACTAGCTGGAAAGAGACAGAGAGTGAGCTGGGGAAAAGAAGGAAATGGACAAGTTACCTTTAAAACAGAGGTCTGTGGAGGAAAAAAACCCCAACTTTTCTTATCCTACATAAGCAATGCTATACCGAGTCAGACCCATGGCCCATCTAGCCCAGTATCCTGTCTGTCAGGGGCAGCCCACACTGCGTGCACCCTGCCACTCACTCCAGGAGGTAAAGGCTGTCCTACTGCCCACTGCTCTCACCTATATCAACCAGGTCCTGCAGTATCTGCCCCCCATACTACACCAGCCACCTGGAGCTAATTGTGGGGCCGCTGCCTCCACAGGCCTCACAGCGCTCCCCACCCCATCACCTCAGTGAGCTGGAGGATACCAAGCCGGTCCACCTCCAAACAGCCCACCACCAGCAACTCTACATGCTCATGATCCACACAATCCATCATCCTGTTCTCCCATTCCATCCCAACAACAAGTGGCAGGGCACCCTAGGCAAGGGCAGAGGAAAGGGTCTACAATGCACAAGTCTGTATTCTACCTTGATCCCACAAGCCACCAGGGACCTCAGATAGTGGCTCTTCCAAGAACCTATTGCCACAGGCATATATCTGGCATGCTTTACAGACACCCCCAACACCTGCCCCCTTTGCCAGCAGAGGGAGACCCTGGCACACACCTACCTCAAATGCCCCAGACTGCAGCTCCTGTTCTGCCTCCTCAGAGCAGACACCTGTTTGGGGTCTAAACTGCAAACACTAAGGAAAGAAGCATCCGGTTGTCTGAAATGCAGTACCAGTGACAGGTCATACTTGTAGTACTGGTTCAGCTTCACAGCTGTCACCTGGAATAGGTCCCTTCTCCACTGGTTTTCACAAGGACAGCTTGACAGTTCTTGTGATACCATGTCTTCAACCCAGCTTATCAAATCCATCAGGTTATGTGCATGGTGGATCAGAGCCTACCAGCTCCTACATTAGGAGCTCCATGAACCAGGTGGCATCTTCAGCACAAATGTCACTTGATCTTGAATGTCATCTCACCCTAAGACATTGCGAAGCTTAAGCATGCACAGTGTGCTGGGTGTGATTTCCAACTCCTCACTCACAAACTCCTGGTAGGACTACATACACTTGGTGTGGTAATGAACTTAACTGAACTACAAAATGTCAATTAATGCTGGTTTTCCTTGACACATCCAGAGTCACACTGCAGGTGGTACAGATGAATCTGCCTCCATTTGCATGCAGGGTTCCTGCAGGATATTGTCTTACACAGTCCAGTGGTGAAACGTATTTGGCAGTCTTAGAGGATTTCTTAGCATTCATCATTCCTGCTCATCCTCAGGTGGCAACATGCTGTAGTAGCATGCCTATGAGCACTGTAAAAGCCAGCACCAAAACCCTCCCACTTCCCTGGCTAGCCCTGAATTGGCTCCCTGGACTGAAGCTAGGTCACAGGCTCAGCCTCTGATTTGCTCCCTCTCCCCCACCTCTTCCCTTCCCCCTGTCCCTTCCCCCCACTGCATAATTCAGGATTCAAGAGCTTCACACCCTTTTCTCTTCTTGCAGTTTGTTTGTTTGCGGTTTTTCCCTCAGCGAGCCTGCCAAAAGCACAGAGCCCATGCTTTTTCATGGAACCTTCCATTTTTCACAGAGCCTGCCCGAAATCGCGGTTTCCATCAACATTGCGCAATTGTGATTTTGGTCCCTACCTATGACCTCATTCCCCTCCCTTTGTTCTTTTTAGTTGTATCAAGTAATCAGTTATTAAAGGAGGCTTATAGTTTTTCATGATGGGTAAAAGCCCATGACCTATGGCACATTAAATAGGCCTGTTTGTCAGTGGCTGCCCGCATTGTGTGAGTCCTGCCACCTACTTGAGGAGATCAAGGACACCCTAGTGGACACTGCTCTCACCTACATTAACAAGGTCCTGCCGAAGGGCAATACCATCCTCATGATATCCCCCAACCCCCAGAGCTCATCATGGAGCCCCTACCTCAGCAGACCTCACAGCACTTTCCACCACACCATCTTAGCAGGCTGGGGGCTACTAAACTGCTCTACTTCTGTACAACCCATCACTGCCAGCTCTATGTGCTCCTGGTCCATACCCTACAGTATCCAGTCCTCACATTCTGCCCAGACACCAAGTGGTGCAATGCCCTCAATGAGGATGAGGGTCCCCAGTAGTTAAGCATATACTCCCCCTGATCCCACAAGCCACCAGGGACCTCAGCTGATGATTCTTCCATGGAGCTTTGGCTGTGGGCATGTATCTAGCACACTTCATGGACTCCCCTGACACCTGCCCCTTCTGTGAGCAGAGGAAGACCCTGGAACAAGCCTACCTGGAGTATGTCAGGTTGTAGACCCTACACAGCCTCCTCCAGAACCTCCTGCTAAGGTCCTGGCTGCACTACTCCCTGCACATTTTTGTTTATGTAATTCCTGTCTGTGGCCCCACCAAGTCCCAGGACCTCCTGGTCAACCTCCTTCTGGCCCTAGTGAGGCTGGCAATACACCCAACCAGGACAGACGCTCTGGCCAAGAGGACCCCTGGGGACTGTGGGACCATTTTCCTGTCCCTGGTCTGTTCACATCTCTGGGCAGAGTTTCACTGTGCAGTGTCCACTGCCTCCTTGGACCCATCTGAGGGCCAGTGGGCCCTGTCCAGTGTGCTCTGCTTGGTGTCCCCCCTTGGTGCACTCAACTTGAACCTCTGAACTACACTCCCATCCCTATTTTCTTCTTTAGTTGTCCCCTGTAATTACTTGGGATGCCTGTACACCAGCGCAAAGGCTGCTCCAATATGCTGCAATTATAGCATGTCAGTAGAGTGTGGTAATTACTGTATTCCAGCAGCCTCCCACGTCTTGTGTATCAGCATCCTGGTGGTGGGGGCACTTGAACTAAAGCCCAGCTCAGCCCAGTATATCATATTAATCATATTATTTATTATAGATTCTACCAATTTCCAAATTTTGGAAGGGAGACTCACTTGTCTGTGGTTCCTTGGTTCACCCCTGGAGATGGGCATTATGCATCCGCATCCCCTATTAACTGTTTTCCTCGGCACCTCTGAATACTATCTCACATGTCTTAGGAAGGTTTAACTTATTTTGATGTTAAGTGTGTTCCTGGCTTTGGCATCTTCATTACAGCCTTCCTAGCCAAACAGAATGGTGCCTCAGTACTAGCCTCACTCTGCTCCTGTCAATGATGATAGGAAAGCTGACATGGATAAGAACAGAGTTGAGCTGATACTGATCACTTTTGAAAATTACTCTCTTGGCACACACAATCAAGCTGTTCTGCTGTCTGCCATGGATTCTCTGTATGACCTTAGGCAAGACATGTAATCTGTCGGTGACTCATTTTCTCCATCAAATGAAGAAAACTTGTCACCTTTTCCAGTGTTACAGAAGGCCAATTTATCTCTATGGAGGTCAGTGGAGCCTCCATAGAATCTTGGGCTTCAGATTAGGCATTGCAAACACCTTGTGCTTCTCAGAATGCTAAACAAAAGGAAATCCCAGCCAACTTCCACCTCCATGGGAGGTCCCTCTATGTGAACTTTGAGAACAACTCGGTTATGCCACATTATACCAGCCAAGGGTCTTCACATGGAGCATACAGGCATTTCAGAGGCAGCAGAGGCATCTAGAGAAATGACTGGGAACAGAAACTTCAGAGAAGAGGTGGTTAAAGGGGCAGTATTTATTCCAAATATAATGTGCAAAACTTTACCATTTTTTATTTTGCTCATTTTTCTCTCATCAGGATTTCATCTGCTCAGTGTTCAGTTAGGGTGAAGCTACACATTACACTTAGACCCTACTAAGAGAACTTAAAATGTGAATACCCACATGTTAAAGTTTGTTAAAAGTGCCCTCTGAGCACTTTAAAGTTATGCTACTTCAGGAGAGGGTTAACTCTGAGCCATGCTACCTAGCTCATGTAAGGGTAACTTCAGTCTGCTCCACAGAGACAAAATGAGCAAACTGCAGTTCTCCAGCATCCTAGGATGCACTGCTCCCAGCCCCCACGACTGCCCAGAGCAGGGATAGAGGCCAGGTATCCTGGCACCTAGTCATGCCCTTGCTCGCCAGCCCTCTAGTGGCAAGTCAAAGCTGTTCAGGCAATAAAAACTTAACTCGTAACGTGTAACTGGTTATAGCACAGGAGCCAGCAAAATATGGCCTGCAGGCTGGATCTGGCCCACCAGGCTGGATCTGGCCCTTTATTTAGCCCATGGGGGCCCTTCTGAAAGCCTGCACTGATCTGCTGTCCATGCAGTAGGCACTGGCAACAGCAGCATCTCTGGCTCTGGTTGCTGGTCTGACTCACCATGCCCCCAGCCCCAAGGTAGGGGACACTGGCAACAGGAAGCTTCTGCCTGACAGAGGCTTCTGCCTGAGGACCCTGTGGCTGTTTGCCCGGCCCTCCCCCCGGCATGAGAGTGAAAGTTCAGGTATGGGACCTACCAAGCCATGGGCCAGAAACTCCCACTTGGGGAGAGAGGGCCAGGAGCAGCAGGCAATGCTGGCCAGGCCCAGCTCTGCTCTGTGCCACTATGTGGGGCTGCCTACACCCCCAGGACTCAGCCCAGGAGGTGTGGGCAATGAGGCCAGGCTGGGCTAGCCCCAGCCCTGCACTACCACTGCCCCAACATCCCAGACCTGGACCCAGATGCAGCTCTCCACCTGGCCATAGCCCCATCCCATCTGCCCAGCTGCACGCCCTGCCCACACAGTTCTGGCTGGTCTCCATGGAGCCCTGGGATTGCAGGGTGGTGACAATGTGGGGCTGGGCTGGGGCAGAGCCCTGGGTCTATGGGCTGGGAGTGGACTGCAGCTCTGCCCCAGCCCCATGCTATCACTACCATGGAGACCAGCTGGGAGCTGTGTGGGCAGGGCACACAGGTGGGCAAAGACCTGCATCTGGGACCAGGGCTGAGATCTTAGGGTGGTGGCAGCTCTGAGCCAGGGCCAGGGCAAATCTGTGATCCATTCCCTGCATGTCCCCGGCTATGAAACTAGTACCTGTCTCAGGGGCATGTGGGCAGTGGATCGCGGATCTGCTCCAGACCCCAGCCCCATGCTGTCACTGCCCTGCGACTCTGCGCCATCACCCACCCACCCCACTCCCAAACACCACTCCTCACCCACCCATGGCCCCATCCCACATAAGGAGTTTTGGTGAGCTTTTGACCCAGTCTATGACAGCTCAGCAAATCTCCCTACATGGCCCAAATAATTTCCAACCCCTATCATAGCACATTCTAACTTTAACACACATTCCACATATTTGGTATGGTCGAAGTATAACATGTAACTTCACCCTTAGATTCAGACTCCAAATACTGACATAGATGGTGGGCTGCTAGTGGGCACAGATTTTTAAAGGCGTATGAGTGATTTTTGTTTGTTTTATTTTGGGCTTTCTACATGTCTGAACTCAGATGAGCTTTATTCTCCCTGAATCATAATCATGGGCAGTGGGTTGCTGTGTGGCCTGATCTTTCCACCTCTTGATTTCAACTTCCTCATCATGTTAAAAAGGGTATATGCTTACACAAGTTGTGGGGATTTACCAGTGTTTCTACAATGCACTTTGAAGGTATAAAAGTGCTAAGTATTGCTTCACTAAGAAAACTAGGTTTCCATTATCGATTACTGCTCAGCCAACTAAAGTCAAATTTATACCACCTATGCACCTGTCCGATTCCAGTCAATGCAACCTATATCCCCAGGTTCAAGGAAGAACTAAAAAACAGATGGTATTCCTGGGGCACAAGGAAAATTAGATTAGAAGAAAAGGCCCTTTTTCTTCACATCTGGAAAGACGATCCCTTCTGATCTATCTGAACTGTATAATATTCTATATACATCTAGTTAAAAATCTTAATTACAAGGGTCTTTTTAAATGAAAACTTAGGTTTCTAAATAAAACTTTTCAAGGGCTATACTCAGAACATTTTTTTCCCACTGGGAAACAGAAGCAATTTCAGCCAAACTCCCCAAATTTTCCAGTTTTCATCAGCTTCCTGTTAAACAAACCTGGCTTGGAGAATGTTTAATTAAAAGTTGAAAATTGCTGGTGAAAGTTTCAACACCAAAAAGTTTTCATCTACCTTTTCGCCAAAGAGAAAAAAAAAACCCCTAAATTTGGCTACCTTTATGTCTACCTGAAATACTGGGAAAGGACAGTTATCTGGAGAAAGTCTGCTGTCATATTCTTTTTCCCAGCCAAACACACATTTGCTTACAACTAAATTTAAGCTGTGACTAGCCTTAAATAGACTCACAGATGTAAAGAGTTTAAAATCAACCCATTAAAAAGACCTGGACCACAAAGGATGCTTTGGTCAGTCCTGGCAAGCCTTCACCTTATCATCACAGCAGCATTTATTTTATCATCGTCTTAAAAGAGAATCACATCAGCAAAATACATCTCTGTAAAATGTTGCTAGATATTTCCCTCCACCATTTATTTCAACCTGATTCTACCTTAAAAAGGTGTTTACTACCTTTTTCTGCAAGCAGACTCAATTCTTACTCCTTGCTAGAAAGCAAGGAGCCCCTAATACTGCACTATTTAGCTAAGTCTGACCTACCTAGATCTTGGGTTCAGGCCTGTCTGGTCCTGTTGGACCTGTTCTACTTTGTATAAATAATTAAGTATTGATTAGGCCAGACAGAGAGCACGAGGCCAAGATCTTGTTCCTGATGGAGGTGCTTGGCTCACCCACTCTACAATAGAAAGTTTTATGTAACCCCAGAAGGAAATTCTATTCTGCCTCAGAAATCACCGAGCTCTCTTCTTCTGTCAATGGGCAGCCTTCTGCACTGCCATCACAGTGGGATCCAGCTTATTTGGAGTTGAGATAACCTGCTGAGATTCCACTTACTTACAGTGGACACACCTACTTAAACTGGTACATTTCCCTTGCTTTATGCAAGTTCTTCATGTGCAAATTCGCTCTTATGTGATGACCCTTTTTATACCAAAGATTTGTTATATGCAAGATAAATTCACTCCTATGCGATTGGCGTGGTGGAAGCCTGCAACCTACTTTGTGCGGTGCATGGTGAGAGTGACACGCACCAAAATATAGTCTCCTGTGTGGATCTGTGCTCCTCGCTCGTTGTCTGTGACATGTTTCTGTAGTTGCCATCCCTATTCTGGTAACATTCACTACCACGCTGGGCTTGTGTGTACTGTCTGCTGTTGGTGAGTATCAAAATTGTTTTCTAGAGGTGGTAAAAATGGGCCTGGGGGTCAGTACAGTCAGGGTTTTGGAAGGTATCCCTATCTGTTACATTACAAAGTGGGTTCCCTTTATGCAAATCTGAGTTATGCACCGTTTTCCAGGAACACATGTACAGCATAGAGCAAGGGAAACCTGCATACCTAATGGATAGACAGCAGCACTGACTTCAGTGTTAAGCCAGAGGGGATTTGAACTAATATATTCTGGTTCTCAGAGGCAGTGCCCTAACTACCAGACTGTGGGGTAGGCAGGGCAGAGAGCATCTTAGATCTCTTCTGCTCAAGTCAGGCCATGGGATGGAAAGGCACAGGATGGAGCAGAGAATGTGTTAGAGCCTAATTCTAAAAACTCAGTAAGAAGAACACTCTCCTGGAAGCAGGCCCTGGGCCTCTGTACCCACAAATGTTGACACAGTTTGCATTACATTGTCATTAGATACAGAAGTCAAAGTTTTTGTGGATGGAACCAGATTACAACAGCTGATGTTGAGGCATCAACTGGTGATTCTGGATTGCTGCTAGTTATGCACAGCAGATCAAGTCAAGTTGCTTAGGGACCTTTCCAAGCAAAAATGGAGGTACCTAAGGAATCTTGCATATTAGCAGTCCTGCTGTGCAAGGTGGTAAAGGGTTGCACTTACTGATTTACATACCTAAACACCACATAAGTGTCAGTAAGGCATCTTAAGGCAGAATTTGGGTCTCTCTATAGCCTGACAGTCAGGATGCTGAATCAAGTTTAAGGAAGAGTCCTGAATGAACTCTCATCTCAAGTGAGTGCCCTGATTCTCTCCTCCTTTTCATGGAAAACCTTGAAAAATTTGGATTTTGTTACTAATGAGGAATGGGCACATTTTTGGTATCTCAAAATGATGGGAAAATCATTTGCTGGCCACCTCTAAATCTTAGTTACAGCAGTATAAATCTGAAGTGTTTATCACCTCTGTTGCTGAAATCAGAATCTGGCCTATTGCCTCAACCCTCATTCAGAATGCACTTTCATCTCTAGTATAAACATCAAGGCATATCAAAAGCCCTGTTGACAGTACTGAAGTCACTTTCTGCTTTTAAGAAGTTGCCAAAACGCACAAAATTAAACTCTCCAAGTCACAGTAGGCTGTTTTGTCAGTTTATCCAATTGGTAATTTAATACTATCATAACTTCTATCATTCTCACTTCAGAAAAAAAAAATCCCTGTAAGGGGATGCATTCCCTGCAAAATTTAGTTTGATCATCCAATTTCAAATCCCAAAACATAGTTCAAATATTGTTCTTTGGAAACTGAAAGACTATTGCTTTACGTGACATACTATACTGAAGAATTGTTCAAGTGGATATATGGATATTATAATTCCAAAGAAAGTGATTCAGGAGTTAAAAGGAGGGATTGTCTGCTGACCTCGCTGCACTTTATGAAAGACAAGTCATTTGCACGTGTAAGACCTCTTTTCTTTTTTTTCCCTCTCCTCCTGCTTCCATTTATGCCAATGAGAGAACCTGCAGCTCAAATAATGCAAAATTAGATTGTTGAAGCTGATTTGTCAGGTTCATTTTTCAGTGAGATTTGCCAGAATAGAGATAAAATCTACAGTTCCGTTTGAAGTACTACCATTTTATAATATATACATAAATAATAGAAACAAATAAACAGCACTACTCTAGGGCAGTGATGCTCAGCCTCCAACCTGCAGGCCAGATCTGGTCTGTGGAACTGTGTCATCTGGCCTGCAGGGCTCCCCACAGGTCCAAGAATTTGGCTGCAAGGGAGCAGTGTTAATTAACACTGCCCTGCCACCAAATTTTCAAGCCCCACAGCCAGATGACATAGACCAGTTTGGGCTGCCACATGCGGCTGGGTCTAAGGCCAGGGCTGGTGCCAGGGCCTAATCCATTATGTGATGCTGGAACTCTGCGCCAACTCCACAGTGAATCAGGATCACAGACTGATCCTGTGTGCCAGATCCAGCCCACAGACTGACCCCGCATCATTCATCTGACCTGCAGCCCAGAAAGGCTGGACACCACTGCTCTAGGAAATGATAACAGTGAAAGTATTGGCAAAGTGGCATTTAAGAATTACTCTCATTTCAGTCTTGAAATCAGCCAGGACAACAAGTATTAACTATTATTACTACTGATAATTATTATTTAGTTTTATAGTAGCACCTAGAGACTCCATCCAGAGCTCTACTGTGCAAGACAAAAAGGCTTAGGAGAGACTGTGCTAGGGGCTGTCCACACATATAATAAAAAATAGTGCCTGTTATTTGTTGCCAAAGAAAATTATGAAAAAAGAAGGCAATTTGAAAAACTACTCTCATAGGGATGATCTGTTGCTAACTGCAATGATCTATCTGAAAAATTGCTAAAGTATCTGCATATATCATTGCTAAAGCTTGGCTCCAAAGCCACTGACAACTGAGAGTCCTTCCGCTCACTTCACTAGTCATTGGATAATCACAACTTGCATAGGAAAACCTGTTGGATGGGATTTGGATCCCCACTGAATTTATTGTAGAGGCAATTACCAATAAATATGAAATAAGTGAGGCTGAAATCTCTGTCTGATTATTCTATCAAGGGATGGAAGAAAAGTTTCACACCTCCACTCAGTAGGTTACAGAGTCAGCTCCCAATACGCCTGGATAAAACAGAAACAATTAGGGCCTATATCATTTTCTCCCAAGCACACGTTGCTATTTAGAGATTGTTGAATTGTCTTAGAAAATACTGGCCTTCTAGTCCCAGACTTCTGTGTAGACAGGAACCGTAATAGTGCCAGACAGACCAGGTAGACTACATGTAGACCAGGAGTAGCTGTTATTATCTTTTTAATAAAAAGTAAAGAAAGCATGAAACTAAACACATGTGAATAGGAATCCTTTCTGGAGACCTTTATTTTTTATCACAAGATTGCTTATGGCTGTTCTGCATTACTTAGAATGAACATGGAGTTACTTAGGAAATCTGCCCTTTGGTTTACAAAAAGTGGTTACCTGATAGTGGTCAAGTCGCTGCCCATTCATTTCAGCGTCTGTGTAGTCCTGTAGTTATCTAAGCTGGTTTTGTTTTGATAATGTGTGAAGGCAAGAATGATGCAGCAGCTCTTTGCTTCCTTGCTCATTTTAAAAGAGAAACCTTCACATGATCTCCTTGCATTTCAGGGAACTGACACTGCTGGCAGCTTTCAGAAACTGGAAGACACTGACGTAGGGCTATGTGAAGCTTTGGATGGTGATTTGATTCGGAGGAGATTCGGCCCGATTTGGTGGCTGAATCTCCAAATCCAAATTGAATCAGGGACCAATTAAAAGGTCTGAATCAATTCAAAGCTCTCCAAATCTTCAGAAAAGATTCAGAGAGTTTTGATGATTTGGTCAGTCCCCAGTGGCTGCAGCAGGGAGCTGGAGCCGGACTCCAAGATGGTAAGTAGTAGGGGCAGGGGAGGGGGGTTGGGGGAGC
>NW_017729022.1:133023746-133030435 GCF_001723915.1 Gavialis gangeticus | reverse complement strand
GATCCCCGCTGCCCCCACTGCCCCATGCTGCATGGGGGTCTCTGCACAAGCCCCGCAATGTCCCCCACAAGTCCCCCAGCCCCCACACGACTGCCCCGCCTGGGCCAGCTCTGGCCCTTTAAGCGAAAAAAAAGAGAAAAGCCCCAAGACTCACTGCTCCTGCACCAGTCTCAGACAATGCAGACACTTAAAGGAACCTAAGCCAAAGTTCAAGGAGGAAAGCAAATGGTGGAAGATTCCAATGTTTCACTACCCAAGAGCAGCTGTGCCAGCAGTCACTTCTTTAATGCTAGACCGGTGCCAGCCAAAGTGTCTGGAGCTCCAGGAGATAGTTTTGGGACACAAACTGTTCATGAGCTGATCCAGTCGCTCATAGTCACATACATTGTACCTAGGAATTTGGGTCCCAATCTGTATTCAGTTCTCAAACTTTCCCGAAGTTCAAGTATTTTAAGAGCAGGAATTTGTTTCAGATCCTTCCCTAGCCACAACAAACTGATTATATGCACGGGAGTGGAGTAGTCTAGTTTTTCCCCTTACATCTATTCACACATCTATTCACACATCTTTATCCCTGGGGACAGAGGGAGTCAGCCACCTTTGTCGCACCATCCCAGCCATCCCTGGATAGTCAAGACTGAGCTCTAGGGGACCAGACACCCATACCTGAGTGGATAGGTTTTGAGTGGGGATATTCATAGAAATGCTCAAGAAGATCAAGAATATATGAGACTCCATTTACCTTCCTGAATAACCTCACTGGGCTGTGGAGCCTTCTCTCCCCTTAAGATCCTGTCTACATAAAAAGTTGTACAGCTTTAACTGTAACACTATGGTCCCTTTTAAAAAGAAATATCTGAATTTTTAAGCCCATATTTGGGACTTGTTCTGGGCTAGCCTCCTGATTTTTGGCTTGAGCAGCTCTGAAGTCCTTTGCAGCTTTTCCCCAACACAGCTGTGTTACCAGTGCTTCAGAGAAGCAAGGACTTGCTCCAGAGACCCACTGCACTCTTCAGAGCGAGACAGGTCTCTGGAGTGGCTACTGATGCTCCGGACTCCTTTCCAGAGATGGGCTCTGTCTCTAGGCACCCAGTCCATTCGGCAGTGAGTGAGATTCCTCCAGAGCCATCTGAAGTTAAGTCCACCAAAAGAAACAACACCTAATCTTCTTGGCTCCTACTTGCAGGCCTATCCTTTGGGAGGGAGATATTCTGCCCCAAAATTCTTATTAATAACATATACATATATATTAACAATTCAGTGTCCAGGGAAACCAGTGCCAGATTCACCACTGAAAATGGAAAAATGAAATACAGGTCTTTTCCCATCCCCTTTCATCAGGCCTTGCTTTATTTCTGAACACATACACACAAAGGCAGAACAAAGCCACTCAAAGTGCTGGGTAACAAAACAACCTGGGGCCTTTCCAGCTTCAGCCAGCTGGGTGGGAAGAGGCCCCTCACCCCCTGCTTGCCCTCTGGCAGCCTCTTCTGCACCAGCTCCCCTTTCTGCTCATAACCTTGTCCAGATCACCCATGTGACAGGTGAGAACCTGGTAACCACTTACACATGCCAGAATGCCTTTCCTCCACATCACAAGCCCTCTGTCTCCCCCACTGAAGTATAAACAAGCCCCTGCCCTCCCCACCTCGGGGAACAAAATGGAATACCCTAAAGGAAAAAAAAACCCAAAAAACTCCCTTCTTTCCAGCTGTCCTGCTGACTAGATTCTTTCATGAAATTCTCCCCAGTGCAGATTCCACATGTATTAGGGTGAAATGCACTTCTGTGCAGGAAACAACAGTGCACAACCTTTTTTCAAGGGCTCAAGTGGGGCTTCAGTGGAGAGTAGGGTTCCTGTAGGCTGTCTACATATAGAAGACACCCCTCGTGTGAGACATAAGTCATGCATAGGCATCTCTTCAGACCTTCCATATGTTGGGGAATTTTCACCCTTGGCGCCTTCCTGGAATCTGCATCACTTTGAGGCTGTCCCTGGTTTCCTGTTGATTGTGGATCCTCATCTTCTGCATTGGTGGAGCTTATTCTCCCAGGGCCAGAGCAAGGGCGGTGGGGTGAGCGGGCCCTGGGCCCCGAAGTGAAGGGGCGCCAACAGGAGCTGCACAGCCAGGGCAAGGCGCAGGATGGAGCCACGAGCAGCTCATTTGAGAGGGTGTGGGGAAAGGGGAACAGTGGTTCCCGCTGATGCATGCACTCCCAGGCAAGCATTGGTGGCAGGAGGGAGGATGCGTCCCCTGGATCTGTGCATGGGTCAAGGGTGGGCTGTTGCTGCAGGCTTTGCCCCGGGTGCCAAACTTCATTGCTATGGCACTGGATTCTCCTTACTCCTGTGTAATAAGAGTTTGTGCCTTTTGTTTACAAACAAATTTTAGGGAAGCTCTTGGGAGGAAAACTCACACAGTGAAACCATGCTGGCTAGCTTGAATCTTTGTATGCTCTGAAAAGTGATACCACTCCGTTGCCTCTTTACAATTCAAATCCCACTTCTCTCAAGTAACATCAGACACAAAGACCTACACATTTCCAGGGTGCTGTCAGGGTGGCAATACCTACCAGCCTGCAGTTAGTTCTTGGGAAGCAGACAAATTGCCAGTTCTGACAACCAACCAAATTCCTAGCAGAGCTCTGTGAAGGACATTTACCTGGTGATTCTTTTGGTAGGCACAAAACTCTTTTAACAGCTTTATTTATTTATTTATTTATTTATTTATTTAAACCACTATGATAAAAATATTTTTTTCTCTTCTCTCAAAGGAGAAGTGGTTGAGATGTGCTCAGCATCTCACCCTCCCCTGATAACCCTCTCAAAAATTCTTCCATTCTTCCTACTTATTCAGTTGTCACCCCTGAAATTTGATTTTCCATCTAAGGTAATCTCTTATCAGCCCTTTTTTACCGAGAATTACCAAAGCAACTGTTTAGTTTTAATCTTTATGCTGTGTCTTTATCCCTGAGAACTAGTTTTGCTGGGAGGGGAGGGGAGGTGTTTAGGATTATTATTTTTTTGCTACAAGTTAACTATATGTTACCTGCTTTTAGCCTACATACATATACACACACACACCCCACACACACAAAATTGAAGGCGTGATATGTAGCATGGGCAAGCATACCTGTGGTGCCTATAATCTAGCTGGTGGATTAACATGACAGTGAAGATATATGTACATCACAGCTAGAATTCAGAGAATAAACTTGATGTGATAATGGGATGCCTGGATGTACTGAAGTCTGTGGCACTATGTCCTTACTGCTGTTGTTACAGTTATTTGGCAGATTAAACTAGCAGAAGTATGTTATCCTGGGCCACCACCATACCTCTATTAGGCACGGTAGATGTATCCTTCTGGAAAGTGCATGTGAAACTCTACCATCCTGAACTTGGCTCTTGTGGACATAACTAAACAAGGCTAAGTGTGATGGAGAATCAGTGTCTTTAACCCCCTTTAGCACATCTTCCACCTGCATTGCCCCCTGCACCTAGAATATTTTTCAAGTGAAAGAGACCTTGCCTGAGGGCACTTGTACACATCAGGGGGATTTAGTCATTAGGGTTGTATTCTATGCCCCCTAAATTGAAACAGAGATTTTTTTAAATTGAAACCCATCATTTCAATTTAGGGGTTTTATTTTTCTGTCAATGTTATGGCAAGGGGCCTGATCCTTTTTCTTTTTTTCAGCAGAGCCTGCCCACAGACAGGAGGTGAGCTGCTGGTGGGAGGAGCAGCCCTTGAGATTCAGGGATCCCTGGTCCTTCCCTCTGCAGTGGCAGCCCTCGCTGGGGCTGCCCAGGTGGGTTGGTAATGGGTCGGGTGCTGCCCCAGCTCAGAGGTAGCATGCAGCTGATCCAACTGTTCCCCAACCCTGAGCCTGGGCAGCACCCAGCCCACTAGCAGCTCACCTGGGCAGTCCCAGGGAGTGCCACCACTGCAGAGGGCAGGACCAGGGCTCCCCACAGCTCAGGGGCCACTTGGCCCACTGGCAGCTCACCTCCCAGCTGTGGGAGAGGCAGGCAGGCTCTGCTCAAAAAACAAAAAAAACCCCCAAAAAACGGATCTGGCCCCTCACTGCTTCTCCCTTCAGCAGGTGCCTGCTGAAGGCAGAAATGGCCAGGGGCCAAATCCTTTTTTCTGCGGAGCCTCCCTGCCTCTCCCACAGCTGGGAGGTGAGCTGACTAAAAGTGGCAATGCATTGTTGCGAACTAAAATGCATTGAGATGTAGTTTCATTTGCAACAATACAAACTCCTTTAAAACCTACAAAACTCTTGTACTTTTACAGTGTGATGCCATTAAGCCACACTAAGTGACATGTTCCTCACTTGTACATGGTAATGGCATCACTTGTACAAGTGCCTTGAGAGTCAGATTCTCTGCAGGTGTAAAATGATGCAAGCTTTGATTTTTACTCCTCTTGTTTGTGATAGTCATTTGCACCTGCATAAAAACTGGTGTGGATGATTACACAAGCTGCAAAGCTTGTGTAGGAATGCAGGGGAATGCAGCTCTAAGTGTTCACAGTTCTATATCTTAGGCCCTGATCAGTGACTTATTTGTTGATTTCCTTGACACCACAGTTAGCATTTTGGCTATCTACAGTGCGTGGAGCATGCATTCATCTGTGCTTTGGGTAACCCTGAGATCATGGCTAAGTCCCATTAAACAAAAAGTTGTGACCAAATTCCCAGGCAGTGACTTATCTAAAATAGAACTGCAGCTGGGTGATGGCACCCTTGGAATCTAACCATTCAAGAGCACTCAAAAGCCTGTGAAACAGGGAGCAAGAATCAGCCCTGATTGAAGTGGGTGCAACTTTACCCAGCGAGCATCAAAATATTTGTATTTACAACCATTCACATCCTTACACACCCAAAATTTCCATACACAATCAAAACTCACAATCAAAGAGTTTTGATTGTGCAAGTTCAGCAAGGTTTGGTTCCTGATGTGAATCATCAAAATAGTGTAATGGCATATGAGAAAATACTCATTTTTAGGCAAAGAGCAACCACATGAAACAGTTTGCTTTTCTAAATCAGGCAACTTTCACAGCAGTCAGTCTTTATGGGCCAGATCTTTCCCAGACATTAATTTTATCAATCCATTAAATTCCATGGAGCTGAGAGGATTTACCCCTACCTGAAGTCTGGCTCATTATTTGCTGTGTGTTTGCCCACCCTGGGTGAGTCCACATGAACAAGCATGTGCACTTTGTGGCACCTCAAAGGCATTTGAAGAGCCACAAAACACACCCAATGCATGTGATTTGGTTCTCTGTGCTGCATATTTGCAGCACAGAACAAAATTTTGATACTGGGAAATGCCAGTATCAAAAAAAAAGTGCACTGAAAAAAGCAGCACTGCGCACATGGCAACATCATGTGCCACCCAAAACCAGAGCTTGGCCAGCCATAATCCAACCTCCAGCTGCCAACCAGGCTCACCACACCTGGATTGCTGCTGCTACAGCCCTGAGAGGCCCCAAGGACCCCAAGTAAAGCTTCTAGGGCCAGTCCAGGTGCTGGTCCCAGCCTCCCCACCCACCCAGGGTCATTTGCCCCACACCAGGGCACACATGCAGGGTATGCCCTGGGGACAACTAGCAGTGGCCAGATATGTGCTGCTTCTGTTTGTCCCCAGGGAAACTCATGTGCATGCTTGTCTGGATGTGCCCCCTGAAGCTTAATATTCCCCCATCATTGGACTGGCTGTAGTAGCATACTGTATAGAAAGAGCATTGTTTGAAGTGATGCTCGCTCCTACCCTGGGGGGCTTCAAAAGGAAGCTAGATAATCACCTAGCAGGGGTCATTTGACCCCAGCATCCTTTCCTGCCTATGGCAGGGGGTCAGACTTGATGACCTACTCAGGTCCCTTCCGACCCTACCAGCTATGAAAATATGAAACCTCTCAGCGTTTTCATCAACCTTCTTGGAGAGATTTGAGCAGTTGATTCAAAGTGGATTTTTCCTTTACAATCCAAAGACCAGGGAAACAAATAGGAAGCTTTCCTAACTGAATTAAACTAGAAAGGACTTAACATCTAAAACTCAGATTGAAGGCCCCAAATTTCTAATATCCCATCATTCAGATCCATGGGTTTTCTTTGGGCTTATGATTTGCATGGGAATTTGCATAACACATATACAGTGATAAGCTGGGCTAGTAGAATAAGCCCTAGGCTGGGAGCCAAGAGTAATACGTTCTATTTCAGACTGCCACTGACTCATTATGTAGCTTTGGACAAGTCATCTGACCTTTGCATGTCCCATTTTTCTCATCTACAATAATAACACTTGCCTCACAGGGGTGTTGTGAGGATTAATTAGTTACTGTTTGTACATCACTTTGATGATGTTAAGAACTACATGCATGTTAAGGGTTATTATAAGTCCTGCATTTCATTGCTGGGTAGGCAGTGCATAGTGAGAGCTCAATCCTGCCCTGGGACAAAGATGTGCATTTCCCCCCACGTCTTCTCAGATTCGTTGCAGGGCTTGCGTAAGGAGAGCTTATATAATTTTTGTGCGATACATCAGCATGCACCCTGGTGCCTCCAGGTAGTGCCAAGCCCTAAGAACAATAGACTTGCTACAGCATCATGTGATACACCCAGCTTCTTGTAAACAGCTTTGGGCAGTAGCTTTACCATGTTTTGGGGGGGGGGGGGG
>NW_017729022.1:133017395-133023650 GCF_001723915.1 Gavialis gangeticus | reverse complement strand
GGGGGGGGGGGGGTTATGCTGAGTTTTCTTGAAATTAGTGGTATACCTCAACCAGGCATTTCAGTACTGAAGGTGGGAAGAAAATGTAGGTCTAATTCTTGATGGGCCAACCCAGACCAAGTCTGTGTCATTTTTTCATTGTGCTTAGTGACCCAGATGGCAGGCAGTGTGGCTTCAGAAAAATATAGGTGTTTGGTACACTGCAAAGAAAGAGTCGTCACTCCAGGACAGATGGGTAGGAGCAGGCTGAGCATGTTCAGGCACAGTGGAAATCCCACAAGGGCCAGACTGTGAAGGAGACCAGTCAATTGCCAGCATCTTCAGTAGCCTCACCATGTGGGTTCGAATGTCCTGAAGATATCCTGCTGACTGAAGGCCTATCTCTCCTCTGCCTCACTGTTCTTTAAAGAGCTCTCCAGAGAACATTTTCTTCTCTGGATTCCAACTAAATATTGTAAGATGTCTTGTGGGAACATATTAGGCTCTGATCCAATTAGATGGAAGTCCAAGAAAAGACGCCCATTGACCTAGGTTAAGGGCCTTAATGGACCAAAAACATTATGCCTTGGATTTCTTCAGGAACCAATAAGAGGGGTACACCCAAATTTCAATGAAATCCAATGCAAGTTTGACAACTAACTCCCCTGGATTCCTTTGAAAATCTGAGCTATCATTGCCATTGTATCTTGCAAAATCAGCAAATTTGTTCTGTCCATAGAAGGACCAGATAAAATGTTATAATGAGCTTTATCAAGGCCTATGAATGGTGTGGGACTGTGCTCGGAAGTGATACTCAGCTCCAAAAACTTTAGCTATGAGAGGGTTAAAGATTAAAAGCATTTGGATAGACAATGCATGTTAACCAATGATTTTCTGTCAGCATGTAGGAACTAGTTAGTAAGGCTTATCATGCCCAGCTATGTGAGGAATTACAATAAATGCCTGAAATGCAAGCAGGTTTTTAGCTTAGGTATGTAAATAATGGAAATCACATGAAGGAATTCCCCCCATTCCATCATAATGTTTCTAATTCTCCTCTCCACTGTCTGGCAAAATTAAGCCTCCTCATGCATCCTTAGGACTTTCACCTTGTCTGAAGAAGTAGCTGGATCATTATTTCTTTGGCAGGGCAAAACAAAAGGTTACAATATTATTCAGCCTCCTTCTATACTGATTCAATTTTTACACCTTCTAAATGTAATCACCTAAAGCAAGATTTAAGGATATAGGAAATGTGCTGAAAAGATACCAAAGCAGGAGTGAAACCCTGGCCCTTTTGGCCCAAGATTTCCCTTGCTTGACATATTCTCTAACCACTCAGATTTCTGCTGCTGTTCAAAAGGTTACTGAAAAAGAAGGTTGGAGAGTTGTGCAATGAAAGAGGAGGAAGATATTCTTATGAGACATGGCAGTAAGGATGTAAAGCCATTCAAGCCAGTGGGTCTAAGTCTCCCGTACACCAAGGCAGTTGGTCTCTCATGATTCATTCATAACTCATTTGTTCATTCCCTCCGTCTCAGATGCCAGGCCCTGCTGGAGGGGCCACTGTGTCAGGGGATGTCTGACCACTGAGGGAAGCTAAAGTCTTCATACCTTCCAAACATCAGCATCCCGATACCTTCATGAAACCTGCCTTGTGCTGATTTAGGGCCTGATTGCAAGCCTATGGAAACCAAAGGAAACATTTAATTGACTATGATGGGCAGGGCCTCAGAGTCTAAACCTGTTCTGCCTTGGTGAGCCAGCAATGGATCTCCCGCCTACAGCACGTGCTGCTTGCCCTACCACCTTTGAGGGTGTGGCCCTGGCATGCCCAGGACTCAGCCCTGGGAAGGGTTAAAAAAGATTAAGTAAGGAGAGCTTCCTGACTGCCTCTCACATGCCATATTTCTTAGTAAAGTGAAATCACTGGCATGCTCCCACACACTGCCTTGGCTTGCCTCCAGGGAAGCATAACCCAACTATTTGGCATACTACCCCGCAATTTTATTTACACAATCAACCCCTTGAAAAATACAAAACTTACAAAATACACCACGCCCGAAAAAAGAAAGAAAGGAAGAAAGATTTTGACTTTTAGAAACATTTATTCCAGGGAGGGTGACAAATGCGGGGCAGTAAAGACCCAACAGGTTGGCCCAAAGGTCTGGGTCTCAAGGACAAGGCCTGGGCTCAGGGCCTGCAAGGGCTGCCCGCACACTCTAGACAAAAAAAAACTAAAGCAAAGGACAAAGAAATATATACATATATGTATGTATACAGTCTACAGTGGGGATGCCCAGGGGGGCCTCAGGACATCAGAGGTCAGCTTGCACAGGCAAAGCCCAAGGTTTCAGCTCACTGGACCTGCCCCCGCACCCTAAGCAGGTGGTGGTGTCACAGCACAAGGAGCAGGCATCCCCCCTCGACCCAGCACAGCGCCCCCTCGACGGCCCAGCGCTCCTCAAAAGTGGGCACTGTCCGTCGGAGGACTGCATGCTCGAATTCAAGTGGGAGGTGGGCCCACACCAGCAGCCAGAAAAGCTGCAGGGCGTCATCTATCCCGGTCCTGGTAAGCCAGTTTCAGTGGCTCTTCAGGGTGGCCATCTTGTCCTGGTCCACCAGGAGGTTGGCCAGGCTGACTGCGCCCCATTCAGCCGCCTGGTATGGGAAAGAACAGATGTATATGCGCTCTGAAAAGTCCCATCCCAGCACCCAAAGCAGTGCCCAGAGGGCAGCAGAGTGGCCGCAGCCGAGGGCAGTCAAGGAAGACATGAAAAATGTTCTCTTCCACCGCCCCTGAGCAGAAGGGGCAGGCCGCCAAGGCCACTGGGTCCAGGTGGCGCACAAAGGTGCCAGTGGCCAGGATGCCATGCACCAATCTCCACTTGAGGTCACCAGTCTTCTTGGCAGTGGGTGCCTTGTATAGCGTGTACCATGCTGGGGTCCCTGGCAACGTGAGGCGCTGCTGCCACATGGTGTTGGGGCGGCTAGCCAGCACCTGGGCATGCCGCCTGCGCACCACCCACACATAGAGTTCCCTCCAGGGCAGTGTGCCAAAGGAGCAGCCCATGTTGCTTCTGGGGGGGCACAGAGAGCTTCAGCAGCATGTCAGGCTAGTCGGCCAGCTCACTGGCCACCGCCGGAATGACCGGCAGTGGTGGGAAGGTGTTGCCAACAGCATCCATACCGAGGAGAGCCCGGTGGGCCTGGAGGTAGCCTTCCAGGGTGGCTGCTGCGTCTGTCGGGAGGGCAGCCCTAATGGCCCGCAGAAGCTGGCCCACAGTGTGGACAGAGCGCAGGGCCAGCTGAGTAGTCAGGGCCTCGGCCAACAGCCAGCCCAACTGAGCGGGGTCCAGGAGGTGCCCCAGGCAGGTGGTGTGCACCTCGATGAGGGTGGCCACAAGGCTGACAGAGGTCAGACTTGGCATGATATGCTGCAGGGCCAGGTTGCAGACGAGCGGCACCTGAAGCAGCTGCAGGAACTGCAGGCACCTGGCCTGGAAGGCAGCCCTCCAGGCCCACACCATGCTGCAGTAGAATGGGGGAAGGACCACCCCATTCAGGAGGGTGAGGTCCAGCATGAATGGCTCCCGGTCAAAACCAAGGACCCCCACCCGGTGCAGGAATCTGCAAGCAAGCTGCCACCATGGGAGGTGGCCCTCAGAATACAGAAGCTGCTGGAAGGCTTGCAGGCAGTAGGCAGCCACCCTGCCAGCCAGGTCAATCAGGCCCTGGCCCCCCTCGGTGGTGGGCAAGTAGAGGGTGGCTCGCAGAAGCCAGTGTTATCCGTCTGAAAAGAAGTCCACCAGGAGCCACTGCAGCCTCTCCAGCAGCTCCGGCAGGGGGTCCAGCACAGTGCACCAGTGCCACAGGGTCGCAGCAGCCAGGTTGTTGGCAATGAGGATGCGGCCGTGGTAGGAAAGGGCAGGCAAGCGCCATTGCTGCAGGTGGGCCTCCACCCCCTCCGTCAGATCCTCCCAGTTGTGGGTTGCAAAGGCCGGCAGCCCCAGGAACACCCCCAGGGCTTTGAGCCTTTCCTGGCACCAGGCAAGGCCCCCTGGCAAGTTTAGGGCAGGGGGGTGCCAGCCCACGCCCCAAGCAGGAGGGTGTTGCTCTTGACCCAGTTGATGTGGACCAACGAGGTGAGCTTGTAGATGTGCTGGCAATCCACCAGGGCCTGCACATCCCCCTGGCTGCCCAGGAAGACTGTCACGTCATTCACATATGCCATCAGCCGGATCAGAGGGCTGGTGATCAGGCCCGGTGCTGGTGGCAGGGCTAAGCTGGTCAAGCGGCATCGCAGAACATGCAGCAGCGGTTTGATGACCAGGGCGTACAGCATGCCCTGGTGGATGCCCCAATGCACTGGGAATGGAGTACACAGCACACCGTTCACCTTTAGCAGGCTGGAGGCATCATGATACAGGACCCAGAGTGCCACGATGAAGCCAAAAGCCTCGAGGGTGCCAAGCAGGTACTGGTGGACAACCTGGTTGAAGGCCTTTTCCTGGTCCAGGGAGACCAGGCCAACATCCAGGCCAAAGAGCTCCTCAGCCGTGAGCAAGTCGCACAGCAGGAACAGGTTATCCTGGATGATCCTGCCTGGCACACAGTAGCTCTGTTGGGGCCTGATGACATAATGGCCATAACGGTGCGGAGCTGGTTTGCCATGGCATGTTCTGAGAGGCCTGATGGAATAATGTGGCTGCTGTGCAGTAGTGGCAGATGGTGCCGGGCGATGTAGAGGTGGTTGAGGTGGACCATGGCGATCCCACTGGTGCACATCTTTGCCCAGGTGTATTGGCGCGCATTGGTGTAGAGGATCCTCAGGGCATCTACAAGTCCACCACCTCCAGCACAGCCCGCAACTTGCAGGTCAAAGGCAGGTGTGGTTCTGGCCCCGTCCGGTCTAGCCACACATCGATGGTACAGTTGAAGTCCCTACCCATGAGGAGCAGGTCATCGCTCTTGCTGGCGTCATGCAGGAGGTTGCCCAGAGTCCCTGAGAAGGCTACTCTCCCTCCCCTCGGTGGGTGCGTAGACATTTACGAGGCGCAGGCTCTGGTGTGCCAGGGTGACGTGGATGGTCAGCAGCCAGCTGGGGATGACCTCTCATGCTACTGCCGAGTTGCACTGCAGCTGCAGCAACAGGAGGGTCACCACCCCGGCACTGAGGCTGGTATCGTGGCTTAGAAACAGGCGGCCTCTCCAGGCAGCATGCCAGTCGGCTTGATCATAAACATCACTGTGCGTCTCCTGGAGGAAGGTGATCACCAGCTGCTTCTGGCGCAAGCCCTCCAGGACAGCTGTTCACTTCACCGGGTCCCTGCAGCCATTGGTATTTAGTGATGCTATTGTGGTAGCAGCCATGAGCAGAAGACTAGAGGGGAAGGATAGGCAGGATATAGGTGGGAGAGCAAGCGATAGAGTAGAGCAAGGCCACAGAGACAGGGGAAGACCCATTGTGCCCTATTCTACTCTGTGGACCTGCCCTAGCCCCACACCTCCCTCACCCAGATCACCAGTTTCTCAAGGTGGAAGGCATGTTGACACATGCCTGGATCCTGGCGCATGAGCCTCGCTGCATCACTGGCAGTGCAGGCAAACTGTACAGGGTCCGGGCACAACTGATGGATACTCTCCGCTACATTCCTCTGGCTCTTGGTTTGCTCCAAGAGGTCAAGGAGGCCTCCGCAGCTGGAGGCCACCCAGGGAGGTTCTCCAGCAGGAGCTCGATGGACCTGCCAATGAGGCCGGTGAATGTACCCTCAATGGCCAGACTCCCTAGCAGGCCCTGCTCAGGATCTGGGTCGAGGGCCGTCTCCAGGAAATCAATTCCCATCCACTTCAGGGGGAAAATGTCATCCCACTCCTGGGGCCACGTGCGGCACTCAGAGGGCAGGCACTCCATCTCCTCAGCGTCCGCCTTGGTGGGCAGGGAAGTGGGTGGGGGGGTGGCGGGTCCCTCTGCTGTCTTCTGCACCTGACTCTGGAGAGGCAGGCACTCCATCTCCCCCCCCGCCGCTCACAAGTCCCACGAGCTGGGATGGGGTAAGGAGAAGCCCTTCTGAGCTCCTCCAGCTCAGGTCCCTTCTGCATGCTCTTCTCTACTCCCTGGCTCCCCTGTTTCTCTCCCCGCACAAACATTGCCTTTCCCCAGACTGTATTGGGACCCCCCTCTCTGCCCCTTTTCTCCACTTTCTGATATTTTTTCCTCTTGGCTCTGGCATTCTCACTTGCCTCTGCCCCTCCCCCACTCCCTCCAGCTCCTTG
>NW_017729022.1:132946507-133012395 GCF_001723915.1 Gavialis gangeticus | reverse complement strand
CTGCCACCTCCTCCTGCCTTAGGGCTTGTCTTCAGCCCCTGAAGGGCTGTTTTGTCCCTCCCCCCCACCCCCGGGGCCAGTATTGGGGCTGTTTTATCCCCCTCCCAATCCCCAGCTTCAGTCTGAGGCTTTTTTTTTTCCTTCCTGCAGCAGCCCCTGTGGGAGTTAACCCCCTCCTGCCGAGGATGGCTGCCAGCAGCCAGGGCACATGGCATGGGGATGTCTCTGCAGACCTGCCCCTTAGCCATGGCCTGCAGGTGCATGTCCCTCTCCACGACAGGGTGGAGGCCTGTGCCAGTGCTCTGGTGGACCTGGTGGGATGCCAGAATGTCCAATACACTGCCAGGGTGAACTCTGTGCCTGTCATCTACCTGAGCTCCCTTGGTCTGGTGAGGGAGGTGTGTGTGGTGGGGCTGGCAGTCTCCATCCACTACTCGGCCATGCCCCTGGAGACCCTGGTAGTGCAACATCCCCCCGTACCTGCCAAACTGGGATGAGGTCCACTGACATCTTGAAAGAAAGAAAGAATGAGTGAACCAGGGTTGTAGTAATGTGAACTGGCAGAACTCACTGTTCAGGAGTCATATTCTGCTCCACCCCAGGGAATCACCTGTATGAGACATTTAGGGCTTGTCATGGCTGTAAGGCATGGCCCCGCTTTCTGGGGGCGTTAAGGGGCTGGGCTGTGGTGGGTGCAGCTGGAGGAGCTTTGGCCAAGTCAGCCAGAATTCCTTCTGGGTGCTAGTGGAGTGCATGCAGGAGCTCCAACGCCCTTTGGAAAGGTGCACCACATGCTCCTTGCAGCACTGCTAGCTGCTGCAAGAGAGAGATTACACCCCACCCTCATCCTAGCACCTTGGAGCAGACTAATACCAGCCTGGGCTTCTGTTCACCACGGAGAGTTCAGCGTTCTCCTGGATGAGGAAGGAAGTAGGAAGAGGGCCCCTCCCTCCCCACTCACTCCCATCTTTGTGTACCCCTTCAAGACCAGTCACAACCTAGCTGCCTAGACATGACTTGTTCCAACCTAAAGAACACAACCCCACTAGTGTGGAAGCTCAGCTGTCTTCAAATTGGGAAAAGGTCTCGGTGATTAAAGCCAGTACCCAGCTTTCCTGCCCAGTAGTATCCATAGTTCCATTCATGGGGAACATTCCACCTAGCAATGCTCTTGCCAGGTCAACATGGACATCCATCATCCCAACAGCCATTCTAGGACACCCTACCCTACACCTAAAGACAGATCAAGCCCTCCATACACTGTTGCTCTTAACAACATTCCACCTTGAAGAGCTGTTCCAATTAGGCAAGTCCCCAGAAGAATTTACAGGGATGGGCAGGTGTACCCTGTTCACATCTGGAAGCACTAGATCTCAGCTCCACCACCTCCTTATTCACCTTTTAACCTCCCATACCCTCCCTGTCCTATCACGTCACTCAACTGCCTTGTTTAGTGCAGATATATGATACCTTTTGCACAAGGCTAGGTGAACCATGGAACCTAGCCTCCCCACACCCATCTTTGGATAGGGCTGTTTAAAGGGAATAAAGATGTTTATTTTGCAAATGGATTGCAATATCATTCTGTCATTCCGTCAGTCAGATGTAGAAGATCAGAGCAGCTTTAAAAGAAAAAGAATGTGCACATATCTTGTAAATCAGGATATATTTCTTATTTCTCTCTGTTTCAGATGGGATGCATCAAGGCCACAGAACACCTGTGTGTAGGACTTACCGTAGGAAAAAAGAAGCAAGGAAAAATGATGCATAAGGTGGAACTGCATTCCATTTCCTCTCAACTGAGGATCTGCACAAATGTGTCTTTATTATTCATTTCAGACAGACTGATTTGCCTCTCATTAATGACAACAGTGATTAGCTGCTGTCCTTTGGGGGCCAAAGGCCGAATATTTGTCACTAATACATAGAACCACCCTCAGAGACCCAAGATGCACTGCAGTCATTCAGATAAACATCTTGATTCCTAGAGATTACAGAGGCTGAATAGCTGGTCTTAAAACCATTAGCAAAAATTCTTATAGCCACTCACAAGCCAGGTATTTGTACTCTCCATTGCTACAACATGCATGGGAATGCTAAGGAAACATTTTCCCCCCTCTCTCTAGGCCACAGGGCTACGCAACTTATGCTAAATGCACTGCAGAGTCTGGCCTTAGCATCTGAACAGGCATAGATGTATGGGCTGTGTCAGGAGGCCACACAGATTTTTTAGCTTGACTTGAGGCAATGATCACTTGGGATGAAGAAATGGCAAATTGAGCCATGAATATCTCAGGCACTAAAAAGGACCTCTTCCTGCGGTAAAAGGTATAGGGTAGAACACTTGGAGGGAAACACTGATATATAAACCCATTAGGGCTATGTAAAGCTTTGGTCCCTGATTTGATTTGGCATCAGGGGCAACACGTAGAAGGTGCATATGGGTGCATGTGCACCACCTGAGCATGGTGGTGCACCGCCTGAAAAAAGACGCCACCAAGGGTGGTCGCCGCTCGGTGCTTACCATCATGCTGCCAACATCACTGGCGGGATCTGCAGGTGGCCCATGATCACCCCATGCTCCAGTCACCGCCAGTGCAGCCGTGCCTCCCCAGCCACCAGGGGCACGTGCTGTTCATGTTCGGCAGATATTCAGCCCAATTCAGTGGCTGAATCTCTGAATCCGAATCGAATCGGAGGACCCTTTAATGTCTCTGAATCGAATCAGAATCCACCAAATCAATTCGGAAAGATTCAGCGATTTGGACATAGACACAGCTCTAAGTGTTTTTTCTACATACCTCTAGGTAGCAGGGGCTCATGAATGCTGTGATGCTGGGGCACATGGGGTGTCCCACAGAAGCGCAGGGGGCTCCCCAGTGTGCTCAGCAGCATGCCCAGAAGTGGACCAGAAGCACTTCCAATCCACTTCCAGGTCCACCAAGGAGCATGTGGGCCCCCCCTCCCCGCACCCCTCCCAGCTCAATGACCAGTGCCTCCTGGGTCTGGAGGCAGGGGGTGCACCAGGGTCCCCCTGCAGCCAATCACCAAGCTGTGGGGGTGCGAGGGGGCTCCCCAGTGTGCTCCCCAGCAGACTGTAAGTGGACCGGAAATACTTCCAGTCCACTTCTGGGTTCACTGCTGAGCACGTGGAGGGCCCCCGCCTCACTCCTGTGGGACACTCCATGCACCCCAGCATCACAGCGATCATGAGCTGCACCTTCTACCTCAAGGTATGTAAAAAAATACTTTTAAAGCTGTGTCTATATCCAAATCGCTAATTCTCCGAATCAGCATTGACTCTTCAGATTCAACCGAATCGAATCGGGGACAGTGATATGAATCAACAAATCAAATCACTGTCCCTGATTCGGGCCGAAGCTGAATTGAATAGGGCCCGATTTGCACACCCCTAAAACACATCTTAAACGGTCCTTGGTACTGGAAATCCTCATCACTAGGAACATCCTGCTTAGAAAGGAGAGGACAGTACAGTAATTCACGGTTCCCTGTCCCTGGCAAATGTGTATGTCTACTGTGACATTAGAGAGGCCACAGAGCACTTGACCAGCTAAGCAAGAGGTTATGCCATGATGGTCTTGGTCCCTGTCTCCCTGACTTCCTTCATGTTGTCCCTCATGAAGCCCCATCTCTCTTCCTTGCTCCTGAGGAAGGTAGGGAACATCAACTAAATTGGGCCCAGCAGAAACCATGCAGAGGTGAGGTGGCCCCTTATTGTGTCTTCTTGCAACCTCAGGTGACCAAACAGAAGGGAATTCTAGTGAAAATGTGGCACAGTGAAGAAGCCTCTAGACTGCCAAAAAGGTCATGTGAGTTCACCTGTTTCTGGGGCCCACACACTAATGCCATTGCATTACCTGGCATATTTAAAGGGCAGGATAACAAGCCAGTCACAAAGAGTAATTTGGAGCCCTCTTCTGTGGGTAGGCAGGTACGTCGCTAGGTTGTGAGAGGAAAGAACAAGTGAGAGCTTTTATTGTATTATGATCTATTGCTCCTAACTAAATCTTCATGAGTTCGTGGTGAGTTTCATGACAGAGAGTAGTTTACCTGAGATCCCGGATCTTAAAATCTTGAATGTGAAAATCTCATGAAAAAAAATCTTCTAGTCCTCAAGGAGGCAGAGGAAGGCCTGAAAACATGTTCCACGTGCATCCAGTTAGGTTCAAAGAGCAGAAGGAAAATATAAGAAGCCCCAAGTATTGTAATACCATGGGGTTTTTAAAATAAGCCCAGAATATTCTGTGCCCTGCCTCATGATCTTTAACATTTGAAGTTGGCAATGCTACTGATATGTAAAAGAACTGCATCTATTTGCATTCATAGAGTCAAAGAGGTAGAAAGGACATCCAGGGTCATCTGGCCCAATTCTCCCAACAGATTCAGACTTCACTGTTCTTAAAGCCTACCAGACAGATACCAATCAAGCCATTTCTTGAAAACTCCTAATGAAGGAGCCTCTCCAACTCCCCTAAGCAACTTGTTCCATTGGTCTCCTGCTCTTCTAGGGTGCTTGTACACGGGACGGGGTTTTAGTCGTCAGGGTTGCATTCTATACCCCCTAAATCAGGGGTGGGCAAAATGCGGCCCATGGGCCAGATGCAGCCTGCCAGGCCATTCTATCTGACCCATGGGGCCCCTAAAAAATTTAGAAAATTAATATATATTTGCCCCGGCTGCCTGTCATGCAGCCCTTGATGGCTTGCCAAAATTCAATAAGCAGCCCTCCGCCCGAAATAATGGCCCACCCCTGCCCTAAATTGAAATGGTGAGTTTTTAACTGAAACAGTGGGTTTTATCTTCCTGTCACTGTATATATGTTATTGTCCTGGTAGTCAAAGGCGCCTCCTGAAAGCAGAAACAGCGAGCGGCCTGATCCCCCTTTTTTTTTTCCGCAGAGCCTACTCGCCTCTCCCACAGCCAGGGGGCCATTAATCTGTGCCATTATTCTGTCAGCTCACCTCCCGACCATGGGAGAGGCAAGCCAGCTCTGTAGAAAGAAAGGATCAGGCCCCTCACTGTTTCTGCCTTCAGCATGCTCCTGCATGCAGCTGGATGCCTGGTATCACCTGGGAACAGGCTGGCTTGCCCTTCAGGCAGCATGGGGAGGCAGCAGAAGGATGGCTTGGTGTTCTGGTGACTGGAGAAGGCAGCGGACACAGTGTACGGGGCACCAGAACTCCAGGTGGGTTCAGAGAAGCTAGCAGCCCACCCGGGTGGCCCCACGCCTTGTACACTGTCCTGCTGCCTCCTCACACTACCTCAGGGGCAAGCCAGCACATTCTTCGGTGGCCCCAGGCATCCTGGTGGCCGCAGGAGCCTGCCAAAGGCAAAAGTGGTGGAGGCCCCGATCCTTTTTTTCTCCAGCACCCGCTTGCCTGTTCCGCAGCTGGGAGGCAAGCTGAATAATAGCTAACATTGCAAACTAAACTACATCGGGATGTAGTTTAATTTGCAATGATGCAAACTCATTTAAAACCCCCAAAACTCATGTACGTGTACTGTGTGATGACATTAAGCCACATCAAGGGAAATTTTCATCACGTGTACAAGCGCCCATAGTTTCTACGTTTTTTCAAACATTTTTATCTAAATCTGCTCAAACCTCTTACCATATGTGCTGCCCTCTGCAGCAGGGGAAGAACAAAATTTATCCATCTTCTTTATGCTAGCCTTTCAAATATTTGAAAACTGCTGCCATGTCTCCCGTTAACCCTTCTCTATTTCAAACTAGACATGCCTCTCCTTGCAAGTCTTCCTTTCCCATCCTGTTATTGTCTCCATCATTTATGTCTGAACCCTCTCCAGCTCCTCCATATCCTTCCTGCAACGTGATGCCCCAAAATAGATACTGCCCTCCAGCTGAGGCCTAACCAATGACCAGTAGAGTATATTTAAGAGTTAAAATTTAAAAAGTCATGTGCTGGCAATGTTTGTAAATTAGAAGGCCCAGAGTTGCTACACACGGCTTTCTGTGTCCACTTCTTAACATTATGTGCATTATGTGCCTATACCAGTGATTTTTAATGAGGGTGCTGGGAATCATGAGATGGCACAAAATTCTTTGAAGAGCACAGCAGGAAGTGTGAGGAGATAAGTCAGATGTGAGATCTGCCCAGGCACGCCAGCCTGTCTGCCCTTCATCCACCACCAGAGGTGGGACCCACGTAAGCCGGGCTCCCAGCTAAGCAGCTGGGATGGACCTGCAGGCCAGCAGAGAATGGTGTCCAGAAGTGAGATGGGTGGGTAGGGATGGGGAGACCCTGGGATCTTGGGGAGGTGATAGCCTGGGGCTGGGGTCCAGAGCAGAGCCATGATCTGCTCCCCACACAGCCCTGCAATGGGCACAGGTTACGCAAACAGGGCCATGCAGGGAATGGATCACGGCTCTGCCCCAGCCCTGGTCCTGTGCTGTCACAGCCCCAAGATCCCAGACCAAGATGCTGCTTCCTGTCTGCCTGGCCATGCACACTGCCCGCTCAGCTCCCAGCCAGTCTCCCTGGCGCCCCTGAGATTGTGCGTCAGTGACAAGGCTGGGAGCCATGTGGGCAGAGTGCATGGCCAGGCAGATGGGATGGGGCTGCTGGTGGGCGGGGAGCTGCATCTGGGGCCAGGTCTTGGATCTTGGGGTGGTGACAGCGCAGGGTTGGTGCAGATCTGTGATCCACTCCCTGCACACCCCGGTCCATGGAACCGGCACCTATCGCAGAGACATGTGGGCTGTGGATCGTGGCTCTGCCCCAGCCCTGGCCCCGTGCTGTCACTGCCCCATGATCCCTGCCTCACCTGCCCATCCTGCTTCCACACACCACTCTGCCTGCCTGCGTCCTCATCCCACATAGGGAGTTTTGGTGAGCTGTTGTGTGGAGTAGGGGATTGGTTCTGACCTGGCCCACAACAGTTCAGCAGAACTCCCTATGGCTCACAAGCCCAAATAATTTCCCACTCCTACAGTAAGCCCTACAATAAATAAATTAGTTTTTGAAACAGGGTGCCACTCAATTCTCAAAAGTTATGGAGGGGTGCCTCGAGTCTGATGAGGGGCATCTTGAGACTAAAAAGGTTGAAAACCACCAGCCTACACATTGTCTAGAAAATTGTGTAAAACCCTTTGTAGACTCATACGTGAACCACTGGAGGTGCTGCCAGAAGCTCCGAGCCAGTGTTGAGGCTCTTATGCTGTATCCCTTCCTCTGGCCTATGTAAGGAGTTGGAACACAAAAGACATTGTCATGACTCCCCCATGCCCTGTCAAACCTTGGCTGCCATTTTGCAAAGCCAGAAGACTACTGGCAACTATACAACATACTGCAGCCTTTAGGAAACCATAATATATGCCAGGGGACTGGCACCACACACAATAATCCTTGGATGGGCGTAAAGCAAAAGTGAACTTTATACCACGTTAACTGCAATCTGCACTGTGCATGCCCTCACCACTAGCTGCAGTCCCTGCCTTTAAGATTCAGAAACATGAGGCAGTGATCAGAATTTCAAAGCTCTAAATGCTGCAAGAAAAGCCATTCACCTGCTATTTCCAGCAGATGAGCTGGAAATCTCTCAGAAACAGGCTTGTATCTTAGGTTTTTTCTACCCGTGTTCCACTCACTCCAAACAGTCGGACAAAGATCTGAACTCTGGGAAGCTTTCAGCCAAACTGCACCTCAGTTCTGATCTCTTCAGGGTTTGTCCATCATTGCTTCTCAGTAGTTTCAGAATAAAAGCATATCAGCTTATACTCCTGGTAAGAAACAAATAAATGAGCTGGCAGCTTTTACAAGGAGGAGCCTCAAAGCCCAGTTCCTTAGACCATGCCAACCAGCTTAGTATGACAACATGCAGGAATGAAAATAGGTAGGTAATACATTAACAGAAATATACTGAAACTTAATAACAGCTGCTTGTCTAGACACGCACTGGAGAGAAGTGTCTCATCCTAGCTGCAGCTTATAGTGTGAATGTTGCATAGCCATCTGGCTAGGAGAGTTACCTAATCATTGCTAATGTTTTGTGTGCACTTCAGTCCACCACATTACTGGCGGAGGTAGAAAAGGCAAAAGTCAGGACACCTGCATTAGAAAGATAACACCCCTCATCAGTTCAGAACCTCTTGCAACACAAGACAGCAATGGCTTCTCCTGCAGAGGGTCAGGTCCTAACCGAGGTAAACTGGCATATCTTCGGAGGAACAAATAGATTTACAACAGCTGCATATGGGGCCCATTGTGCTCACCTCCATTTGGTACAGCCACAGCTTGAATGTGCTTATCAGTCAGTCATTTTAAGCAAACGCACAGCTTAAAAATAAAAAATCAATCCTTGCTGCCTTCCCTCTTCTGATCTGATCCGCATACAAAATGGGCTTATGAACTTAAAAATTATGGGAGGGATTCAGGGAGGAGGAAAAGAGAGACAAGAGCCCTTTTGTTTTGCATCTTATTCACAATAAAAATTGGCACAGAAGTCAACCACATACATTAACATAGTTTGGGCAAGTTTAACTCTTATGAATACATTTCTGTGGAAAAACTATGTGACTATGGAAACAAATCCTCTTTTTTGCTGCTTGAAAAGATAACAGACCCCTGTGTTGAACATACCCAGAACTTTCCTGATTCAGAAATGAGGAAATACAAAGATGAATAAGTCTGAGTCTACTATGGAGGGGGCCTGGGGAAGTCCACTGACTCAGGAAAAGGACTTTCATCTTAAGCGAGAAGAAAGGATTCTAAAATCCCTGGCAGTACTGCAGGCCTATTTTAAAAATCAGTAGCCAGTCTCTCATTGATTTCACTAGGATTTGGATCAGGCTGCAGCAGCACAGACAATACTCTAATCCAGATAGTAACTTTAAAATTGCCATTTTCTTTTCAGTGTACCAGTTTGTTTTACTGTTAGCCTATCAGATACTATAAGTAGACCACCCCTGCAGTACAGATGCTTCATCAGTTCACTTTAGAAGCACAACATGGCATTAGGATTTAATATCTTGCTAATGATTTTCATAAATTACTAACAGACCTCTCTTAAATGACACACATCAATACAGCAAGCTTCACCATAAAGAATACACACACTGTGTGTGTGTGTATATATATATATATATATATAATTATTTTTATTGTTCTTATTTTTTTCAGAGGAAGGATGGACATTCTCATCCCAGACTGGAAGTTCAGATCTCTTATCACTAGGATGTATCTAAACACTACATGTGCTGCACCTGCTTGAGCATGGTTTCCACTGATGTCAGTGTTTGTAACTGCAGTTGGCCATATGCTTTAAATACACATCAAGGGCAAAAGATCTGCAATGCAGATTAGAGAAGAAAATTCTCCTCCTTGGGAAAAATTCATCCCTGCCTAATTCTATCACTTAATGATACTTAATGCATACCACTGACATCATCTCTTAATGTGACCCCACTGGGAATACAAAATTTGGCAGAGAATGGAGCGCAAGCTTTCTCACAGCACTTCCATTCCTAGCCACTTGTAGCTGGGCCAGAAAAACCAAGACAGCAGGCTCTTGCGTAGTGTTTCAGCAGAGTCGATCCTGAATGGAACTTGCAAATGTAGAGGTAAGGGCAAGGGTTGGTGGTAAAGAAAGCTAACAGAGCATTTTAGACCTATCTGGAAAGGCTCAGGTCTGGCTTAGATCCTTAAGTGGGCAAAGTTTTTAGTGCCATGCAGGAGTAAGATGGCTGAGGGTGCCCTCAAGCAGATCTGACCATCCCTATGAGTTATCTTCCATCTATGGACTAGATAAGACCTCTGCATAACCTGCCTGATCTCCAGCAGCCTCAACACAAAGACGGAGATCAGATACTGGGAATCCTCTGATGAACTATAACTATAGCTGCCAATCACCATATCTGTCTGTCTTAAGCAGAACACCTCTACCTTCACAAATTACAAATAAGCCCATTATAACCCTATATAACCAAAATTGCTTTTGGAGTCCTTTCTCAATACCCTGAGTTTTATTCACTGACCTGCTCCATCCTTTTTTCCCCCCAAATTAAGACAATAATAGGGCTGTGTGAAGTTTTGGGTGCTGATTCGCTTCGAAGGAGATTCAGCCCAATTCAGCAGCCAAATATCCAAATCTGAATTGAATCAGGAGACCAGTGAAAAGGTCCGAATCAATTCAAAGCTCTCTGAATTGATTCGGAAAAGATTCAGAGAGCTTCGGCAATTTGGGCAGTCCCCGCTCGCTGCCGCAGGGAGCTGGACCCAGACTCCATGCTGTTAAGTAGTAGGCAGGGGAGAGGGGCTGGAGGAGAGGAAGGGGACCATAGGGGGATCGCCGCCAGGCCCCATGCCCTGCCTGCTCCTCCAGCCCCCCTGAGCATCCCCCAACTGCTCTCCCAGCCCCTCCATGGCTGCCCCACCCACCGCAGCTCCCGGCCTTTTAAAAAAAAGCCCCCACTCACCAGCTGCTGCCAGGCAGTGAGAGACAATCCCCACTGCCCCCCACTGCCCCCCACTGCATGGGAGCTCTGCCATAAGCCCCCTCCCCCCCATGGCTGCCTTGCCCACCCCAGCTCCTGGCTCTTTAAAAAACAAAAACAAAAAACCCGAACTCACCAGCTGCTGCCATGACCTTGGGGCTTCTGGGGGCTCATGGCAGAGCCCCCACCACAGCACAGGGCAACGGGGAGCAGCAGGGATCACCCTCCCACCTGGCAGCAGCTGGTGAATGGGGACTTTGTTTTTTTCAAAGAGTCAGGAGCTGGGAGAGTGCGCAGGGCAGCCATTGAGAGGGGGCAGGGGATGGGGCTAATTCAGAGATTCGGCTGATTCAGCAGCTGACTCAATTCGGGGCAGTGATTCGAATCACCGAATCAAATCACTGTCCCCCAAATCGGCTGAATCCGAAGCGAATACTAGCCGCTTTGCACAGGCCTAGACAATAAGCATGTTTCAACAGGTGCCATCTTTCATTGCACTGTCTAGCCCATGGGGCCTGGCAGTACGACTGTAATGCAGCTAGACAATGTTAATACAATTGTCTGTGAAGTAGGAGATATCTCTACCTACTTCTACTAAATGTAAGTGGATTTCTTTATTAGAATTCTCACACAGGGCTTAAAGTCAAAGGGGACCACTATGTTCATTTGGTCTGACCTCTGCCATGATGCAGACCAGAGAATTCCATTCAGCAATGCCTGAATTTATTAGAAAATGATATGACTCTCCAGTGCAAATGTGGACGTGTGCCAGTAGGGTTCAGTTCCATTAAGTAACTGAACATAACGCGTTCCATCCCAGGATATTCCTATTAATGATTTGGGGAGTTATACATGCAATCTTAACCTCTTAGTAGCCATCAACTTTACAGAGAAAGTTCATGCATTAGTATATTTAAGCCACGGGATGCCACCTTCTAACCTACAGTATCTTTGAAAGAACAATAATTGTCAATATTCTATGTCTGCAGGGGATGAATTCACTGGGATCAGTATATGGCGTATATGCATCTGGTCAGAGCAGTATACAAGTCTGCCTATTTCCAGGGAGTGGATCTCACATCAGAAGAGCAGTGCCCTGCTTGGAGGATAGGAGGAGCCAGGACTCTGTGTGTTATGGAAGTGTTTCATAACAAGCAGATGTTTTCCCTGCAAAAGGTCTTGTGAAGTCAAGAGAGAATTTATGTATCCTGCTCTTGGGTTCTAGAGGTCTGGTTCTATATTTTTCTACTTTGCTTCTGACCTTTTGAAAGCCTCCTCCCAGCTCAACCCTTGTTCATCTCTCTCATTCAAATCCCTAATCTGGTCCTCTTTCCTGATACACAATACAGTTACTAACTGAGCACCCCAGCAGCCCCTCTTCCAACCTCTGACCTGTTCCTCCCTGAAGACTGACCTCTCTCCTTATCCTCCTCCAAAAACATGGCAGCCAAAACTGAACTCATAATCTTGTAGCCAAGCTTTCTCTTCCTGCTTCCTCCCATGGTCCCACTGCATGGGCTCACAAAACCTGGCCGTTATGTCCAATGCTTCTCCTTCTCACCCAACATACTGGGTGACTTGTAAAGTCCCAGCACTTATTTATGAATGACACTTCAAAAGCACACTTTTTCCTCTTTTGTTATAGATAAATCATCAGATGGGGATTTATATCAATTTTGTATGCCTATATAACTTACACTAGGACTGAGTGGATGACTCTTTCTGTGTCTTGCCAAATCCAGTGGAAGAGCACTTAACCTCCCTGCCTGGAATAAACAGTTACACCCTAATGGCTATGGACAGACAATATCTAAATCAATGTAACTGGCACTGTTAAAGTTTTACCTCTACTTCTTTCAAAGGTAATTCTATGCTGGGCTGGGGTGAAGTTAACCTCATATGGAGGTTTGTGTCACCTGTCCACTACTTTTTGTATACCATTACTTCCATGCCCTTCATTTTTATGGTTTTTCCAAGCCCTGCCCACATCTCTGCTTTTAATGCCCATTATAATAGAATTAGTTTACCTTCCTCTTCACAAGGCACGTCACCTGTGATACAGAGGCACACACTGTGCATTACCATTTGCATCCTGGACCCTGTCCCACTTAAACAAAAATGTACCTTCTTCTGGGCTATCCTTTATGCTTTAGATGACTCCTTCTATCCAGTGTCAATCTCCTTTGTTAGAAGTACATCAAGTTCAAAATTGTTGGACAAAATCCTTTTTCACTAGAAAATGCTAATTCATAAAACTTTTTTTTTGTGGAAACATTCTGGTTTTGATGAAACTTTCTCAAGTCCATAAGGGCAGTTCTGGAGAGAAAGAGACAACCAGTTTTCCAAGAGTTCAGGCACAGAGATGCAAGTCCTTGTTCTGGAACAGGAATTTAAATCCATACTTCCCATATTGCAGGTGAAAGGAGTATCCTAGTCACTAAGCCATTAGCTATTTCAAAGATGGGTGCACACTCCTTCATTTGGTAGGAAAGACATTTAAGAGGTCTCATTTTCATTCCAGCAGCAAATGAGAACAATTTTGAACGCTCTCAACACTTTTTGTGAAACAGAGCTCTTGTTTTCCAGCCAGTCCTAGTCAGAAGTACTATCAGCCAAGGTCTCCTACAAAATATTCTGTTCTATATTCTATATTCTGTAGCAATATTCTATTTTTCTAACATTAGGTGCCATTTCTACACATTCTCCTTCTAGAGTTTAAATACGCCAAAGGACTCAAATATTGTAATATATCATATACAGTGATATAAGACATCAGTAACAGACTGTAAGGCCATTTGTACACACCACAGGCGTTTATGTTGGTTTAATTCTCCCTAAATTGAAGCAGTGGGTTTTTAAAAACACTGCTTCAATTTAGGGTGAAGTAGACCCCCATGGCATGTACACATGGGTCAGGCCTGATCCTTACCTGTCTCTCCAGCAGTGGGGAGGGGAGGGCAAGCTGCCAGTGGGCCAAGCAGTCCCTGAGCTGCAGGGGGGGCTGGTGCTTCCCTCCATGGCAGTGGCAGCACCCCCCAGGCACCTGTCTGCTGGCACCCGGCCTGGGCGGTCCTGGGGGGCACCGCAGCTGTGGAGAGAAGCACCAGGCCCCCACTCAGCTCAGTAAGGCAGGCAGGCAGGCTCCCGGAAGAAAAAAAAAAGGAAAAAGATCAGGTTCATCGCTTTTTTTTTCTTTCAATGCAGCCTGCTTGCACTGGCTGCCTGCACAGCCCCTGAGCTGCACGGGTCCCAGTGCTTCCCTCCACAGCTTTAAGGTACTACATTAAAACACCTCAGACATGTTTCATTTTGCTGCATCCCAAACTCATTTCATGTGCATTATGCCATCAACATGTGTAAACAGCCGCACCATTAAAGCACATTACACTGCCAACACATGTAAACAGCTGCACCATTAAAGTGGTGCAAAGGGGCAATAAGCCACTTTAAAGGCCAATTTTGTTGTATGAACAAATGGCCTAAGACTTCATTCTAGGGAAACTCCTCTCCCTCACAGACTGGGTAAAATGTCATCACTCTGCACTGGGTGACAGGCAAATCAATGAAGTGAATGAGATTTTCTATCTTAAGGGCATTAGGCACCCAATTTCTACTGATTCTTAATTGTGAGTGGCATTTCTAACTGCCCTGGGCCACTTTGGAAATCCCAGCTTTAACCTCTTGGAACAAACCTGCTTGGAAGGAAACCAGGGTTTTGAACCATTTCATCACAAGCATGATGAGCTAAATGACAAAGTCCTCTACACAGTATTTGTAGCCAAGTCCCTAGCCTATTACAAGGATCATTCATGAGGTCCAACAGCACTTATCCTATTTCCCTTCTGCAAGCCATTTATGCTATTTAAATAAAACAACAAAAATAATGGGTTGCTTCTCTCAGAAAAATACCATGTGCCTGCCCCTGGGGCCACAGCTACTCAGCTAAGTCTCACACTAAGTATTAGGCCCCTTCCAAAGAGAAATGCTACTAAATCACTCAGTTCAATCAACCAACAATGTTACAGGCTTCTTCACTGAGTAGCCTTGCTGGTGACCATCATTTGAGCCAGTTTGACCTGCTCTGTACTTGACTTACACCCCCTAGACAGCTGGGCATGGATAGCTTGAACAATCAAACATTCTCCTTCTCAAAAGCTGGCTACTAGAGATGTGCAAAGCTTTGGGTGCTGATTCAATTCGGAGGAGATGTGGTTCAATTCAGTGGCCAAATCTCCAAATCCGAATTGAATCAGGGGACCAATTAAAAGGCCTGAATTGATTCAAAGCTCTCCGAACCTTTGGAAAAGATTTGGAGAGCTTCAAGGATTCAGACAGACCACAGTGGCTGCAGCAGGGAGCTACAGCCAGACTCAGAGCTGGTAAGTACTAGGGGCAGGGGAGGGAGGACTGGGGGAGGAAACTATGGGGCACCTGCCAGACCCCTACCCCTGCGTGCTCCCCGAGCCCCCCCCACCAGCTGCCCACCTGCCCCAGCTCCCCATGCTTTAAGAAAAAGCCCTGACTCACTGGCTGCTGCCAGGCAGGGAGGAGATCTCCACTGCCCCCCACTGTCCCTTGCTGCATGGGGGGCTCTGACACAATCCCCCTGACCCTCCCCTGCTGTCCCAGCCCCCGCCATGGCTGTCCCGCCCCAGCCAACTCCGGCCCTTTAGGAAAAAAATAACCAAGAAAAACCCCAGGACTCATCACTCCTGCAGCGGCCTCAGGGCTTTGCAGGGCTCGTGGAAGAGCCCCCACATGGCAGGGGGCAGCAGGGATCACGCCCCACTGGCAGGAGCAGTGAGTCCGGGCATTTTCTCGGGGGTTTTTTCCTTAAAGGAAAGCCAGGGTGGGGAAGCCAGGGGGCTCATGCAGAGCCCCCCATGCAGTGTGGGGCAGTGGGGGGCAGCAGGGATTGCCCCCCACACACACACACACACACACACCTGGCAGCATCTGCTGAGTTGGGGCTTTTTTCAGAGGCAGGAGCTGGGCTGGGCAGGGCAGCCATTGCTGGGGCTGGAAGAGTGGGTGGGGGACGGGCCTGGCTGATTCGAAGATTCAGCAGGAGCCGAATCTCCGAATCCGATTTGGCCGAATCAGTTCAGGACAGTGATTCGAATCACCAAATTGAATCACTGTCCCCTGAATCAGCCAAATCCAAATCCAAAGCAAATACTAGTCGCTTTGCACAGGTCTACTGGCTACCCCGATGCCATACATGTGACTTTGTCTGATGCTTCCAAGCTGTTAGTCATTTCCATCCCTTGGCTGGATCCCTTGCTCCATGATCAGTGTTTTCCACCTTTTCCTGCTTCTCTGATCTTTCTAACTTGCAAGCAGTTAAGGTGCCTCTCACATGGCCCCCTTTCCCACTTAGATTACATTTCTTGATTTTGCTTCATGAAAAAGGCACTGTACAGCTCTGGGCCATGCACTATGATTTACACTTTTTCATCTCCTGTATAAAGCTTACTTCGTATGTGATGATACCATTCAGCTCAGTTTACCTGAGAACTTAAAAAAATACTGTCGGTGGTTGTTTTTTCCATATGTGTAAATATTAGGGATGGGAGTATTCCTTATGGGAAATTTGGAACAGTTTCACTTTGTTGGCCTGACATTTCCTGCATTAATTGAAACTTTTGATGTTAAAAGATTCTGTTCAAATGGTGTCTCTTTAAGCCTGGTGGGGAGGGGGGCAGGATCTAGGGCAGAGTTAGAATAGTGTTTCCCTTCCTTCTCCCACCTGTCATCAGTTAAACTGTAGAAGGGGAGATGAGTAGTTGTGAGGAAAGGGGTATGAGGAAGGAAATACCAACTGAGTTAGGTAATTTGACTCAGAGGAATTGAGCAGAAGTTACAGGGCAGGGACAGAATAAGGCAATTGGAGACCCCTGGAATCCCCCATAGTGTACCCATGCCCAATTTCTGTCACTCCACTCTGTGACTTTCCCCTCTTTTGGACTGGCAAAAGTACAAACTACCTACAGGACCCATCTTCACATGCAATTTACATGACTGAATAAACTCCAGTGCAATTTGAGCTGGAGTAAATTAATCTGATGTCACCATCTACATGTGCGTTTAAGCTCAGTAATTTACTCTGCCATAGGATAGTATCTGTGTCTGATGGAACTATCCAATGGCACTGTAAATTAGTGTACACTGGCCCAGTTGCCATGCACATGTAAACAGTGACATTTTACTGTGCAGTAAATTAATCTACTTTGCAGTAAAGCAAATGTAGACACACCCCTTGTCTTTAGACAAGCTGTTCGGTCCTGGGAAGAATGATGCAAAAAGAGGAACTTCATAAAGGATATAAGAAACCCATTTGGACTCAAGCTCCTGTTTTTTGAGCTAATGGTCATGTCTACATGAGACGCGGACTGCACAGTTGTTATTGCACACTCATTTAGTACTTGCATACACAAGTACTAAATGACTGCGCAGTCGCTGGCATTACTGTGCAGTAGCATCACCGAACAGCTTTTAGATGACACTGACTGCACAGTAGTTCATTACTACTGCACAGTAGCATCACATCATGTTTCGTGCCACATGACACTACTATGCAGTAGTAACAAACTACTGCACAGTCAACATCTTGTGTAGACATGGCCAATGTGTACCTTGCAGGTAGGGTTTTCAAAAGTGCTCACCAATGGCCCAACTCAGTCCCCTCTGAAATCAATGGGAGTTTTGCCATTGACAACAATGCAGTAGCCAAAGCTGAGAAGCTTCAAAAAATCCCACTAGCAACAGAGTCTTCTCTGAGAGAATCTCCTCCTGTAATAGGCTTTCACAAAGATGGAGCAGGGCTGAACAACAACATGAAGGAAAGTCTCAAGTTGCTAAGTGTCCTGAGCCATTGCTATACTTACTGGCTCCTAGCTGTTCATGGTAGGAAATATCTTAATAAAACAGAGAGCAGGGCAAAGTGCAATCCTTGTTAGTAATGGGCTTAATTACATTAGTCAGTCAGACAAAGTAACTTTATATGAAGAAATATTTTTGGCATGCCACAAAAAGGTTAAATCCTGTCACATCCCAACCAGTTACAAATGTCAAAGGCAACATATTACGGATTTTGTTTGAAATTGTAACATGTATTTGCATAAAAATCCTTGTCATAATTACAAGACCCCCAGGCTTCCTTGTTTGGGTTTGTTTTTTCCCTTTTGATGGAACTCCCTTGTGCTCTCCCTTCCCTAAGCAGGAGAACAAACAATTCACTTTCCAGACTGGTTTTTCAGGCCTTAAAAAAATAGTGCTCCATGCTTTCCAAAAAGCAGGTTTCTTTAATGCATCTCAGATCAAACACCCAGAAACTGAGGGCCCTGGACTCACCAGGCACTTCTGAAAATCTGGGCTTTCATCTTTAAATATGAATCTTACCTTCACGTCGGGATAATAATAAACACGTGAGTAACCAAACTCTTGTCAGCAGACATGGGTTTTTTAGTAATGCTTACAAATAAGAAATTAAATATGAACAACAACAGTGGATGAAAAAGCACGAGTTGGACCTATAGACTTATTTGTTTCAGAAGGAAAACAGTGTACTGCTAGAATAGCCATTGAGAATAACTGTTGTCATACACAGATGTTTACTATCCTTTCTGAGGCTCTCACTACAAAGAGAATTGACCGCAAACTAACTGTTTCCTTGTTCACCATGGAGAATTCCCTTAGGAACAGAGCAGGGAGAAAATGTTCAGCCAAGGGGTTTTTGGTTTTGTTTTGTTTTGTTTTCAATGAGCAAATGCAGATTTAGATGAACTGAAACATTTTTTCAATTTGTGTCACTTTTGGCAAATTTGTATGAGGAACCCCCCCCTAAAATCTTGAATACATCAAAATGTATCATTTTGACATTTTTGAAATTTTGACATGTTTCTAAGTGAAACATTTAGACTTTATTCTATTCAAAATGGTTTATTCAATTTGGAAATGACCTTTCTTTAAAAGCAGAACAAAACAAAAAAAAACCCTAACGAGCTATAAAAGGACAGTAATCAGAAGCAACAGCTTGTTTCAACCCAAACAGAATATTTCATTTGAACCTCCCCCAATTATTTTTGTTTCCTTTCTTATTCAGTTTGGGCCTAAATTAATTTATGTTATGTTATGTTATGTTATTTATTTATTTATTGAACTGTCAATGGACCAAAAAAATCAGCTGTTCAAACAACTCTACCTGGGAATCATGCATATTCAAATATCCAATGCTCAGTGGGTGCATCTATACATGTGCATTTACTGTACAGTAACCAAAATTACTGTGTACTATGGGCACATGTCTATGCATGCACACCCATACTATGCAGTAAATAAGGCAATTTATGCCCGATTAGTTACTGCACAGTAACGTTATGTGTGTGGGCTCTCTTGGGACTAACTTTCGTCCTAAGTCAGTTCACACACAGTATTAATGCACTTTAACGCCTGCACGTGTAGATGCCAGCCTATTCCCACTTGCTGCACAGTAACTTACTGCGCAGTAAATTTAAACCGGCATAAATGCATGTGTAGAGACATGCCCAGTGTATCTTTTCTCAGTGGTGAGCAAGAAGTGTGGCTTTTTTAGAATTATGATAGTTTAGAAACCTTTTTTTATGATAATCGCACCAGTAGTATAACTCGGGGTAAGCAAATGGGGCACTATCCCCATGCTCCAACTTAGAGGGGACACCCTAAGAATGGCAGTCCTAAGAGGAGTCTACACTGATAGCAGCAGCCCTGCCCTGTGAACATGAGACACCACAGCAGCAACAAGCAGGAAAGGGCAGATAGCAATGCAGTAGTGGCACCTGGAATTTTTGAGTCCCCAAGGTAGGTAAGACTGACCCTCCCTCCTACTCTCTGGCAGTCAGCACCCGCTCCTTCCTCCCCTCCCATCAGGTGCAGGGCAGGCGGTGGAGAGGGAGTTGCTCAGGGAGCAAAACTTGTCAGCTATGCCTCTAAATAGCACCCAGGGGCACATCCCCACAAGTGCGCACATGCAGAGGCATGCATTTCCTGTGGTTCAAATAGCAGTGGCACATATTTGTGCTGCTGTTATATGGGCCATTGCTATTTGTCCCCAGGCATGCCCCTACACGCACACTCTGATGCACAGCAAAGTGACCAGAGTGGGGTAGAGGAGGCGGCCTTACTGGGTTCTTGGAGACCTCCTGGAGCAACAGCTGTGCTGAGCTGGCTGCACAGAGCCTGGCTGGCAGCCAGAGTGTGGCTCTGACTGGCTAGACTCTGGTTTCGGATGGCACAAGTTGCTGTCATGTATGCCGCACCACTTTTTTAGCAATTTTTTTGACACTGGGTCCTTCTGGTGTCAAAAAATTCCATGCAGCAAATTAGCAGTGCTGCAAATTAGCAGTGTTGCACGCAGCACATGCACCACATACAATTTGTGGCACCTCAAACGGGTTTGAGGAGATGCAAACTGCACATGTGCACTCATTGGGACACGTCCAGAAGTCCCAACCAAGATTGGTGCCCCCTTATGCTAAATACTTTCCCCATCCTAAAAAGGTTACAAACAACACAGAAAAAAGTGGGAGGACAATGAATTAAAGTGACATGATCAAGGCCTTACAGCAGATCAAGAGCAGAGTTGTGAATAGAATCCAAGTCTCCATATTGTTTCACTGCCCAGCTTGACAGGCCATGCTGGTTCCCTAGAAAGATGAACTGATTAGCCTCCTTATATAACATATTCTGCTTGGTTGCAGAGGTGTAGTCTCCTGCCTGACTACTGAATCTGTTCCAGAGGCTAGCTGAATCCCAGTGGGTAGGGCTGAGAAGCCTCAGCCAGCATCATCCTTTGACCTTCCTACAGGAACTTGATTGTCTCTTTGGCTGACTGAAAGGGGAATAGAAACCCACAGCATGAAACAATAAGGTCATATCCCTGAGTGTGTTACATGCAAATCCAAGAAAATTGTGTGGAGGAAAAAGAGAACTATGGGGTAAATGGAAAGGGAAAAGAAAGCCGAAAAAAAAAGGAGAGAAATAAAGACAGTTGCTGTCTGGAACCTACAGCAATAATCAGTGAACACATCAACTGGAGAACCACCTGATCTAGATAATATTGTTATGGGTGATATAGTTATGACAACAGGTAATGGGAGATCATTTGAGATGGTCTAGAACTGGACCTCAATGTATGGGACTTGGATGAATGGGACTTGGCTCTGCATCAGATTAGGTCTGGATTATGCAACCTTATGATCTTCATACTCCTCTATTATTCAGTAGTTTCAACTTGTAACTAATTCCTAACATACTTAGCTGTAAAATCCAGACACATCCTGAACAATAAAAGGAATATATAAACTGGAACTTAGGTAAGGGAGTTGTATTTTACTATGGCTTAATTCTGGGAAACACCTAGGGCTTAGTTGTAGAGGATTCCATAGGCAGATGTCATTTGAAAACTGGAACAAAGAAATTTTAGCTATAAACAAATTGCTTGGGCTAAATAGACTGTATTATTAATCATATCTGCATCACTACCTTATGATAATTCTAAAATTCAATAGTTTATCCTGTTATACATCTTGTGACTAATATGGCATGATGTTTGTGAAATAGGATACCTATCAAGCCACATATCAGAGCTACAGGCCTGTGAAAAGGCAACATAATTCCAAGAATGTTTTACCTACCATGGATATAATAAATAAATCAAGGTAATTGCACAAGCCACAACTTAGGTGGCACTAATTAGACCAGTGGAAGCTATGACACAACATAATTATCATTGCTACCCCACCTAAATTTAATTTTAGTGTTTCTTCCTATCTTTTCCCTAGAGGGTCAATAGAAGAGCTTAAATGCATGCTTCAACAGTGTCGATTTCTAGAGGCAGCATGGAAGAGAAATGTGGAATAATTACAGGAATGTAAGTAAGGGGAAAGAGGTGGGACTATTATGGAAAGTAAAACAACACTCCTTACAACAATGGGGAAAAGAGGATTCTGGGTTAAATTTGCCACAAGGCCACTTAGTTATGCTCTCAAAATAGGCCTTACATGAGACTTGAGTACTGGACAGGTGTCATGTTGGCTTGCTACACAGGGGTGCATTTCACCATTGAATACAGGATCCTGCTGAGAAAGGAGCTAAAGCACACATATCATTCTAAGCTCGTGTGATATGCCACAAATGTCACTGGAGCTCCTAACAGGCTTACCTTTATGCAGAAGATTAAGGGTCTTGGTGAAGAAAGTCAACAGGCTTTCTGTTTCTGGGAAGTTTTTTGTTTTTTTGCTGGAGTTACTGGAACTCCTGAGGGGAAATAAGCAGATCAGAAGAATGGCCCAATGGTTTGTGTACCATATTGTGACTTGTGAGACTTATGGGTCAGTTCCCCAGTCTACTACAGATTTCCTCGGTGGCCTTGGAAAAGTCACTTAGTCTTGCATGTGAGCTGGTTTCTTAACTATAAGTGGGGATAACAGCACTGCCCCATGTCACTAGGTGCTGTGAGGACAACTATAGTATAGACTATGAGATGTTTGGATATTACAGTAAGGAAGAAACGTATGAATACATAAAGAAAATGGCTTATCGTTGTTTGCAGGTGTGACTCCATGTCTGTCAGTGAGCTACCTTGTAATTACATCACACTGTTATTGTTAAAGTATCTACAGGGACAGAGTGACTTTGAATTTAGAGCTGAAAATGGTTTATACCAACAACATCTTTTTGGCTACTGCATTTCATTTGGATTGAAGTCTGCATCATCACAGCGAATGGAAGAGAGAAAGGTTCTCTTTCAAAAACTCCTAGAGCTGATATATTTCAGCAGGTTAATTACAGCGGCTCTTCTTTGACCTTTTTTTCTGTTCATCTGCTTCTTGCTGCATTTACAATAAAGCATTTTCCTTTGACACTGTGCAGGGCTCTGGGCAAAATGAGTTTGGTGTAATCAGGTGTGTTCCTAGTGAGCTGCAGCCTGCAGTACAAAGGCACTACTGTTTTTCACAACCACATTCAGTAATATTCACTCAACAGAAGAGCCCAGCAACATGGCAGTATCCATCAGCCCTCTGCATTAGCTCATAATTAAAGAAAGGTCAGTGGCTGTACCTTTCTCAGTACTACATTTATCTTTGCACAGTTAGAAACAAACATATACAAATTTCATGGCCAAAGCTTTTCATTGACATCCAGGAACATGCAGCCCAAGACATGAAAATCTTTTTTCATTGCTGGAGCCAAGGAGGCAGGTTCTTAGTTATGTTCTTCTGGATTCTGTTTATCAGTGAATTATACAGAGTGAGAAAAACAACATGCACCTGGAAATTTCAGTGGGATGCACATTATATCTTCAAACAGGCAGAGCTAGTTTGGAAAAAAGATTCCCGGTTTTTTAACTCAACTAGATACAGCTCTAAGGTACTGGGAATTAGTGGAGGGGTAGGGGGAGGGAGGAAGGAATTGCTTTCTGCCATGACTTTTTAGTTCTGGGTTCCATACAAAACCAGAAGCATAAGTGCCAGAAAACAAGAATATCCAGGGCTGGAAGAGAAATCCCAAAAGTCTCATCAGCAAATATGATGAATATGAATTGGTTTTCCATCAGCAACATGGGCCCCAAACTTAGATCAAGGCCCCATTGTGACTGGCAATGTGGATGTGTACAGTAGGAGACAGACCCAGCTCCAAATATCTTACAAAATAACTAGACAAGAAATATATCACCCCCATTTTACAGAGGAGGAACAACGAAATCAAGCAACGCAGCCAAGTTTGCATAGGAAGCTTGGGGCAGTGCCGGGAAATTGAACACAGATCTGTTGAACCACAATCAGTGTTTTGGCACAAAGGAAGTGGAAATGTCCTGTAACTCCTCTCCCAAGGATATCACCAGAGTTTACAAAGCCAACAGTAGAAGAATGTATATATAGATATATAAAGAAGGAAAGACATAGAAGTTTTGTTTTTTCTAGAACTGTTCATTCATTATTTATTTACAGTAAGAAACAAGCAACATGCACCTGGAAACTTTAGCTGAACACAGTTCTCTACAATCAAAACAGCCTGAATACTGGATGTTTTCAATGATCTGTGCGCAGACTATAGACCAAGAATTATTGACAGCAAGTATTCAATAACAAATAGTGTTTTTCCTAGGGACAGTTCAAACACAGAGTGAGAGACAAATGTCACATGAATTACCAATTAAGAATTATTGCCTCAGTTGTAGTTAAAACTGGTGAACAATGGTCAAGGGTTATGGAAGAGAGAGGTGGTCCAGTCTATGACTTGCACTCTCAGCCAAATGGCTTCCTTTTTTTGAAAGGAAAGGACCCAGACATTCACTCATACACAACAAAGACTCCATCTTGCCTTCCATTCAACAGAGTCAAGAAGTTGCTCTATGATTTTTCCAAGTCTGGCAACAGTATTCTGACATCTCTAAATTCCTGAACTTTGAATCCCCTAAATCAGGAGTGTCAAACTCATCCCATGCTCCAGGCTAGATCTGAGCCACAGGTCACTTCACAGCTGCAGTGGGACTACCAACAGCTGCAGCAGAGGCAGCAGCAGTAAGGTAAGCAGCCACAAGCGAAGCAGCCACTTGCCACAATGAGGCAGCAGTGGTTGTGGGGCAAGCAGCTGTGATCCAAGTGGCCATGAGGTGAACAGCAGCAGATCAAGTGGTGGTGGCCCCAGGCAACTGCAAGGTGAGCAGGGCTTGGTCAGGACGGCCCTTGCTCACATTCCCTGTCCCTGAAGGTCCTGCCCAACAGGACCCAAAGGTCTTGGATTCCATAGCAGGCCCCACCCTTACTAAACATGCCCCAAAATTTCCTGGCCTGCCTGTAGCCCAGCGGGCTGGACAGAGTGGTTTCTATGGGAAAAGGTTTGATATTAGTTGAAAAATGTGAATTGAAAACTATTACCAGATGTAGAGAAAAAGGAAGACCCAATCTTAAGACAATAACCTCCAAGGTAAGAGCTGTGGATCCAAGTCTTTGCCCTACTGGTTTCATTGGAAGCTAGGGGCCTCAATACCTCCATGGATCTGGCCCTTAGGGTATGTCTGCACTGTATCTCCATTGTGTTCAGGGAGGAATACTTCCACCCCTGTGCCAAGCCTTGACAGGCATTGAATAAGCCACTGCAAAGACATTCCAGAGAGCAATGCTCTCAAGAAAGTCTGTGGGGAGGATGTCCCCTGAGCAAATCACCCACAGACTGATGGATTCAGCACATGTCAGTGGGGTGTACTCCTTACTGCCCTTCCCCAACATGCCAGGGATGTTGCACAGATATACCTTTAGTCTCTGTATGCCTCATTTCCCCATGTATAAATTGTGAATGGCCTGCTTTGTAGGTGTGTCAAGAAAATAAGTACACTTAGAAAGCTTTGTAGTACAGGGAACTATTGAAGGGAACAAAAATAACAGGACATCCAAAGCATCGCTACAAAGACACATGCAAGTGAGATATGAAGGCATTTGGAATCGATCTTGACCAATCACCTTAGTTCCTGACCAATCACCTTGATCACGTTGGCAAGTGATCATAACAAGCTGCGTCATCGTTTCCACCAAGGCATCAAAGTCCACAACAAAAATTGGCTCCAACAGCTTGAAAAGAAAAAAGCCTCAAGGAAGCAAGCAGCTCCCCAACCACTCAACCATGACATATACAATTGTATCTACTGCCACATATCATGCAAATCTGGGATTGGACTATTCAGTCACGTGAGACACCGTAAACCATCTACAACATGGGCTGCAATATCCACTGTCTCCCATAGATGAAAGGATGCCAAAGGGTGTCAGCTTCTATGGTTATGGATGGAACATAGAGTACCTTCAAAGAATAGGCTGAACAATTTTGCAAAGTCCATTTTAATTTAGAGCAAGAGAAAAAAAAACAACTTCCGGTTGGTACACAAAGGTAGCGGGAGAGCACAACCTGACTCATTTTAACGGTCTCCAATCCCCAGTCATCCTCCAAGCTCAAAGCCTGACTGCATTTCCCAAGAGAATCAGAGCAAATGGTTAATAACAATGTGAAACTGTGGCAGTTAAAAAAAGAAAGCCTTTGCTGCTCATCTGTTGTCAGTTTTGGCAAGCAGCATGAAGGAAGCGAAACACTGATAACATTGCTTTATTGTCCGTGTAGGTCCCAACCTTAACATGCTACATCTGTATCTTCTGTCTCAAGAAGTTGCTTTCTTTTCATCAAACACATTCCAGAAGTCAACAGTAGAAGTACAGACAAGACACAGCAGATCGATCCATTAACTCTCACTCACTGCTAACAGCTCCTTGGCAGAACTTGGCCTCTGCATTCCAATTGGAAAGCTTTGCAGAGTTCAGAATTTAAATAAGCTCACAGGATGCTGCTGCTGTTGCTGCTACGTGGTCATAGCAGGAGCAGCTGGAAACCTTTCCACGTGCTGGGCCTTCTTCTTTTATGTAGATTATTTGATTAAAGGACTGGCGCAAGCCAATCAAGTCTCTTGTATGCCTTGTCTTAATGTTGCTTCCAAAAAAATGCAGGGCTGGATTCTCAGCAAATGCAAATCAGTGTAGCTGCACTGAAGCATCTTAATCTTAATGACATGTCTAACACCAGGAATAATGATTCATTATGTGGAATGAAGATGCAATGGCAAGAGCACATGTTTCCCCTCTGATTGACAGGTTGCTAAATATCCCTATTTTAGAAAGAGAGAAAATGAAAAACCCAGCTCACCACATCTCTAAAATTGCCTTGCAAGCCTCATCTTTTATTTATAATGCTGATGAGTTGTTATTATTTATATTTTATTTGTGCCCAAGAGCCTGAGTTAGGGACCAGAACCTCTTGGTGCTGGGCATTGTACAAACACAACCCTTGACCTGAAAAACTTGAAATCTAAGAAGTCTCTTCCTATGGCTGCTAACAAGTGATGTACAAACGTATAGAACCTATTTCAGTACAATGTGGCTCTCTGTCTCTCTCTAGTGGCTGGTCCATGCCTAGAGGTTAATGGGTTTGCCAGAAAGGTCCTAGGTCTAATGCCCATACACAGTGGTGTTATTACACTTGGAAAGGAGAGTTAAGGATTGTGGTTCATATAAACAAGAAACTTCATTTTCCTTAGCATACAGGCAAGTGAGTCTTAATCCAGTTGTACTGACTGAACCACATTCAAGGCTTTTAGAGCCTATCAGAAAACTATTTCTTTTTCCCTTGCAGAATCATTTGACTTGCTGTCAAAAAGAAAGTTATTGCCTTGAAAATCCAATTTTCTGCCAAAAAACTCTTAGTTTTAATAGAATTTTTTGACAGCCCTATCAGCTGCTACTGCTTCCAGATCAGTTAGAATAATTACAACTCATGTAATGAGGAGTCATCCCAGTAGCAACTGGAGTCCAGGTATGTATCTGGTAAGTATAACTCTCCCTGCTTAGTTCTGCCACTCACATGGATGAGCCTGGTGATTTGAAGCTAAGTGGTCCAGATTCAGTCCCTGTGAAGAAGATGAAGCAATGAAAAGTGAAGTGGGTGGCAGTGCTGCCATCCCTTTCAAGTGAGCCCTGGCTTCACACCAGGATGCTATTGCTATAAGACAGATTGTTATAGGTAATCATATGCACTTTAATTATCTGGTATTGACTAGGTTCCTCACTGTTGACTGAACTCAAAGGTAATTCTGGAGGCTAGGTTTGACTTTTAAGAGAGGCCTGCTGAATTGTTTTCAGAACGTGGATTCCTTTATACTCCATTGGTAATGTGCTACTAAGCTTCACCGACATAGTTTCACATTTTGGGCTTATTCATACACACAACTTCCACATTTTTCTTTCACAATCTGGATTCTCACTTCTATACTATTTGCTGTATCTTTCTTTCTCCCTGTCTTCTATCTTTTTCCATTCCCTTATAATGGAGGCAGATGAGTGTCTGCTCTTCTATTTATTTAACGTCGCAGGGTAACTCAGAAGCATGAGCAGCTTCTGAACTGCTACTGCTCAAAGAAAATGGGCATGCAGTTAACAGTACTGGGGTGGGACTTGGGGTATCTAAACTAGGTTTTTACCCAAGACACAGGCTTCCTGATGTGACCCTTGACAAGTCATTCATCTCAGATCTGTCTCTCTCTATATGCAAAGCAAGATTAATACCCCTTCCTTCCAGTCTTAAAGTAGGAGCTCTTCAGCAGCAGGAACCATCTCTTGTACATCTGAACAACACCAAGTATGGCAGGAACTTGACATTAGCTGGGAACTATCAGAGCTGTTGTAATTATTAGTATTGCTGGGAAACTGTTGACCAGCTCTGAGTGTTAGTTAGAGTAGTGTGAGTTGGCTACACAGCCACAACTGGATTTGTCAAGAAGTTTCCATCTACACTACAATCGTGAGCTGACATGCCCAATTTAACTTTCATGTAGCTAGGCTGGCTGCAGCTACCACTGAAGGCATTAGCAACTCAACTCCCAAGTGGGCTTGTACAACCCACACAAAGCCCATGCTACTGCTGGCTTCACTGCTATTGGTACCAGAACAAGCTAGCTTAAACTAATTCAGATGTACTTACATATATTGCAGTAGCTCCTCTGATTATAGTGCAGACACAGCATCAGTTCCCCAGGAGAGTCGGGCTTTCCCATTACCATACTATAAGAATTGTCTTCAGCAGGGGACATACCCTTAGTATAAGCAAGAATATTACCGAGGATTCCTTGACAATGAACCTTTGTCTTCAAGACTGATTGCCCATATCTTCTCTCATGGAAGCATGGGTTTGCTAGCCTTCTACACACTCAAAGCCCAAACTCCCTTCCCCTTAGTTAATGAGGTAAGGATAAGCTGAGGTTTGCAAGTGTTTAGTTTTATTTTGGTGAATATTTATTTGTTTGTTGAGGCAGGAGGAGTGACCTTTAATGTTGCATTATTACTTGCATTCTTTACTTCAACATATGGAACACATGTAAAGAGTACTGGATGGGCCCCTATGGAAACTGCTGGATAGCCAACAGCTCTCTCATGAGCACTTGATGAAATGAGGATGCTTTCTACTGGCTACCATAGAGGAAGCAGGACTGTCACATGCAATACACAGCTGTCTTCATGAACCTCCACAGATCTAAATCCAACAGTTAAGCACCACCTCTGCGCTCTACCTAAAGGTATTTACTAACAGATGAAAGAAAGCCACACTTTTGAAAACCTAGTCTGGTCAGGAATCTCTCAATTAAGGTGCCCCATTAAGAAGCCTTAAAGAGTCATTTGGAGACATGCCTCCATGGTCTTCCTTGGACCACTGCTAACAAGATAGGCCCCATCCACCTGGGTGCACTAGGCAGAGTAGGCAGCTCAGGATCAGGTCCTGTTAGAGAGACACTTCAGGCTGGACACCAGGAGACACTACTTTACAGTTATGGCTGCCAGGCTCTGGAATGGGCTCCCAAGCGAGGGTGGTGCTCTCTCCTACCTTGGGGGTCTTCAGGAGGAGGCTGGACAGATATTTGGCTGGGGTGTTACGGATTTTGATGATCTGTTTAGGTCCCTTCCGACCCTAAGCACTATGAAACTATAACCACTGCCCTAGGACCTATCCTCAGAGCCACTCCAGCCACTTGGAATTCTGCCTGAATTGTCTACCCTGGCTAATGGCCAGTGCCACCATACCTGAGTGAGAGTGAGTAGTAGGGGTTATTTTGTCAGCAGTGGTGGTCCTAAGGGCAAGAGGGATGCTGTGTAGACAGGATCTTAAAGATGTCTCAGGTCCTAAACAATGACGCACATAAACTTAATAGTCACTTTTGAAAACCCTGACCTGTGTGTGCAAGCTTCAAAGTAGGGTTTGTAGCTGGCAGGAAATTTGGTTTTTAAGGTCTGGCCCTGATTATTCAGATACATTTTCAAAATTAGAGCTCTGAAAAAACAGTTCTAGGCATTTGTGAAATCCCTGCTGACCTGCTACATAACTGGTCAGTGTCATGCCTTTGACTTGGTCCAACAATGTGCACGTTAGTAATGAGCTACATCAACAGGCTCAGTGTCTGACTTTGGCTAAGCAAACACAAGTTTGGATGCTTATTTAAAACTTGTTTGGACTCTTCAGTCCACAAAACTGGGGTGAAAATCTTGTTGGAATAGTCCTTCTCATGAGGTATCCAATAATACCTGAATCCAGCTGGGCTGGAAAAACACTGTACAAACAGCCTGCCATCATTTCAATGTCCAGAACCAGCAGGGACCCGGGTGAGTTAAGTTTTGCAAGTAGAACCAGCAATGAGGGAAAGACAAGTTCACTAAACTTTTGCAAACTTGTCTGCCTGTGCCAACCTAATGTCCCTGTGCATGGGTATACCTATAATCATAACATCTGGAAAAACACAAATATGGGCAACTGACTAAATGAATCATGTTTTCTCTTCATGTAAAAATACAACTGTGTAAAGTGTGTAAGTCTGACTCTAAGCATTCAAATAATTAAGGGAAAAAAGTTGCTTTTGATTTAAAAACTCCTCTTGACTGTGTCCTTAGTAATTAAGATAGTATGAATGCAATAAATCAGTTGATGTGCCAACCCACAGAGGTCAAATATAACTAGGCAGCAAATTATAGTAAACATTTATGAATCCCTAGTATGTGGTGCATGGCCCCACCCATTCTTCTTGGCTTACAAATTCACCGTTGATTGCACTGGTCCTTCTGGCATTTTGTGTCCTCATGCAAGTCATCCAGAACAGCCTCCCTAAGCACTGTCCCCGAACAGGATTAGATTCATTCTAAACCCAGTCAGTTGTACAAGGGATGACTAATGCTCTGAGAGGATGGGAGAAACCAGAATGGACAGGAAACATTTTTTTTAGTAAAGGAAGTAGAAAAATGCCACCAGAGGTTTCTATTTCAGCAACAAGAAACTTAGTTCACTCTCCTAACAGGAAGGGTGGCCTTGTGGTTAGTGCACTGGACTGGGTCTCAAAAGATTAATCCAGCTGAAGTAATTTGTGGCACAAGAAGCTTGTGTCAAATCCCTAGATTTCCTCTGTGACCCTGCATCACTTAATCTCCCTGTGCCTCAGTTCCCCACTTGCAAAACAGAGATGATCAATTTGATCATCTTCCTTCATTCCCATCCTGAGCTCTTTCAATCGCCAGGACTTCACAACAGGAATTGTCTTTTCCTCAATGTCTATACAGTGTGGAGCACAACTGGATGCCAATCTCAGCTAGGGTTTCTAAGTGCACTACAAGTAATAAGGGTATATGAGGCTAATGACCATCTGGCACAATAACCCTGGTCTAGGATACCTGGAACAGTTATCATCTCATTATTTGTATGACATAAGCACTTAGGAATCCAAGCCACAGACCTGAACCTTTCTGTATAAGGTACTCAAGAACACAAAACAAAAAGATTATTTCTGCTCTCAACATCTTAAGATTGTAATACTTATCACCCTTCCCTGACCCCAATGGCTTATAGCCAGTTCATTCTAGAGTGAGATTTCTAGGCATGCCAGTCAGCTTGATTGCTTAAAATCACTATTGATGCTCCATCCCACTGTTATACATGATGGTTATAAAGACAATATTCTTTGTGTCTATTGTTCAAAAAATCAGAACATTTTTTAAAGAAACAACTAGAAAAGGTGACACTGCTCACAGTTAGTGCCAATTCCTATGTCATAGTAGCACTTTGATAAAACAACTGAATCAACTCTAGAGGTACCAGGTTCGCATCTCATCCAAAATGATGCTTTCCAAGCAGGAGGGTATTTGTCAGCATCTAAATCCACTGCTGAGTAGTTTGCTGTAACACTGATTCTAAAACTCTTCCTGGGGCAGGGACTACTAAAAGCAATTTATTTTGTACAGTCTGTAAATCTAAACTTGCAGGGTCCTTCTGTCTGGATTCAGAGCTGCTAAGCTTCAAGTTCATACAACTGTGCAAGCATTGAAGCAACACCCCGTACAAACCCACCACATCATGAGTTTCCTCAGGCCAGGAGGGCCATCCTTGATTTTTCAGTTTTTTGAGGGTTATGTAATTCTCAGTTCCCTACCCAGCATTTTTTGATTGACCCAGATCCTCAGAGGACAAACAGCTAGGCCACTCCTCGACTGAGAACATGGAGTGGGGAAGAAGGGATCCATGATTTTCACTGTTCCCACATGATGTTAGTGAAGAGACCTTCAGGAGTATGGGTCTGACATCTCCTTTCTTTATTAGTAGCAGGAATGAGAAGTTATGAGAAGCTAACCCCACAGTTACTACCTTTCCACTGCCTTTACTGTACTTTCCTCTGTGCTGGGGGGCTGAGATGCTCAATACTTATTTGTGCAATAATTAGGGAAACCAAATCCTGGAGCTACCCAGTTATCTCATGTTGCATTCTGGGATACCTCAGACACTGTACTACAGCACAGCTTGGATAGGGACAGGTCCATGGATTGAGATGGCTTATGTAAAGGGGACATCTTCTTTCTCTTGGTAGCACGGATCGTGGAGGGAAACTCAGATTCCTTCTTCCAGTAAACAGCTTCTTAGCAGGAGGCTTTTTACTAGCTGCATCAGAGGAAAGTGCCTTTGCAAGATGCTGACTTGGGACTCTCCCAAGCAGCAGGAGACATCTCTCCTGGGCCCACTTGGGTACATGCCCGGGGAAGCTCTGGAATGTAAATGATGCTTCCTTTTCTAGTTGTGCTTCATCTCCTATGTTGCTGCCACCAGGGAAGTCCAAGAAAGCTCTTCGGCATTCTCAACAAACTGAGAGTTCACTATCCAAATGATAAGAGTTCACTGAACTACCTCCAAACCTCATTGAAAGCTTCCACCATGGTTTATGAGATTGGCAGTGCTTCACACTATCTGTTTGAATGACCAAGCCATTCATCTCTTTAAAACTAATAGGCTTCATCCCCAATGAGTACAATGCAGTGCAACTCCACAGCAAGTGGCGAAACAATGCCAGTTCACACCAAACTAAGCATTTAGGAGGGGAGGGTTTGATGTGGAACCGGGACTGAGAATTAGTTAGGCTTTTACAAGTCTGCATTCAATGCCACTTTTTGAAAGGGAAAGACCTTTTTAATTGAAATGTTCATAACAAGAAAAAGAATAGGGATGAGTTCCCCCTACCTCTCCCACTGCCAAAGCGATCACAAACATCCCTGCTGTAAAGATGTCTGAGTCACTTTTCTTAGACAATAAACCCTTCTGAAAAAGGAACATAAATAAAAGTATAAAGGTGGAGGATGCCCTCTGAGGAGTATTAGAGGCATTCTTGCAGGGCAGAGATAACCTGGTGGCTCTGGTATATATAACATGTATCTGCATATATGTAACTGGCATATTGTATACTTGAAGCCCTGGGACACTGCCATTTGTTTCCCCTCCTATCATTAAACAAGCCAAAATTTGCCCAGCTTGGACTTTTACACAAGAATAGGCCTCTTTAGACTCTCTTTTGGAAGAGGATTTGAAACTGCTGTGGATCACAGTTTATGTATGCATCTTGGAATGCACTGACAGAGGAGCTCACTCTCAGTAAAATGCCCATGCCCTTCTGGAGACCCATTCTGTACATCTTACTCTGGCAACTCTCCTAGCATGAATTTTGTCCAACTAAGAAGGGGTTAAGTCTTGCAGGAAAGGGCTCTTAGGCTGGATATAATAAGCATGTAATAGGTAGCTAGAAATAAAGCACTGCTTAGTCAAAATTACTCTCCGCCTCCCAGACATTCAGAGATATACAGCAACACGTTTCCTGACAAGGATGTTGGGACCCAACCAGCACCCACTGAAGATACGAGCTTTGCCACTCATGTCACTGGGATCAGGATATGGCCCTATAATAGGTATCTGGCACACATTATAATAAATGCACGTTGGGTTTTACTGGCACATCTGATAACATTTATGAGTCTAGTGTTGGATCATATAATCTTCACACCACTTTATAATCTTCCTAGATTGTAATCTTTCTCTGGCACCATCTGACACAAATTATAATGATAAGGAATTTTCAGTTTAATAACTTGTAAATTTCTAAAGCAAATATATTTGAATGTGTTCCAGACAGTAGTCTCTGACTTTTTTAAGAGCAAGCTATTCTCATGTTATGAAAAAACAATTTGCAGGTCCAGAAGGCAAAATATTCTCCACTGAGTGTCTTTAGATTTTTCCAAGAACTTCTCAGTGCAGTTTGACAGTTCTCTGGTATTCAGTGTTTTCCTTTAACAGCACCTCCTGATTACATGTGAATCACAGCTTTTATTTTGTTATAAAAAATAAAAAGATGTAAAATTCTAGCCCTCATTTTTCAGGGAACAACTTGAAGTGCCAAGCTGACAGGCTTAAAAGCCAGGAGCCAAAGAAGAACTTTAAAAGATATTATTTGGAAACTCTCACGATTTTTAAGTTAATCTTATGATTTTGAAGAACAGGCTAAAGTCTTAATTTTTTGTAACAGTACTAGCTTGCACAGTACAAATTGGCAATGGTGATATCTGAGATGAGTTGTATTCATTATATAGATATTAGCGAGTTTATAATGTATTCTGTATACTGTTCTACCTGGCACTCAGCCAGGAAACAGAGACAATGAAGTATTCATTACGAGCCAGACTGTGATACCTTAGTCATGGAGAGCAGTACTTTACCTTGGTGAGCGATCCCTCTCAAACAGCTGTGCAGAGAAAGGTGCAGCTCAGCACGTGTAAAAGGAGGCAGAATCTGGGACACGCGCATACGCTGAATCCTTTGGGATATCAGATACTGCTCAGAAATGCAGAATCTAGCCCTGTTCATGCTCAGGAGTCCTGGATAGTAATGTAACAGAGGGGGGAGCAGCAGGGAGAGTAAAAATAGCTGTTGCTGCTGCGGCAACTGACCACACCACCTCTACTGACACCATGGCAGCTGGTGCCACTCCGTGTGCTGCCACTGCCAAGGGCATGGAGCTGCCCTGCTATGCCTCTGGTCCTGGATTCTGGTCAAGTCACAACAAGAATGGTGAAATCCTTGAACATTTCCCAAGACACCAAATGGCTTTGATGGGAATCCATCTGAGGCCCTTTCTTCACTAAGGAGGCATTGTATAAATAGTCTACCATGCCTACAAGCTCACTCTGTTTCCCAGGTTCAGCAAAGATGGACAATCTAGGAAGCAGGCACTGCCAACGTTTTTTAACCTGTATCTATTGGGTTCCACTCCTGGCAGGGTCACATGACCTAGTTAGCAATGCTGGCACAGTTAGTGACCTCTACTTGGAGCCAGATCCAAAGCCTATTAAAAGCCTTTCCATCGACTTCAGAGGGCTTTGGATTAGGTTCCCAACACCAGCTAATTAGAGCTGGTGGAACATTTTCCATTGACGTATTCCCCCCTCCTCTTCCTGATGGAAAAATGGCCTTTTTGACTAAACAGAAGCTTTCATCGAATGAAATTGCTGACAGTCATTGAGCTGCCATTGAAAAAACAGGAACCCAGACAGAAAAATTTTGGTATTTTTAAGCCAGAAAGTTGGTTTATTAAAAAAAAAAAGCAAAATGGGTTTTTTTTCAGTTTTCGTTTCTCTAGGAGAACTTGACAAAAATCAATAAAAAACAAGAGAGAAATTATGTGTTTCACTGAATTAGGTTTTACATGAGCAAGCCATTTCTACACCTGCTCTATTGCTAATCATAGGGAGAACTGAAACAGTATTACTGTATATCGACAGAGAATTTTTAGAAGACCTGGGTTTTATTTACCTCTTGACTTGAAAGAACTTCCTCTTTACAGGCCACAAAATGGACTATGGAATGTACCTTTATAAACCAAGTAGACATTAAAGAAGATCTGCACTGAGGGGAAAGTCATGTTGAAATTAAATACATTCGGCCAGATACTGATGCACCACGGGCTGAATTCTGACACACTTAGTCATCCTGGGGAGTACCTTACATTATAATAAGCCCCTTTGACCTCACTGGGACCACCAGTGACTTGTGGGTACTATTCAGTAAGTACACATATCACCACCTGGTCCACTGTAATTAAGTAATAGAATTTTAATTGTATATTGAGTTCTTATCTAAAGAATGAGGTAATCCACAGCATGCTAATGAAGGTTTATCAACTGAGCTGGCAAAGCCTCAGGGGATGATAAAAAAAGAAAGAAAGAAGAGGAAAGAGACATGCTGGCTATGGAAACATGTCTTGCTGGAACAAGACATAATGGCATGCAGCAACTGAGAGAGAAAGAGAAAGGGAGAGAAAGAGATTTCCTGGGACAAGATACTGTACTGAGGTTTGAGAAGGTGAGCAGTTTGCCGCTGACAGATTGAGGCACCAAATAAACCAGATGCCTTACAGCTAAGAATCAAAGTCTCTCCAAGATTTAAGGTGAAGATTTTCAAAAGTGATTTTGGAAGGCTGTTTTTGGCTGCCCAGGGGATTACATAAAAGCGGCCTGATTTCCAAAGGGTTCATAGCATCACAGGGAAGTAGGGCCAGAATGACCTCATGAGGTCATCTAGTCCAGCCCCCTGGCTGATTGAGCTCAGTGCTTTTGGATGAAGGTTTTTCCCCTCTCATTTAACCAGACATTTTCTAGTAAGGAGCTTAGCAACATGTCTCAGTCCAGCTGGGTTTTTAGATTATCTTATATTGTCAAGCTCGTCTTCATTTTATTTTCTGTCTTTATATACTACTGATTGAATTGGATTTCAGGACTGTGGGCTGAGTCAAGGATTTCAACCCTAGAGCAGAAAGGGTGAAAAGAGTTCAACCAAGCCTATATTCCAGGTCAAAAATATTGTGATTCTCTTATCAAAATAGTTTGTGGTAAAGGTGGCAACAGATAGCATGTGCATGGGAACTGATTAAATATCTGAATCCAGAGGTATTTCTAAGACAACCCTGACAGATTTCAGATGAAAAGGATTCCTTTTTTGGAAGATGTAGGACTAATCCAGGTTAGATTCTTTAGGAAGGAAGCAGGTCTTGGAAACAGAACTGTGACAGCACCTAGACACTAGTAGTGGGGTTTTATAAGCCACCTACATGATGTAGGTGACCAGTCCCCATTCATTTATTGTACTGGCCCTTTATTCATCTTTGACATTCTTGGCCTAGTAGCTGATTAAAGAGCAATTGAAAACAAGTAGGTGGAACAGCATGCCTCCTGCAGCTGGGACTACAGAGATGTTAGAACATACTTATAACTATGTAACCCCCTGAAATCAATTTAGTGTGCATATACTCTTCATGGACAAACAGAAACATCTCTAGCATCAGAAGAGAATTTTTAAAAAAAAAACATGTACCATCTTTTGCTTCAGAACCTACTCTTATGGAAAGGTGAGGTCACCTGAAAACACAGTTACTAGGTACCACAAATGTTAGTGAGATGGGACCAGCTCAGCATTTCAACACCAGCCTGATGATAGCTAGCTGTTAGACATTCAGCTATCCTTTCTTCTTGCCACATGAATCTGATTTAGACCAGAAACAACTAAAGGGAAGAACTATCAGCTTCTCCATTGCAGAGCCTGCCTCCCTGTCCTCCCACTGTCAGATGCAGGCTGAAAAAAGGAGAAGTCAATCCAAGTTCCACTCTCAGGGGAGAAAAGGTGCAAAGTTTCCCGCTGCTTATCATCTTACTTGTGTGTGTGTGTGTGTGTGTGCGCGCGCGCACGCGCGTGTGCATATTTTGGGGGGGATGTTATGTACACCCAGTGCAGTTCCAGCTCGCCCAAAATCCCTAGAGGCATTTTAAGCTCAGATGGGAATTCTTAGCGTGAACCTGACCCTTTTCTCCTTCACGTTACCAGCCCTTGAAATCCAGAGTACCACAACCCCCCAGAAAGGGCATTCCCTGTTCTCTAGGTCAAGGCTGGATCTCCTGAGCTCTGCTCCTTGCCAGCAGTTAGTAATAGAGAGTGTCTCATTCTAGGCATTTTAAAGGGCCAGCATCAGGCACCATTAGCAAGTCACTTCCCAGGTATTTGAGAAGGAGTCAGTCGGCCAGCTGACCATTCTCCCTGCCCCAAAACACGGGGAGGGTGAGCCAACTCTCTTTCTAATAGGACAAGGACTCTAGTCAACCCCTCAAGCTCACCAGACCAAAGGAGATTCCCCGCTCCCCCACACTCACAAGCTCCATTAAATTAACAGGGGTAAGAAGGAGACCTGGAAATACATTCCTGACCACCCTGAAGGACCATGTAACCAACCCCTAATTCAGTCCCTAAGGGCCAATATTAAGGACTCCATATAGATGCACAAAGGAGTGGAGGTTTTCCAAATCAATTAGAGATCTGGGATACCTCAGTTTAAATGGGCCTGGCATGCAGGATATGCTTAGTTAGTATCTGCTGTCAAAAATCAAGCTGCTTCAAGGTGGCACCATAACAGCGGCACCCTTACCTCAGTCCTCTTACAAAATCTTGATCCTACTTGTGTTCAAAGAAGACCCTGGTAATCTCTGATTCCTACAACAGCCTGCAGAACCAGTGCCAATCCCCTGCAGGAGGGCAAATGGCACAATATTCATATGACAATTTGTATCCATCCAAGGTAGTCCCTAAACCAATCAGTCCTTCCCACACCACATAAAAGTAAGCCATTTCCCTGGTAATAGTTAGCAGTGCAAGGAAGCCAAGGTCAAACAATCCCCGGAGCTCTCATATTCTAATGGCAAGAAAAACAAAGAGCAAGTTCTACAGGATCCTGGTTTTCTTGTCCACATTGGCCATCTCATATCAAACTCTTGCATCTGCAGTGTCCCCTCCCAATGCTGCTCCATGGTGTTATCTGGTGACAAAAGAGGCTGCAACATCAAAGAAAGAACTTGCTGAATATCTCCATCTACTGGTAGAAAGGAAGTAAAATGGGGAAATATGTGAAACTGGTAGAAGAGCAGGACTAAAGGGAAGAGGAAAACTTGTGAACAGAAAAGAGAGCACTGGGCAAAAAAGGAACATCAAAGCAGTAGTACCAACACAAGAAGAAAGGTTAAAAAAAGCAATCCATACTTCAGAAAAGGCAAGAAGAACAACATCTGCAAGAAGACACCATACTAGGAAACCTATTTAGGTACAAGACAGGTCAAGAAGGACTCAAATGGAATAGAGAACTACCATGGCCTCTGCTCCAAAGCCAACTGAAAGGTGGTGGGAGCAGGTGGATATTTATTTTAACTGGTAAGAATGAGCACTGAGAAAAGCACAGCAGCTTCTAAATATGGGGGCAAATCCTCAGCCAGTGTAGAATAGCAATACTAGGTTGAGGTCACTAGATCTAGGCTAGTTTACACCAAGATTTTGGCCAACAGCCAGAAGGAACCATTTGAACATCTAGTCTGACCTCCTCTAAAACACAGGTAGTAAATTTCACCATGACTGATCCCAATAAATTTGTGCATTGCTAAAGGGTAATTTGTAGGGGTGTGCGAAGAGGGCCCTATTTGATTTGGGTTCAGATTCTGCCCAAATCAGGGACAGTGATTCAATTCGTTGATTCGAATCACTGTCCCTGATTCAATTCGACCAAATCCAAATCTGGAGATTTGATGCTGATTCAGAGAATCAGCGATTCAGACACAGACACAGCTTTAAAAGTTTTTTCTACATACCTTGAGGTAGCAGGTATGGCTTGTGAACACTGAGATGCTGGGGCACATGGAGCGTCCCACAGAAGTACAGGGGGCCCTCCACACACTTGGCGGCGAACCAGTAAGTGGACTTGAAGTACTGGGGGGCCACCCCATGCCTCCCTGGCTTGACGATCGGCCACAAGGGGACCCCAGGTGCCCCTCCCCCAGACCTAGAAGGCACCAGTCGCTGAGCCGGGGAGGGGCGCAGGGGGACCCCCAGCGTGCTTCCCAGTGTACCCTGAAGTGGACTAGAAATGCTTCTGGTCCACTTCCAGGTCTGCTGCAGAGCGCACTGGGGAGCGCCCCGTGCTTCTGTGGGACACTCCGTGTGCCCCAGCATCGCAGTACTCACGAGCCAACTGCTACCAAAGGTATGTAGAAAAAGCATTTAAAGCTGTTTCTATTCCCAAATCTCCAAATCTTTCCAAATCTCTCCAAATCAATTTGGAAGGTTCTGATTCAATTTGGAGAGATTAAAGGGTCCTCTGATTTGATTTGGATTCGAAGATTCAGCCTCTGAATTGGGCTGCATCTCCACCAAATCAAATCAAGGACCAAAGCTTTGCACAGCCCTAGTAATCTTTGCTTAGCTAAAGCATCTTTTCAGGGCAAAGGTAAGGATATTGCCTATTGACTTTAATGGAGATGGGCTGATTTATGCCATCTGCCGCATAACCTTCATATGACTTTAAGTTACACAGCTACTCACGGAATAGCCATAAACTGGTAAAATCTTTACACTAGTATTGATCTGAATTTGGTATGAATGACCTATATATATTCATATACCACATGCACCTTTTTCCTAAAAATCAGCTCCCCCAAATTGGAGTATGCGTCTTCAGTGAGGAAGATGAATTTCTGCCTAAAATAAAAACACCCTCCACCTCTGCCTTTAATTCCTACTCCAGCTGTGATTCCTGCTCCCAGCAGCGGTAGCATTTCTATTCAGGCAGCTGAGAAAATCAGTTTACTTAATGGCTTATTGTTCTTCACTCTACAGGTGCTAACAATCATCTCTTCTTTTTAAATACTCTTGATGTTCCAGTAAGCATGCCAACCAGTCTTCTGGCAATTTTACTGTCTTTTAACTACTCCTGGTCTCTCCTCCTATTTCATGGCCTTGCAGAATGTCTTTAGCTGTTCAGAATCAAAGTTCCATGGAAACCATTCTTCAGCTAGGGTCTCAGCTTTTAGTTAAGCAGGAGGAAGAGTGAATTGAAGATGAGGCACTGTCACTGGTCTATGCAGCCATACCTCTGTAAAAATTACTTTTATTCATTCTGCCTTCCGCAAAACAGGGCATATGCCTTATTTGGGGGTTTGTGATATGCAAAAAAATATGGTAGTCTCCAAAACAAGGCAGGCTCTATGTTTTGTTATCATTGCTAAAGTCATCCACCCACTTCAATCTGTCATGTTCTTACCATAATTATCCCCCGAAGCACGGCTTCAAGGACCAACTTTACAAAGTCAGTCAATCATCCATACTCATAGTTAGAGGCAAGGACATATTGCAAAAGGCATTTAATAAATATTTGTTTGAATTTTATTAATCTATTTGCTGGCAAATTAATTTACTGACAAGAACATTTATGGGAACAGTCAATTTTATATCAAGATTGGAGGATGCTCTTGGGGAAGAAATTTAGAATTCATCAATGTGAACATTCCCACCAAAAACCTGGAAGTAAGGGCTACACTTACCCAGTCCTGTCTTAGAGGGTAGAAAGGACTGTTGAGCTGGGATGTAAGACTTCTGTACTCAGTACCTAATATACATCATGTCTGACCTTGGGCAATACCATCACTCTGATTCTAATAATGAGTTTGCAGCAGTGCAGCAATGCATAACCCCTATTTATGGCAGTGGTGTTAAAGTCTCAGCCTAAACTTTATGGGTGTATATAGAAGTTATACTTTTCATGCAATGAGGCTGCCAAAAGTGCTCTGTAGCAGTAATATAAGAAATGTTCAGAGCTACAAAGTGCTCTAAAAATGGCAGATCACACAAAAAGTTAACTTTCACCTGATGTAGTATAAGATGAAGGCGCTCTAGGGCAGAGCACCTTAGCTACCTTTCAGACAGGTTCACATTGAGGGCTAATTTTGGGAAATTCTGCTCACATCCAGGGGCCTTTGGGAGCTGGGCTTGTGCTTTGTCTTGTCCCTGTACAGCTGGGCAGGGGGTGGGAAGGGAGCTCCTGCCCTCCCCCCACCCCATGGCCTGCCCCAGCTGCCTCTGCTCTGTTCCCCCCTCCACCCCAGCTCCAGGCACAGCAGCCAGGAGGCTGCCTCAGTCAAGTAGTTCATGTGGAGAGCAGGGGGCAAGGGAGCCAGCCACCACCATGCAGAACCAGCCCAGCTCCCCCTGAGACCCTGACAGGGGTAGTTGATGGGGGTCTCACAGTGGGGCAGCTCTATCCCCCCCCTTCTCCCCCAGTCACTGCCAACAGTTGGCAGCTGGCAGGGAGTGGGGAGGCGTATAGGGCTGAAGTACCCCTGCCTGCTGGCTGTGGTGAATACATGTTGGGTTCAACGGTGCTCTAACTATGGTGCTTTTATGTAAAGTACCATAGATTGAGCACCTCTCCAAAGGCTGCCTAAATATCTGTACACATCTTATGATGGTAACTGTTCAGGAGTGCTTCCCAGAGCCCACTGCAACATGGCTATTTTTTACTCATTGGGTCTGCTTACACTGTGTGTTCTTAATGTGAGTTAGTTAATGGAGGTTAAAGTGAAGACAAGCCCTTTCGTGTTAGAAGCTGAAAGCCTGGCAATGACTGCAAGCTGCTAAAGTTAAAATCCAAATTACCTTGCCTTCTCCTCATTTAATCTGAGACAGCTAACTCAGGTTAGCCAACCCAAGTTAGGAATGTGTCTGGTTTTTCTCACAGTGTAGACACACCTTTAGACCCTAATCTTTCCCACCACTTTCAGGCCATAGTCGTTTATAGAAGAGAGCAATTAGCCCCAAAAAACTTACAATGTCTCTCCTTCTTTGGTTACAATCAACTCAAAGATTGTCTGACAGGTTGCCTCCTGCTCCTACTTTTCCTTCCCCACAAATAGCATGAACGTCAGATTCTTAAAAAAGAAAATGTAATCCCTGGGTCTAAGAATCTGTAAGCCTTGGCTCTGTATTGAGACAGAATGCCCTACCCACGCACAGCTCTGTGCCTTCAAGGGCTCTCTTTGGGGCTGCAAAGGTTTGTCTGCATGAGGTAGCTTGCAGGTTTGGGACCTTAATGGATATCTGTTATTTTTCCCTCCACCTCTTTCAGGTCTGCCCTGTGTTGCTCTTTGCCTTAAAGCAACGGGAACTCACATTCTACAAGAATATTAATTTTTTATCTGAACACCATAGACAGTAACTGAAGCTTGTGGCCTGCTGCATTCTGGAGCTCCCTGATCTATCCCTGCCTTCCCCAGTGGAACATGGCCTTGGGTCTTTGCAATCACACCCTATTCTCTTACATAGCAACAGCCCCTCCACACATGCCTCAGCCAACTTTCTGTCCTTCTTCCTTGCCTTCTTCATCTCTCTGATTCTCCCACTTCATTTGGCTCCAAGCCAAATGCCTCAGGTCTCAAAGAAAAACTCCAAAGGGACAGCATAGAACACAATCCCTATCCTTCTCAGGGGGGTTGGATATATTTTTAAAAATCTGATATATGAAAACTACCTGGATAATCAGAAGACTACTTTGGTAAGCAGCTCATGCTAGAAGACATATGGGAGAATTTCATTTATATCATATTTACATCCTTTTAATCAATATATCTTCTTGTTGTTACTAAAGTTCAAAGGTGGGATTTTCAAAAGCAGGAAAGGTAACACTTTTAGAAGTGTCTAAGGGATTTAGACACCTAAGTTTCACATTCATCAATGAGCTAAGGTCAAGTCTGCACTAAATAGCCTCTTTAGGCATCTCTGCTCATCTGCTGTTCCCAAAAACCCTTCCTCATCTCCTGCTTAAATTCTCTAAGTGCAAATATAAACTGCCCAAGATGCCTACATTTCTGTCAATGAGCAGGGGCTGAAATGTCTAAATCTTGCTGTCTATGAGCAGCTTAGCACCTCACTCATGTCTCATTCATGTCTAAGTCTGGTAGGATTCACAAGCCAAGTGTCCTCAGACATACCTGATTGGTGAGGGCTGACCTGGTACATGCCTCATGCATGCCTCACCTCCTTCCCTTCCTACGCACAGTGGGGAGGTGCTGGTGGCAACTCTCATCTTATACCCACAACCCGCTGGTTTGACCCCTCAGCTGGGATGCTGGAAACCCAGGCTCAATTCTTCCTCTCCTTGAGTTAGAGAAGGATTGTGATGCAAGTCCCCACATCCTGGAGGAGTGACTCAATCTTTGAGCTAAAAGGCATTCTGAAGTATATCCTACAGAAAATGTTCCATGCTGTATAAGATGCTCATTTAGCCTGAGAGAATGAAAGTGACTCCATAGCCTACTGATGAAGGCACTTGCTTGAGGACAAAGCAGGGTGTTTCAGTCTCTGCTGCCATGAGCAACAGTCTCAAGTTGCAGCAAGGGACGTTTAGGTTAGATATTAGGAAGAATTTTCTCTCTAGGATGGTACTAAAACACTGGAACAGGTTACCTAAAGAGGTGGTGGAAGTTCCATCCTTGGAGGTTTTCAAACCCAGATAGACAAAGCTTTGGCTGGAATGATCTAGTTGGGGATAGTCTTGCTTTGAGCAGAGGGTTGGACTAGATGATGTCCTGAGGTCCCCTCCAATTCTAACTTTCTATGATTCTATAAATATTTAAATGTTTAATCCCAAAGCTCTAATCTGAAAGACTGAAAGAAACCCATGGAAGCACACCCAATAGCTAAATGGTTAAGGCATATTCCTGGGAGACAGGAAACTGGCATTCAAATTTCTGGCTCTATGTTAACTGGAGGAGAGATGTAAACTAGGGAGTCATGTATTCCAGGTGAATGCCCTAAATATAATGAGGAACATCAACACTTCATCCTTGACTTTTTTTGAGAAAGGTCCAACCTGGATTATAACCCTGACTTCTTGACTTCCAAAAGGCCTTTGATCTAGTATCCCATGATGTTCTCATGGGTAAATTGGAGGACTGTGGGCTCAACAGTGAGACAGTTAGGTGGATAGGGAGCTGGTTGCAGGGTAGGACCCAGAAAGTCCTAATGAATTGATCTGTGTCATCTTGGTGAGCAGTGGCCAGTGGTATCCCTCAGGGGTTCATGCTTGGTCCACTGCTTTTCAACATCTTTATCAATGATTTGGATGTGGGGGTGAAGAGCTCACTGGCCAAGTTCACAGACGACACCAAGTTATGGGGAAGCATGGTTACGCTTGAAGATAGGCTGCAGATACAGGTGGACTTAGATAGGCTAGCAAGTTGGGCAGATCAGAATCAAATGAAGTTCAACACCAAGAAATGTAAAGTACTCCATCTGGGGACAAAAAAAACCCCTACACACCTACAGGCTTGGCAATGCCAAACTGACTGGCACCATGAATGAAATGGACCTGGGGGTAATAATAGACCACAGTATGAATATGAGCCGGCAGTGTGACACCATAGCCAGCAGGGCATATAATACCCTGGCATGCATCAATCAGTGCATCTCCAGCAAAACTAGGGAAGCGATTCTTCCACTCTACTTATTGGTGAGACCGCAGCTGGAGTACTGCATCCAGTACTGGGCACTGCACTTCAGAAAGGATGTAGTAAAGCTTCAGAGAGTCCAGAGAAGGGCCACCCATATGATCAGAGATTTGCAAGACAAGCCATATGAGCATGAACACCTGTGCCTCCCGAGGCTGGGGGACATAACGACTGCCTGCAGGCAGCATGGTGGTGGCAAGCAGGGACTGCCTGCAGGTGGCCACAGAGGTGGCAGTGGGGTGGGGGAGATGGCGAGCACTGAGTGGCAATCGGCAACTGCCCACAGATGCTACCGGCAGGCAGCCGCTACCAATCTCAGGGGGTGCACAGCCAATCTCAGGGGTTGCACATGAACCTGCATGCACCCCATACATGTCACCCATACATACAAGGAAAGGCTGAGGGATGTGGGACTCTTCAGCCTGAAAAAGAGAAGGCTGAGAGGGGACTTTATAGCAGCTTACTGCTACATCAAGGGCATACATCAAGGACTCAGCGAACAACTGTTCACCAGAGCGCCCTTGGGAATAACCAGGAATAATGGCCACAAACTCCTGAAAGACTGTTTCAGGCTCAACATTAGGAAAAACTTCTTCACAGTCAGGGTGTCCAGACTGTGGAATAAGCTCCCTCCAGAAGTGGTGCAATCGCCTACCCTGGAAATCTTCAAGAGGAGACTGGATGGTCATCTTGCTGGGGTCACTTCACCCCAGTTGTCTTTCCTGCCTGGTGCAGGGGGCTGGACCCGATAATTTTCCAAGGTCCCTACAAGCCTTGTAATCTATGAATCTATTAGTATTTCCAGGAGAGGATTCACAGCTATCGATCCCAAATGGAGGAAGGGGGTCTCCTAATTCCCTTGGCCTTGCTCTTCTCCCTAGTATTTCCATCAGGCTAGCTTAGGTAGCTCCCATGCACTGGATCTGGAGCCTGAACACTTCATTTGGGGCTGACAGTTCCATTAGGCATTTTTGCAACTGGCATTCCAGGGGCCATATTTGTAATGATATGTAGGTGCCTAAACCCTAATGAAAACAATTAAACATTTTCAATCGTCATAGGAATCAGTCATGTATATACCTATGAAAAATTTGACTTAAGTGATTTAGGAGCACAAATCCCATGGATTTTGAATGAAATATGCACTCCCAAGTCACTTAAGACCATATTTTATTCTACCTATAAGCACCTGTGTAGACTTAGGTGCCTCATTGTCATCCAATTCCACCCTGCTCACATCCCTGAAAAGCCAATAATAATTCTGCCCATGGGTCCAGAAATTTGGCAGTGCAGGGAACAGTGGAAGCATTAATTGACGCTCCCTTGCTGCCAGATTTCCAAACCTGTGGGGAGCCTCATAGCCTCATAAGATGGATAACATGATCCTGCACAAGACATCAGGTTGGTATGTGGGGTTGCTTTAGCACAGGATTGGTCCAGCATGCAGCCAGCTCTGGGCATGCTGGATTAGGGGGGCTGGCACTGCTGGATCACAACTGTGGACCAACCACGTACATTGAAACTGCATGGGATCCAGCCCATGAAGTGACCCTGCACCAGTCATCCAGCCCATAGGGCTAGAAGGTTGGGCACCACTGACCTAGATGAATTGGCCAGGTCTTCAAAAATGCTCAGCACCTGCAGTTCTCCACCATTCACTGTTCTCACTGCAATGGACATGACTCACCATTGCTATCAGCAGGCTCACTTGGTTGTTGAGGGGTTTTTTGGCATGCGTAGTTTTATTACCCAGCTGTATAGTCTGTCTCTTTTCACTGGCCAGATTCTTAATCCATGAGTAGTACTCTACTGCAAAAGAAGAACCATGACTCAAAGGGAGCAGAGGTAGATCAATGCTCATTCCTACTGAAAATCTGACCCTTGAAATTGAGTTCATTTAAAATTGCAGACACTGAATGCTGGGTGAGTAATTCACTAATGTTTATTACAGCGTATAAGGAAATACAAACTAGATGAAAGTCGTGTAAGGTGGACACATATCTGGTTGGATCACTGTGCTCAACTAGTAGTCATCAATGGCTTAATTTATAGTTGGGTGAAGGTATAAAGTGGAGTTCCCCAAGGTGTGTGTCCTGGGTTCAGTATTGTTTAACATATTCATGAATTATTTGGACAGTAGGATTGAGTTGATGGTTAGCAAATTTGCAGATGATGCCAAGTTGGGTAGGGTTGCAGACACTCTGGAGGATAAGACTAGGATACAGAATAACCTGGATAGACTGGAGAAATGGTCTGAAAACAATCAAATGAAATGCAACAAGGTTAAGTACAAAGTCCTGCACTTGGGACAAAGTAATTACATGTACAAATACAGACTGAGGAAAGGTTAGATAGTCTGCAGTATTGCAGGGAAGGAGTTGAATATGACCTAAAAGTGTGCTCTTGATGCAAAAAAGCCAACAGCATACTGAGTTATATTAACAGAAGTGTCTCTTGCAAATCAAGGGAGGTAATTCTTTCCACAAATCAAGGGAGGTAATCCTTCCATTTTATTCTTCATTTGTGGGGTACTGGGTCCAGTTTTGGGCTCTTCACTTCAAGAAAAATATGGACAGATTGGAAAAAGTCCTGCAGCAGGGAACAAAAAATATTAAAGGCCTAGGAAACATGGGAAGGGCTGAAAGAACTAGGATTATTTAGTCTGGAGAAGAGAAGACTAAGAGGAGGATTTGATAACAAATACTTGAAGGGAGATTATAAAGAGGAGACTTTTCTCTGTGGCTTTAGGAGAGAGGATGAACAGGTTGCACCAATGGCCTCAAACTGCAGCAGAGGAAATTTAGTTTAGAGATTAGACAGAAATTTCTAACTATGAATGTGAACAAGCACTGAAGCAGGCTACCTGGAGAAATTTGGGAATCTCCATCCCTGGAATTTTCAAGAACAACTTAAATACTTGAGTATGTTGGTTCAGTCAGGGATGATCCTGCTTTGAGCAGAGGGCTGGACTAGATGAGCCCATAAAGTTCCTTCAGCCCTACTTTCATCTGATCCTATGATTCTTTTACATGATAAAAATAGTTCTGAGCAATGAAGCCATGCAAGAAGATGCCAGTCCTTTCACTGACTACTTGCAGATAAACTCATTCAAGTTACTCATCATTATGAATATCAATCAAAGAAATTCTGTCAAAATCTTGGCATGCAAAAAACCTGGGATTCAACTAAATGGTTTTCATGAAAAAAATTCTTCTTTACTATGGAAAGCGTTGATTTTTTTGGACTGATAAACACGTTTGAAAATGAAAATATTCCAGCCAAATCAGCTGTTGCAGTACCTCATAAGTGTACTGGCATGGTTCCCTTGCATCCTTATTCTCCTTCTTTAGATCCAGCTCTCCAGCTAGATTACATTTCCTAAAGTGCATCACGTATCTCAGTAGTTCTCAACCATTTTATACTCAGGGAAAAACGTGTTAGTCTCAGGGCATCCTTCATAAAACACCGTCTTTTAGCTTTCACTTGTTTTTTTGACTACAGAAAAAATAGAGCAATTCTTCTGTGGTGAAGAACTCAAAAAAAACCCCCAAATAAACAAAAAACACAACAGGTCAGAACAATTTTTGATAATGTGGATCCCTATCTGAAATCCTTGGGTTTGCCTTGTGAATCATGAAATGAAGCTCCATGGCACTCTGGTTCAGAATTACTGTACCACCCTCTCTAAGAAGGAAGACCAACCATAAGCCCAATCCCCTGAGGAGAAAAAGAGAATGAGGCCACCGAACTTTAACCTCCCTTGAGGTTTCATGGTAGCAGTCCCAACCAAAAATATCTGGGTTTCAACTGATTTTTTAGTATTAGACATTTCACTTTTTTTTAATGAGCAATGATTATAAAGTCTTTGCCCTGTTGTAATATTTAGGTGGCATGTGTGGCAGGAATGCCAAGTAGTTAGTAGGAGAGCCATTTCTAGGTGTGGTTTTGGTCACCCACACTTTGCCTGTAGATCTGTCCCTACCGGGTATGATTCTAATGCTCTAGACCTTAAGGCTGCACCAAGTAGCATCTATTGAAATTAAGCCCATGCACATGCCCACAGATAAACAAAAGACACCTGTCAGAGAAATGTTTTCCTTTTTTTTTCTCTTTAAACATCCAATTCTTTCACTCTCTCCCCCCACCTCTGAAGAAAGCATAACATGCAGGACTGTGTGAGATACAAGGCAAACAAAATTACATTCTGCACCAACATCCTGTAAAAGGTCTAATACCTAGCAACTCATGAAGGGAAAGAAATTCTATAACCTAGATTTTCAAATGTGACTAGTGGATTTTGGTGCTTGATTTTTTTGGGTGCTCCATGGACAGCATCCTATTACATTATTATAAGTCTAAATGGAGTTAGGTGTCTAAGTATTATTCTATTCCTCCCTGTTTGAGTCCCTGAAAAGCTGTATATGCAAAAGATGGTTAGATTGTACTCCTGCTCACTGCTTTTTCTCACTTAATGCTAAGGCGAGGGTGACAAATGAGAGAGGAACAGTGGAAAAATACTTGGACGCACCCAATCCACTCTCCTTTTCAGCATCCACTCTCTGCCATTGTGACACAGAATACTTGGCAAGATGGACCTATGTTCTGATCCAGCAAATAGCAGTTCCTATGTTTTTATGTACAGGGATTGTAATGCTTTTTCAGGGACTCAGGCAGAGTGTAATAGGATTGCACTTCAAAGACTTGTTCCATTTACATGCCGAATAAGTGGCACAGAATTTGGCCCTTAAGATGAAATCCTGGCTCTGCTGAAATCAGTAGCAAAGACCAGTGTAGCGAGGATTCCACCACTGGCTTACATTAAAAGTGGTCCACTCTACTGTCTACTAGGTTGTGATGCTTTCCCAAGATTTTTTAAATCAAGTAAGATGGAATAATGGTCAACACTGAACAAAGCCAGGCATAATATATTTCAAGAGGAAACACAGAAAGCACTGTTTGGTGTTGTATTGCTCAGGCTTGCCTTTGGACACACGTGAAAAAATGTTTACTAAATAACTCAAATACTTAGCAGTGAGATACATTTTATTTCAAACTGAATTTCCTGCAAGTGTGCACAAGCCAAAAGGTGAGCCAACGGCCACCAAACTGTAGACAGGACCAAGTTGTTCCATGCTGCTCGGCAGAAATTAAAACCTCCATTTTAACAATAGATCCTTTAAAGAATAGAACAGCTTCCTATTTCCAAAAACACGCTTTGTTTCTCTGTGTGCGTGCAGCAGGGTGAAGAGTGCTCTTTTACTACTAGTACAGGGAAAGATTTTTAGCAGCTGAACGGAAAAGATCTTGTGGTTAAACCTTGGACTGGAAATTAATTCAGTTGAATTAGTTCAGTTGCATACTCTACTAGGGGCTTTCAATTTGAGTTTAAACACACCACCTTTGAAAATGTAATCCTTCATGATCCAGGAACAGAACTGGCTGAGAAATAATTGTGCTTATGCCACAAAAAAAGCAGTTACTGAAAAAAATTTTGAGTCTGGAATCAAAAAGAAGGATCAGCCTCTTAATTTTTTTTTGCAAATTGAAAATTTGAAAAAGACAAAAATTAGGCCAGGTCATTTTGTTCCAGTTGTTGCTAAATATTTCATATAATTTCTAACCAGTTGTTTTTACTATGCGAGTTCAAATTTCTAAATGAACAATTGTTTTGAATGAGAAAAAAATCATCATTTTTTAGTTAAAAAATACTGAAGCAAAACATTTTGAAGAGCAAGCTGGATTCTGTTTGGCCTATAGATCTGCACTGGAATACTTTTACCTGTTGTAATAGCTATTATCCATAATTAAAGGACCCCAAAAAAGGCCAGAAAATAATTGGCACACAAGGAACAAAAGAATTGTGTAATACTTGCCCCAAAGAACTTACATCCCAAACACAGGAGAGGCAGAAGCTTGGAAGAACTCAGGTCAGACAGAATCAGGGCGAGAGCCTAGATTCTCTAAGTCAACTACCCATTGGTCTGTGCACAGAACCTGTGGGACTTTCACAAGCCTGTTCCAGGAAACCACAGAGGCTACAAACCAACAGTTACAGGTATAAAGATTTGGAGAACAGATTTCCTGAACAAGAAAAGACTTTGGCTGGTGGCAATGTGAAGACACACAACTGAAGTACGGTCTCTCCAGTCTTCTGTTTCCACTGAGGAAGGAAAACACTTTTGGGTCAGATTTTATTTCTTTATTTATTTATACAAAGGAAGTCTTTTTACATTGCATATTTTCAGAGCAGAGCCACCCTTTAAACACAGTCTAATTGTAAGGCTACCTCAGTTCACTGGGACATCATGTAAAGCAGGGGCGGGCAATTATTTCGGGCGGAGGGCCACTTACTGAGTTTTGGCAAGCCACTGAGGGCCACATGACAGGCAGCCAGGGGCAGATAAACATTAATTTTCTAAATTTTTTAGGGGTGGACAGAATGGCCTGGCAGGCTGCATTTTGCCCACCCCTGACCTAAAGCTCCTTGAAGACCATGAGGTCTTTCTCACTTCCTCCAATGGGCTTGGGCACATAATTGGGATCATAATTAAAAGGGAGTAGAAAGATTGATAGTTACATTTGTTCAATCATAATATTGAAGGGTTAGGGGCAGGGGTAAATTTTTCAAAGATATAACTCCCATCCCACACAGCCATTGTGTGTTTGAAAATCTCCCTTTCCCTATGCCTGAAGAAGAGTGCTTGTGCCCCAAAGCTTGCAAAGAGCAACTTTTCCAACTATTTAGCTGGTCTAATAAAAGATACCACATCTACCCAAAGAACCTTGTCTACCTATGTCCTTAGACTAACACGGCTACAGCCAACACCCCTCTGCATCTCAGAAACTGGCACTTGCAACAGAATACTTGTGATGCTTCTGAATTTGTCATTCTCCTTTGTCACTTGCCATGATCTATAGAAAAAAGGCACTCCATATTTACAAATGCAAAATCAGTTGAATGTGTATTTTGCCTGTATTTGAACAGAGCTTTCCAAATACTAAGGAAAAAGGAAGTGTAATTTATGCATGGGAGGTGAAATAAATATCTACCCTTTGTAGGACATGACATCCGTGGTACTTTGTTAGCTCTCCAACATTTACAGTATGCTGTGTACAATGGTAGAATAAAGCCTTAAATACACAACTTGTCACCAAATCCAACATCCATCCATTGCTGTTAAACTTCCATTGCCCTCTGTCAATAGATAATGTATTTAGGCTTTTATTGCTAAGTACGGGGAAACTTTGCACATTAAAAACATAAGAAAAGCCATAATGGGTCAGCTCACAGGGTCTAGCTACCCCTATGTCCTGTTTCTCCCAGTGGCAGAAAGGGGATGCTAGGAGGAAGATTGTTTATGTAGGGCCTTTCCAGATGGATCCCCTGCTCCTTTCCCCTAACAACTTCCAGCATACTTAGGCCAAGAAAATTCTAATTCAGAGATTGTAACCCTATCAGATTTAATACCCACTAATGGACCTACCCTGCATGACTTTGTACAACCCCCCTTTGAGTCTGGCTACATTATCAGTGGTTGCATCTACATGTTTATTAATGCACTGTAGTTACTGCACATTAAGTTTAGTACTTGCATAATAAAGTACTAAATCAATGCACAGTAACTGGCACTACTGCGCAGTGGCGCCAGTGCACGGCTTTTTACTGATGTTACCTGCACAGTAGCCTAATATTACTTCCCAGTAGCATATTAACATGGGTTTTGCCCAGCACACTACTGCACAGTGTTATTAGGCTACTGCACAGTTAGCGTCTCATGTAGATGCACCCAGTATTCACAACATTTTGTGGCAATGAGTACCACAAGCTAATTACTTTTATGGGAACCCAGCTAAACTATGGAAGACAATGAGAATGCTAGGGCAGGAATTTCGTTACACATTATAATTCATGCATGCTAAAACTATGGATTGTTAAGCAGTACTGAAGTTAGAAAGGTTCTGAGCAGCTGCATGTTAAGGGTTACTATGATCTCTGACTTGCACCATTCTGACTTGCCACTAGAGGGCTGGCAAGCAGGGGCATGGCTAGTAGCCATGACACCAGTGAGTTCTAACCTTGCTCTGGGTGACAGCCAGGCAAAAGCCATGGGAAAATTCAACTAAGCACAATTGCTCCCAGTTAACTGAATTTTTCCCATGCCATGTGGCCCCATTTCCCCTAAGCCCTGGCAACTCTCCCCTGGCCAGGTGGTTTGAGGGGACCTATTGCTTCCCACCAGTGTCCCCTGCATTGCCATCCTGGGGTGGGGGTAGGTGGGAGAGGGCTTTTCTGCAGGGAGCCCCTGAGCCAAGCCCAGCCATCAAGCTATAAACAGTTTCCACAGCCCACGTATGAACTTGCCAACAATTCACACCTCCTCTACATTGTGCAGAACACAGTGCCTCTGTTCTCCTGGTAAATCACAAAGGCAGAGGCAATCTGCACTTCACATACCCATACCTAGATCCCAAAGGCACTCTCATGCCATGAGACACCCCAGAGCCCAGAGTCACCATGGCATCAGGACCACCCCCATCTTTCCAGGTCTCCAAACACACCACCCTTTCCCCTGGAGTCACTGAGATTTGCCAGTGGTTGGTATTGGGTTGTCCAGGCCCATCTGATCATAGAAACATAGAAAATTAGGGATGGAAGAGACCTCAGAATGTCATCTAGTCTACCCCCCTGCCCCAACTGGATCATCCTAGCCAAGACCTTGCACAAAACAGTGGGAGGCAACCTTTTGGCCAGGCATGCCACAAATCAGGCCCACACCCTTCCCAAGTGTCATTCTGATCCCCTTCCCCTGCCTGACATGCTGCTCTGCATTCTCCTTCCTGCCCTATCTGCTGCTGTGCTGCTTGTTCCCTTCTCAATCTGCTGTGTGCAACATATAGAAGCTGCCTGTGCCACTTGTAGCACCCATGCTGCAGGATGGCTACTCCTGGCACAGAGAGAAGGCTACCAGCCTGAGTAAAAGCCAAACACAAGCTCTGAGACACACTTCTAGCCATGCTGATTAACCTCCATTTAAAGTACCATGAAACTTAAGTGTGAGATGTTTACAGGGGAAGGGGTCAAGGGGCAGCCACCCACTAGGAGCCTGGACTAGCTATCCATGGAAGACATACGACTTACAGTCAAAGTTCCCATGATAAGAAAGAATTTAAATGTCTCAACGCTTGCAAAATGGCATTTAATTTCTGATAGGGTTAAATAAGAAAAAGGCCTATCCACTTTCCAGCTGCACTACTACCTGAGCAAACAGCCGTGAAAGCCCATGAAGCCAGTAGCTGTTAAAGAGTCTCTTAAAAGCAGGTAATCAACCCAAGAACTGCGCAAAAATGAAGCCCTTCACTTTCCCAAATCTGTCTTCCAATTGTATTGCTCCAAATTCAAATCCACTACAAACAACACAATGCACATACCATACTTTCTTAGATACAATACACATTTTTCCCTCCAAATTCAGTTGCTCAAAATAGGCGCACATGTAAATGTAGAAATATGGTCATAGCAGATTCTGCCCCTGCAGAGGGAAAGTGAAAGTAAAGCTGCAGTGCTGTAAGTGGGGCTCCCTAATTGCTGGCTATGGATAGTTTTTCTTTTTCCTTACCCTCACCCCAACCCCACCCTACCCACAGAGGTTTCTGCTGTAGAACCTGCTGTGCTGTTCCTTACTGTTAGCTTCCAGTATTTTCAAAGAAAGATCTTTTTAGTTCATTCATTCTTTCAAAAACAAAGTGCACATCTTATACAGGAGTCGTATGCAATCAAATATGGTAACACAGATCCCTAATAATGCATCAGAAAATCCTTCTGGGAGCTCCCCTGACATCGTCTGTTGCATCTGAATGTCAGTTTCAGCCACTTTTAGTGAAGTTTTTCTCTCTTTCACGCCAATGACATATACAAAGTTACCAGCTGCCAAGTTTATTGCCTTTGGTTCAAATAGGGAACTCTTCTACAAGGTTTGAATTGATGGGTGAAGAACAGCAGTCCACTGGGACACAGTGGTCATATCTACATGAGACACTTTACTGTACAGCAGACTAATTTGCTGTGCAGTAAAGCATCACCTCTACATGTGCATGACAATTAGGTCACAGTAGACTAATTTACTGTGCTGGTGGATAGTCCCATAAGATATAAGTGGTATCTGGAAGCACAGTAAATTACATGCACATGTGGACAGTGACATTGGGATTAGTTTACTCGGGGTCAAATTGAGCCAGAGTATATTCAGTCACATTAATTGCACGTGCAGATGTGTCCAGTGGATGGAAATTCAGTTAAGGCTCTACTGCAGATTCCACATATAACCTTGAGCAAATCACTTTTGCCTCCACTCTCCCCTAGCAAACCAGAGTAATAATTCTGCCCTGCCTCACAGAGCCATTATGATAAAATCCTTAATGTTTGTGAGCTAATCAGAGACTGTGGCGACCTAGATGGAATGAAATCAAGAGATTTGGAAAATGAGGGATTTTTCATTCCCCATTTCACATTATTTCCTTTAGCAAAAACAAAACCAAGTAACTCTGGCTGACTGCAGTTCCACCTTCACACATAATGCTAATCATACCATGCAACTGTTACCAAATTTCATTCAGGGTTCAGCTTACAGTGATTTAGCTAGTGTGCATCACTAAAGGAGCATGGAGATCAAGAATTATATCGTCAGATCTGAGGTGTGGTTCCCAGAAGCAGCGCCACCTTCTCTTCTAAAGCAGTGAAAAATTCCATTTGTCTACTACCTTTAATAGCAGCTGGGGCAACACAGGTGCTAAGGTGCACGATTGACAGCCCACAGGTCACAAGTTTGGGGCCACAGCAGAAGCACTCATAGCACAGCCTGTCAGATTCCAACAAAGCTGTGAATTCTGCCAAATACCTTGTCACAAGGGCATGAAACTATAATGCAACTATAGAGCAAGACACTGACTCTGACTCAAGTTTTCCTCATGCCAGAAATTAAGGGAAAACACCAGGAAGCAGCAATAGGAAATGCTGACAACCTCCCAATTCTACCAGTTCGGTCAGAAGTCAGAATAAGTGATAGTTCACATGTTTGCTTGTACAAACTCTGGCTGAGATTTCCCAAGGAACCTACAAAAGTTAGCCAACCAGATTTCACTAAATTTGAGCAACTAACACTTTTGAAAGTCTTGCTCTCTACCAGTTTCACAGACATTTTGATAATGGCTTAGCACTGACGTTAGATCATATAGAAAGAGAATTCATAAGTACTGTATGTAAGTGCTATAGCTGCAATATGAAATTATATCTAAACAGCACAGTTTAGTGCCAGGGAAGATTTGCTTGAAGTTGGGACCAAATCAGAAGAAACAGATGATAAGAAAAATGATACTGTGAGGGACTTACAATTGTTTAGTATGGCTAAGATTAACTTCCTGACTTCACAGCCATTTGTGGTTGGTCATCTCGTTATCAATGCAGAAAAGGCCATTTTAAAGCAATGGTTAAAATCACCAAAGGTCATTACAGGTCATAATGCAAGAGTTAATATCTCCATGATAACACTGCACATGCTACATGTGTTATCATATTACACGTTTTACAACTTAAAATAGCAGTATTTCAAGGTACACATATAACCCCAACACTGTGAACTGAAACAGTATATACCGGCAACATGGCCAAGTTGATAAAGCCACTGGAACCTTCACTTCTGCACTACCTGACCTCAACACTTCAGAAGAATATATTCAGAAGTGCTTAGAGTCAACTTAACCCTTTCCATCTGAGGTATTATCTCCCAGAGACCTTGACAGGAGCAGCTAGGCCAATGTTGAATCTATTTTTTAATCCTATTCTGCACTCTTAAATAAAGTGTCATCAACAGAGATTTTTGCACATCACTTCTTCATTTGTTCTCATTGTTTTGAACTAAAAGAAAAGATTAAATGTAAAAGCAGCTTAAACTCTTTAAGGCTGCCTCTGGTTTCTGTACTTGGAGATGGTGAAGCTGATGTATCTTTTGGTTTACCAATTTAATGTGGCACATATGCATTGGTCTTAATAAACTGCTTCTTGACATCATTAGGAAGGTTCTGTTCACTTTGATGGGCCTGTAATTGACTCTGTAAGTCTCTTCATGACCTAAGAACGTAAACATGCTCCATGTTTCCAGAAATACTCACTTGTGTACAAGGACTAAGTGTAAGACATTTCAGGCCCATGAACACTATTTCCAGAAAATTAGGAAGTATAAAAAATGGCAGCCTATACTGAAAACTTGATTATAGAAGGAACTACCTTTTATAGGCTCTTCACATGGCTATTAAAATAATGCCATTTTGGCAGATTTTATTGGTTATGCAGCCCAGGTTACTCAGGTATATACTCCCCTTCACCAACTGAAGAGAATGGTTATCTGGCAGGTGTGCTGTGGGGGAACTGCAGACAGCTCAGTTTTGCTCTGTCCCTATAGAACCAGGCCACGACAGTCAGGGGACTTAACTATATACAAATTTATTTACAATAACTTAGCACAAGGAAAAGAAACATGGATATAAACATATGACATATATATATATATAAAATATGTAAACAAATAACATAAACAACGCCCTCTGGTTAAATGCTATAAAACCTCACACCGGTGCTCCAGATACCGCTAAGTATCTGATCTGAAACAGATAAACCCCAAAATAAACAGATAGCCAACAGATAAACTATAGATAAAAATGGGTGAACAATAAATAAGCCACAAATAAATACAACTAAATAATAGGTGAAATAATAGCAACAGGGGGTCCCAGCAGAGCCCTAGGACTCTACTCATCTACTAATTCACAAACATGAGAGTTCACAAAATATAAGGCACAACGTCACACCACTTATGGCGCAAGAACCCCCAAGATAAACTTAATCCCAAAGGGAAACCCCAATGCCCTTGGGCTTTCCCAAGCCCTACAAGGAAGCTGGTAACTTTAGGGGCGCCCTCTCAGTGGGACCTCCCATTTCAGGAGCCCTTAACTAACCAGGGGGGACTCTCCCTCCCCTGTGGGAATCCTCTTTTCCCTGCAACTCACAGCTCCCAGGCCTGGAGCATGACCCTCATCCTCTGCGCTAAGCTTCTCTCTTGCCTGCAGTGGGCTTCAGGGGGGTTGCTGTCCCCTGGAACAGAGCTCCTCTATGCAGGGCTTCTGGGGCCTCTGGCTTGGCCCTGCTGGCTGGCTCAGGAGCCCGATCACTGTCTGGCTCTCTAAACTCAACTTTTTGCTATGGGTTGGAGGCCTGGGCTGCCTCGTGCAGCACCAGGCTCGGTCCACTCCCAGACCCTCTGTGCAGTTCCTGTTGCACCAAGCTCCCAGCCTCGTTCTGGGGGTTGGGGACCTGAACCGCCGAAGTGCTGCAAAGGCCCTATTCTGTGCACTGGCCTGTGCACCATGTCTCTGGCCGCACACCAGAGGTTGCACACCCGAGCTGCCTCACGCAGCTTCCAGGGTCTGGACACCATGTGCCATGCTGCGCACCGATAGCCTAGCTGCTGAAGCCATCCACCGTCCCCCACTGATAAAAGTCTTCAGAGGCACTTCTGGGCTACTGCTTTGCCCTGCTGAGCAGCTCCTCTCCCCCTCCCCTCAGAAAAGGGGCAGGACTTAACTCCTCTTGCTGCCTCCTGATTGGTGGATGGGCTCCACCAATCAAAACAGCAAGATTTCAAGCCTGGGACTCAACCCAAGCTCAGAAAGGCAAGCCTGCTATAGTTATTATACCCTTTGTTAGATACAGACTTTAGTGGAGGTACAACTCATTTTGTTGGTTCTGTCACTTTACTTCATTTAGAGTGAAATATGTAATAACCTTATTCACATACCACAAAATTAGGTGATGCCACGTGTTGGATGGGTCATATGCTTCAAAAGGGAGATTGCATCCAATCATGCCAGTTAGTAAGCAATGCCTCTTGCAAATTCCAGTAAGTCCAAATATAATTTACCCAAATAAGCAAGCAGAGCACCTCACAGCACTTCCTAGGATCAGATCATTTCTTATCAACACATCCATAACACTTTCTTGAAGAAAGGAAAAAGAAAAGCCCATGAGGTCATATAACTCTGACACATGTACCTGTACTGTTATAAAGAACAAAACAACAAAGGAGAAAAGTTAGAGTCTTCCAGGTAAAAGCTCTCCCGCAGAATTTTTGATGACATGAATCCTTTAACCTGATGCTTTGTCATCAAATGGGCTTTGCCCTGCACAAAAAATGCATTCTTCATGATAACATGGTATGGCAAGGTCCATTCAACTTGACTGGCAGCTGTTTCAGGATGAATAACCACAAAAGCCTGTTTAACAGCTAAAAACCTATTTGCTAATCTGTACTTCTTGAACCTCAGAAAGCAAGAAAAAAAACACTATTTGCATATTGTGTATGCCTGGAAGTATGTGGCATTGGGTCAAAAAATGGTCATAGCACATGTGTAGGGTTTGTCACTTTGGTAGCACAATGCTTTTAACAGCATTTCTAACACATGGAGTCACAATGTTTATTGTTTGTCAGATGGACAGTGAAATGTATACTACTGTCCATAATAGGATTGTTCAAGTTGTTTATTGTTTGAAAAATAATATGTACATTACATTCAGTGCCCTTCTAATGGGTTTCCCCTTTTATAGGAATTAGGAAGTTAAATTTTTTATTACTTGTAGTAAATATCAGCTTCAACTTTATAAATGACAGCTCATGTAGGCACATACTTCAATGGCATTAAGGGTGTAAAACAAGAATTTGCTAGGTAAACGGAAGCACAAAGAGCATATTATACTATAAAGCCATATATGGCATCTCTGATCACATACGTATAGTTTTCACTTCCCTTAAGTACGACGACTTAATAATGAAGAATATGCAATGATGCAGTTTTAATGCACTGCTCAGAGACACAGAAATAGGCCTCCGTGCTGAATGATATACCCCTGGGAAGGTATTTAACTTTAAGCAAGGACCTACGTGCTACTGAAATCAACAAGCATAGTATTTAAGCTCATGACTAACTTTAAGCATGTGCTTAAATTCTTTCCTGCATTGAGAATTGTATGCATTGCCTATTTCCCATATTTTAAGTCCACCATAGTTACTGAAAGATAATAGGAAACAGAGAGTGTGACCCATTTTTAATGATGGTCATGACCTGAACAATTTTTGCAGGAAAGTTCTCCACAAAAAATGGTGGCTAAAAGCACCCAGGTCAGTCAGATGCTCCCTTCCTGACCGGAAAAGCAATGTTTTTCATTATTTTCAGAGTGCCTATCACTCACCATGCAGAGTAGTTGCAGGATTACTCTGGTTGTGAGTGCCAGAAAGCACTTGTAGATTGGTATTTTGTCACCTTTCCTCTAGAAGTTCTTCTACCTGCTGGAGTCAGACCGTGTTTAAATAGTGTATTCCAGATATCCACTCAATTTTTCATCCTTTTTATCACCTCTTTATTCAACCATAGCATGGTTGGCACCCCCTCAGAAACTTCAGCTGACAAAGAAGGTTTGCCCACGGTGGGTCTACACTTCAGTCACTGTTGGACATACCCAAACTAGCTTTAAGTGAGATGGTTTGGGTAGTATCAGAAGTGATCATGTGTCAGCTGCCAAACCCCCAAAAGAAAGCCAGATGGAGGTTAACTTGTCTTGAGTTCCATATTGCTGTGCCTAGGCTCTTACTGATCCCCAAGCTAGCTACTTGAAAGCAAACTTGAGTGTGTCTACGCTACCACCTTGGCATGACTATCCCTTAGTGATGCATCACACAAGTAGGCAACATATTTTAGAGCAACTGCCTAGGATGGAGGAGATCTGGATTGTGTTCTACTGGGCTTATTGGGGGACCTGGAGCAAGTCACGTTTCCTCTCTCTATGTTTGCTTCCCCTTAGTTCAAATGCAAATACTGGTTCGGTCTCTTTTTGCAAAGGGCTTTGAGATCTATGGAGGAAAAGAACTATGTAATATTATTGTACCTATGGATGGCACTGGCTATCAGTCTATTAGATGGAGAAACCTGAGGTATTTTTTTAAATCTACAAAAATTCAGCATGGTTTGACACTTGATCTGCCTGATTTAGGAACTGGCTTGCTATGGGACTCCTCAAAAGCTTATTGAAGCCAATGGAAAGATTCCCATTGCTTTCTATGGGTTTTAGGATCAAGCTTTTCAAGGCCCTCTCCCTCCTTTCCCTCTTCCAATAGTTGAAATGAGAAGATCTTCCTAAAAGTCCATGGATTTGAACTGTAAGACCAAGGTATTCTCAGAAGGAAGCTGTTGGCTACAGGGTTTCCCTATTTGTTTTGGTCTGACAAACCCCCTGTTTTCTAATATTCAGAGCAGTAAAAGGTGAGATATATACATAGCTTTTTACTCAATAAATTCCATGGTGTTCTTTATCAGTGGCCTGGATAGACCTGCTTTGAATCACTTTTTGTAATTGATATGATTCATAGATTCATAGATGGTAAGGCCAGAAGGGACCTTGGAAGATCATCAGGTCCAGCCCCCTGCAGCAGCAGGAAAGATAATTGGGGGTCAGGTGACCCCAGCGAGGTGACTGTCTAGTCTCCTTTTGAAGATTGCAAGGGTAGGTGATTGCACCACCTCTGGTGAGAGCTTATTCCACCGTCTAGACATGCTCACTGTGAAGAAGTTGTTCCTAATGTTGAGCCTGAATCAGTCTTCCAGAAGTTTGTGGCCATTACACCTAGTTTTCCTCTTGGGTGCCCTGGTGAACAGTTGCTCACCAAGCCCTTGATGTACTCCTCTAGCATAGCAATAAGCTGCTACTAGGTCCCCTCTCAGCCTTCTTTTGTTCATGTGGAAGAGTCCCAGACCCCTCAGCCTTTCCACGTGTGGCTTGCCATGTAAGACTCTGATCATATGCATGGCTCTTCTTTGGATTCTCTCAAGCTTGTCCATGTCCTTGTTAAAGTGTGGTGCCCAGAACTGGATGCAGTACTCCAGCTAGTGGCATTACAGTAACACCAAACAAAGATGAAGGCCTTGTTGCGCAAGGTGCTGTATATACGCATAGCATGGGACAATCGCTTTCTAGAAAAGTTTAACAGTTAAATACACAAAACAAGGAAAGCACTTATTTTAGGGCTGACAAACTATTAAAAAATTAATCAAAATTAATTGCGAGATTTAAAAAAATAGTCCCAATTAATTGCAATTTTAATCACATGGTTAAACAATAGTCAGCACCCGTCCCACCCAACTGCTGTGGCTCCTCCCCACCACCACCAACAGTGCACAGCCCCAGCCTCAACTCCAACCCACTCCACACCTGCTCCATACTCACCCTGGCCGGAGTCAACCAGCTGGAACCCATGCAAACAGCCCCGACCCTGGACTGCCCCACACCTGCTCCAAACTCACCCACCCATGCTGAGCAACGGTAGTGGCCAGGCAGAGGCTGCTGCTCAGCGTGGAGGAAAAGCAGCCCCTCCCCCTCACCACTGCTGGGCCCTTCTTGTTGCAACCACCCAGAGCCCATGCCTGGGCTCCCCTCCAGCTCCTCTACACTGCCACTACTGCCCCACTGGGCAGCCCAGAGGCCATGGTGAGGGCAGCAGAAAGGAGCCAAAGGGCAACCCAGGCATGGGCTCTGGGTGGCTGCAGCAAGGGCCCGGCAGCAGTGAAAGGGAGGGGGCTTTTTCCCCCCATGGCAAGTAGCAGCTTTTGCCCAGCTACTGGCACTGCTGTAGCTGCCCAGTATGGGCAGGCAAGTCTGGAGCAGGCATGGGGCAGGCCAGGGTTGAGGATGTGTGCATGCGTTCTGGTTAGTCTGGTGCTGGTCCACTCCACTCCACTGGTCAAAACAATGTGCATGATTAATGCAATTTAAAAAATTAACACATTAATTTGTTTTTGCGTTAATCACATAAGTTAACTGTGGTTAACTGACAGCCCTAATTTATTTGCTATGCCCATTTTACACATGAGAAATGAAGATGCCTATACAACTTCCCTAAAAGTGTGCACACAATTCATGACAGAAACGGGTCTTGAACTCCAACTCATTTCCCAGTTGTGGCCTTTTCTTATCCCTGTTTTGTGATGTTGCTAATTGTGGAATGCACCCAGGAACTGTATAAGGCATTTATATTACAAATAAATCAACCCCCTCAAACACACCCCATACCAATGAAAGATATTCTTCCCTCCCCTCCTAAATAAAACCTGTTATGCAAACTTGCCACATGGCATCACTACCATCTCCGCCCACAGACAGCAATATTTCAGTGGCAAATCCCTTCAAAGAGCATGTTGGGATTCTGTAGATTCAGGTTAGCTACAGAAATATGTATATATACATGCACACACTTATATACACTGTATGTATATGTTCCAGCTGGAAAATGAGTTAAGAACTCGGCTGAGCTTCCTTGAGCTCAAGATGGTACAAAAGAGAACAAGAATGAATAGTGGGCCTGCGGCCATTTTTAGCAAGGTGAAATGTGGAACCTTAACTGATTTAAAAGCATGAAATTGAAGAGAATTAACTGATAGACATTTTTCAGTTCCCTTCTCCAAGTAGGAGGAACGAAAGGATTTGATAAGCCATGGAAACTCACTTACAAAACCCACAGCATTAATTCGTGTGATAAGCAAGTGGCTATTTTTTCTTGAAAGGACCCTTTGTTCAGAAGTAATTTAAGGACAAATTCCAACTCAGGAAAACACTTTTCATATCAATATCTAATGTAACATCCCAGAGTGACAGGAAATGCAGGGCACTAGAAGGGGGGTTCTTTTCTTATTTCCTTTTTTTTGGGGGGGGGGTAAATTTTTAATGTTGATTTGTAAAAGTGTTGCTTTAGTCCAGTGGTCTCCAAACTTTTTAAGGTGAATATCACTTTTTGCAATAAAGGGCAACCCAGGATCTACCGATTTTAAAGAGCCGGGAGCTGGGGCAGGCAGGGCAGCCATGGGGGGACAGAGAGAGTGGGCAGCGGGTGGGGGGGGTCATGACAGAGCCCCCCATTCAGTGGGGGGCAGTGGGAGGAAGCGGGGATTCCCTCCCAACCTGGCAGCAACCAGTGTGTGGGGGGGCTTTTTTTAAACAACTGGGAGCTGGGGTGGGCAGGGCAGCCATGGTGAGGGCTGGGAGAGCAGGCAGGGGTCAGGGGGTGCTCATGGGGGCTGGGGGAGCAGGCAGGGGATGGGGCCTGTCAGGGGTTCCGGCATGGTCCCCTCCCCCCACCCCCCCTTACCAACTCAGAGTCCAGGTTCAGCTCCCTGCTGCAGCCAGCAGAAACTGCTCAAATCACCAAAGCTCTCCGAATCTTTTCCAAATAGATTAGGAGAGCTTTGAATCTATTCAGACCTTTTAATTGGTCCCCTGGAGGGCTCACGATGAGCATGGTGGACAGAGCACATGCCTGGGCCTCTGCCAAGGTGTGTGCAGCAGCGTGTCCTGCCACCGTCCCACCGCTCATACATCCCACCACTCCCAATCACGGAGACTCTGACAGTCAATCTCAGTCTGGGAGGACTGAGTGCACACATGCTCAGCCCTTACCCCCAGACTGAGATCGACTGTCAGGGTCTCTGCAATCAACCAGTCGATCGAGACCAACCAGTCAGTGACCACTGTTTTAATCAAACATTTCTGAAGCCAGGATTTTTTGATGGTTTGGCTGCTTTTAGGAAAAAACTAGAAAAATATTTTTGGTTTTGGCTAGAGAAGAGAGTTAAAACTCTTTCTTAATTTTGACCTCCTTTGCATGCTGTGGGCTCAGTTATGATTGGTGTGAGGGTAGTGCCAAAGGGCTCAATTCAGATCAGTTGCAATTGTGCTACATGATGCAAAACAATATTGTCAATCCCAAGCACACAGAATTAAGGAATCAGCCTATCCCCTGGCCCCAAAACAGAAACAACGTAATGGGAGCACTCTCATAGAATCTCTAACCTTGTACTCAAGTCCTGGGTTGCTGGTGTACTCAAAGCAGGGAGTTGAGGCACCTCCAGAGTCCTCACCAGCTCACTACATTTTCAGGGTTGACACATAGTACAGAGTAGGAGAAAGCAGATGGGGTATATTCCCTGAGTTTCTGAGCATTCTGCAATAATGCTCAGAAACTGCAATACTCAGAACTGCTGCAATAATGAAGAGTGATGTACCCCCAGTCATGAGCAAAATCTGCTGGGCTCCAACAACTGATCGCAAGATGAAGCGAGGGATATTTCTATCACAGCCCTTTGTGCTATTCTCTATTTCTTGCCTGAGACCTGATAGCTCCCTTGATATTTCTTTCTATCTGAGTTTTAAGAGGGTACCCTAAGCAGCAGAGGAGTAACCAAGCAGCTCCATGCCTTCGGTAGCTTCAACCCATGGGACAGTTCTGCCACAGGGATGGAGTGAAGTGGTGCAGTTGCATCCCCCTTTGATTCCTACTCCACCCAAACTTTAAAATCAACGCCCTGGGAAGGGGAGCAACATTTCTATTCAGGCAATGCTGAGGGGGTCAGTTGATTTCATGGCTCATTGTCATTTCTATCATTTCTGGTAATCTCTCTCCGGTTTACAGACATTAAAGACCCTCTCTCCTTTTTAATGGTCTTGATGTTCCACTATCCAAAGTATCCTTTCCTTTTCAATTTAACTGTCTGTTAGCCATTTTTCTAGTAATGTTTCTCTTCTGTTACAGAGCCCTGCAGACTGTTTTTAGCTCTACCTAAAACCTTAACTCAGGTGTGTTAATATTAACTCAGGCATAGAAATAATGAAAAGTGAAGTACTGGAGACACTGCTGAGATGCTCAAGAAGGCTAGATTTTGTTTTATGAATCTGTATAAGACATGTACATTTAACTATAATGACTACGTGACTAACGACATAATATTGTTTAACTATTTTCTGCCTAGTTTGTTTATATATACTCTAGCAGATTAGTGCACCTTCCAAAAGTTGTATTTACTTTTGCTTTGATCTTAAACTGAATAATAGCCCCCTACCATACTAGTAAAGCATTTAGTTTCCCTTTAACTGGAGAAAAACATGTGTTGTGTTATATGTGATGATGAGCTGCACCATCTGCACTCCCTTCTTCCAAATCCTAGATCCGCCCACAAGTGCTGCTGGAGCCTGCACCCCCAAA
>NW_017729022.1:132940638-132941507 GCF_001723915.1 Gavialis gangeticus | reverse complement strand
TAATAGCCCCCTACCATACTAGTAAAGCATTTAGTTTCCCTTTAACTGGAGAAAAACATGTGTTGTGTTATATGTGATGATGAGCTGCACCATCTGCACTCCCTTCTTCCAAATCCTAGATCCGCCCACAAGTGCTGCTGGAGCCTGCACCCCCAAAAACCAGTACCCACAGCTGCCTGCCACATCTCCCCTGCTCAGTTACACTACTGCTGAGCACTTTACTCAACATGAGTCCTGATACTCATTTTACACAAAGGCCACTTTCCACTGCCCTAGAAGGCTTAGTCTCAACTGGCATAAACCATAGTAGCTCTGTTGATGGTGTTAGGACAATTTACACAGGCTCAGGATCTGTTCCCAACGGCTGATAGGGGCATTAAGGTAGATCTAAATATAGATGATACATGCTGTGAGGCCCTCTCTGTGCTGTAAAGGGACCTTAGTGGAAATGAGAATAGCCTCTTGTAATCTAGGCGCACTCTTACATCAAATTACAGTTAAACCTGATTCAGCTTCAAGACAAAACCTGTATATCAATCAGATCAATATTGAAAAATTCCACATCAAGTTACAAATTGGTTGTGAATGTTGGTGGGGTGGGAGGGGGTCTTTGCAAAATATTCATTGTTGCACAGTGTGCAAAAATTCAGATATGGCTGAGTTTTTGCTTAAAGGATGGAATCTGAACTTCCAAACAAGACAAGAGGTGCTCCTGTGAGGCAAGCATTACCTGAAATATAATCAGGCATATGTATATATGGCCAGTTTATTATGCTGGCATGGGCAAACAGTCAGATGTGGCATTTGTGCAAAAGCTTATGAGATCACTGTGGGTCTCCTTAATGCAAAAAAAAAAAAAAAAAAAAAAA
>NW_017729022.1:132938472-132940627 GCF_001723915.1 Gavialis gangeticus | reverse complement strand
GGTGGTATATTAAAAAAAAAAAAAAAAAAAAAAAAAAAAAAACCACACCAGCAAACAGTGAGAGCTGGCAGATGTGATGTTGAAATGATGTAATTGTACACGGTGGTGATGTGAGATTTTTTCCTGGTTCCTAGAAGCTATTGCTGCAGACGTAATCATAACAACAACCATATTTGCTTAAAGCTTTTGGATGAGAAAACAGACTGAGTTAACAAGAAGCAATCACACTGAGACAGAGGCTGGCAACTGGCTTTTAGAAATGGAAGCGGGCAGGTCAAAGCCATGGCACTGAAAACTCAAGGTAGTGAGCAAAACAGCTCCCTCATTCTACTTCTCTAGCATTAACACGCATCTCTTTATTCTCAAGCCCCTCAGGGTTTTCCTCTCTCTCTGCCCAAGACTCCTTTATTAACAGCTGGTTATCTTATTAGTATTGCTGTAGGAAAAACTATGGTATGGAATAATTTACTAATAGCAGGCTCCCCTAGAGTAAATATATGGCACTGTAGACACTAGCAAAACAGGATGGACACTTAATGGTGAATCAGTGACTCAAGGGTAGCCGAGCTTTTTTTTTGTATTTGATTTGTTTAACATCTGACTCCGAACGCCTGATTTACAGCATTCTGTTCTTTGGGGAACCCGATTTCTTGCTTTTCCTGCTGCTGGTAAATTTGCTAAAATTAACTCTTTAAAAAAAGTTGTTCTGTTCTCTATAAAAGCTGACAGTAGACAGGGAGAGGCTAGACAGGTAGAAAACTTCAGAAGAAAAACCAGTCTCTGCTTTCCCATAACTACATGCAGTCTTCATCAGCTTTACGCCTCACGCTCCAGAATGCCCATGGTTGTTCACTGCACAGGTTCTAAATTTATGACAGATGAGGTATTGCTTTCCCCCCACCCCAATCTGCCTTATAATTGATGCAGGTCATGTCTGTAACAAAAATGAGTTCTGGACCAGTCTGGCCAAACTACTTTAGCCATGAAGCCTATTCCATTACAACTCATAATTACTGTGACATAGAAGTTGCTATTTATAAACAGGACCCACAGTTCCTTTGCAACTCAGCTGTAGGTTTCCCAGTCTAATGTGCTTGCGGGGTTGTGTCTGATTTTGGAATCAGATAGAGATGGGTTGAGTAACTTGGCAAACTAAAAAAAGCAAACAGACGGAGGTTTACTTACTAACTTTTAATAAGGTAACCAGGTAATTAGTATACTTTCTGCAATGATCTCCACTTTGAGTAGCAAACAAGGTGTCTCACACTGTGCCACTGTCTCTTGTTTGCTTTTCTGCTTTTATGGTCTGTATGGGTAAAACGTCACACAGATATATATAATTTGGGTCATTCTGAACTCCTCCTTGACTCGTAGGCACTGAAGGGCTGTGCCATATTTCATGCAAGAGCTAATAACCCACAATTTGCAATAAGTCTGGGACTTACAGGGATGAATAGTCACTGTATAGACACAAATGTAAACAAATTGCTTTATTTCAGATGGGCAAGAATTGTGATTATTGGCAGTTAGAACGTGTTAATTTTTCAAATGTAACTTATTTAAAGGTGACCTGCTAAGAGAAAATACATAAGCTGGGCTTACAAGTCTTTTGCTTCATTATGACTTGGAAAGCTTGTTTTGGGGGCAATTTTGCTTCTTTTTTAGATCATAAATGAGTTCTTTCTAGGCTATTTTATATTAGGATGATTCTAGGGACTGGAGGATTAGGTTACTTTGAGATCTTTTGTTTCTGTTGACACCTATTTTGAGATGAGCAAGTCATTTATATTTTGAGTACAGATAATCTGTTGAAAGGCTCACACTTTCCCTTTCAATGAATATTTTAAGACTTTGAAATTATATATAGAGATAGATAACACATACACATCTCCCGTATGTCTCTTTGTTCATGCGCCAGCAAAGGCATAGAAGAAAAGACCCTGATTTTCCTGATATTTGTAATGTAAAAAATAGGGGGTGGGGAAGGAGAATCACCTCTGAAAGCCTTTTCAAGTTTTTCTTTATGCATCAGGTAGGAGTAATGATAACAAAAGCCCAAGCATGACAAATCCTCTGCAAAGTCCTCCTTAATAAATAAATAAATCAACCAAGCAACCCACCCATCCACCCAAATTTCGGTTTTTCATCAAAATAT
>NW_017729022.1:132936544-132938461 GCF_001723915.1 Gavialis gangeticus | reverse complement strand
CCACCCATCCACCCAAATTTCGGTTTTTCATCAAAATATTCCAGCTTAGAAATGTTCCTGCACTGACTCAAAGACGTGATAGTTTGGTTGGTTCTTGTCCTCCTTCCCTCTTTGGGCCACTCTTCCAATCCAAAGTAGGCTACATCCCCCAAATACACCAGGGCAAAGACACACATGATAATCTGCCTTTCCTCTCTGGAGGGAAGACAGCAGTGCATCCTGGGGAAATAGGCTAACCAGAGAGCCTAGCCTACAGAGGAGAATGGGCACCCAAACTTCAGCCCCCAAAGTATTTCCAAATTGAAACATTCTGACTTTCAGTCAAGATATTCCAGTATTTGACTTTCCACTAAAAATGAAATTCATGTAACCCGATAATATATATGGCCATAATGTTACTAATGAATGTGTAGTTTTCCTTCTGATTAGAAGGTGGACTAGAAGTCTCTTCTAAAAAATCAGTTTTATGGACTTTGAACTTCTACCAGACCCACAATCACACTTCCCTCCTCACTCCAATCTGTTATGCACACATTATATATTGAAACCATGCTCCACTGTAGTCAGAAAACCCAAGGGTCAAATAGCTATGTAACATCTAATACCACATTTCCTAAAGTTATTAAACAAAGCAATACTAGGATAAAATGCACAGCATAAGGAAGCTTCACCAGTACTCATAGATACTAATAGTACAGTCCAATGGATTAATGCTACATCACTGTACCACATAAATAGAAGCGAGACTTTTGTGGGTTATTGGCCACTGTGTATTTTCCCACTGAATCATAATTACATACTCTCTTTTACTGTCTCTGTTAAGTAATTCCACAATGAATCTGAATGCTGTGTTTGCACAGTGAATCAGAAGGCTGCAAAATGGCTTTTTTTTCCAGGTGTTGGGTTGAGTGCATACTAGCTTGTAGTAACCATAACATATCCAGATGCACAGGTCTGAATCTCGTAAGCTCTCTGCGAGGCCCATTTTTTGTGGAAGGAAGCTTCAGTTCCAGGCCCTTTATCAAGTGCAGAGTCTGTGAGTGTCTACCAAATCCCATACAAACTCGAGAATTAGTGGAAGCACATGGACGTTGGTTGCGTACAGGTGTTCATTTCCACTGGAAGACATTTCTTCTTGTAGAACCATAGCCCAGGATCTGTACTGTACAGATGTTCCTCCAGCCCCACGACTGGAGAGCTTCACAGTCAAGAGATGCACTGTGAGCCTCCTCCCACCCCCATCCTTATGACAGCCCACTGATTAGCAGCCTGTGCTCTCTCCTGCCTGGGAAGGGGGCACTCTGGCAAGTGTCAGCTGCCATAAACAACTGGGGAGGGTTCCAGCCCCAGGAGAATGCACACCCCCATCTTTCTAATCTGCTGATTTGCAGGAGTAGGGCATTCTTGTTCTCCCCATCAGGAGAACAGCCTCACTCCTTGCACTCCTTCAGGCTGCAGGAGCCTTGCTGCAGGGCCATGGCAGATTGCCTCACCCTGGGCTGCTCCAAATGACCCAGAACAGTGTACAGTTAGGTATGGGCATTCTGCTATGATGGTAAGGATCCCAATTTTGCTGCTGCAGCACAGCAACCTGCCTCTCCCCACTCTGCTCTAGGTCAGTTGGTGGTGAAGGGAAGCCAGCAGGGCTAGGAGCCAGGATTTGGGAAAGCCTATACCTACCAGGCTCCTCTGGTTTTTAAATTGCCACCCTCACCCCCCAGCTGAGTAGTAGAAGGTAAGGGAAAGCTGCACAGGATGGGAGCCAACTTTAGGAAGCTTTCCTCAAACCTGGATCCCAGCCCATCCCACTTTTAAATGACTGTCCCTACCATTCAGCTGAGCCACAGAGTGGGGGGGATGTAATGGGAAGTTGTCATGGTCAAGACCAGGGTTTGCAAGCCCAGCTCATCACCCCTA
>NW_017729022.1:132920762-132931544 GCF_001723915.1 Gavialis gangeticus | reverse complement strand
GGAAGCCAGGTATAGGGGGAGGCAGAAACCCCACGCAGGGAGCAGAGCAGTGCGAGCACCGATGCAGGCAGAGGCTCTGGAGAGGAGCGTCCCAGAAGCTCAGCAACCCCTACCATTCAGCTGAGCACAGCAGGCAGAGCAAGGGGAAGCAGGCAGGGAGCAACACTCCCTGCACTCTGCTCCTGGTACCTGGGAGAGAAGCAGAAACCCTGGTGTGAGAAGCAGGCAGAGAGCAGCTGTGGGGAGGGAGAAAAGTAGCTCCCCTCAACGTGCCTCCTCCAGACCAAGGTGCCTTCCTGAGACTGGGGTCAATGAAGCCTTTTTCCTGGACATACTCCTTCTGGTCCCCAGGAGGAGTTAAGCTGGGGTAAGGTGTGCAGATGTTCAGTCTCCCAAAGTAAACTCTCCTAGAAGCAGTTAACCCCAGAGCAATTTTCTTCCAGAAACAGCAGCCATTTTTGCTCTCGGAGAAAAAGCTTGAACATCCACATACTTTTGTTTTCTACCAGGAGAAAAGTGATTCTTCTGGTACAAACTGAAAACCTCTGTACATGGCCATTACTCTGCTACCAGGATAATTAATCAAGTATCAATGGCCAAATCGAGATATTAAATTATATGGCCACCTCAGGAGATATCATGGGCCAGACCCCCTATGGACGTTAATAGACATGCCTCCTTTGACAATGGAGTATCAATGGCCAGATTTTTCCTGGTAGTAAAGCTTTTCCTTCTGGGATATAAGAGTCATAAATGAGCAGTATGCAAAGCTGAGACATCATTCAAGACAGCAACAGCTTCTACCAATTCATAACTGGCGCTTCTAGTCTTGGGAGACCTTCAGCTTTTTTCTGGACACAAGGGGTGATATTTTTTAAACCAGTTTCATGACTTAGGTGCTCATATCTCATTTTTAAATCTCGTGACTTAGGCAACTGCAGCCAGATATTTACAGGCACTGAAGTGCCTTTCTGGATTTCTAAACATGCCTTGGTATGAGGTAGACTCATATCAACATAAGTCTTCCTCATGTTGAGAATTAAACACCACAAAGTTTTGAAAATCACAGTAGACACTCATCTGCATCTCTAAGTGCATAAAATACTATTAATAATACCTCTCTCATGAATTTGTATCTCCTTGGAAAAAATGCTGTGGATCTTGGATTCCTAAGATCCTAGGTCACTTTTGAAAATGAAAATCTGAATACTCAAACTAGGCTACAGCTTGGTGGTTAGGAGGGTCAGAAGGACATGGTGATTCAAGTCCACTCAGGGGAGGAATTTGAATCTGGGCCTCCCACATCCTAGGAGTGGTTCCAGCCACTGAATGCCAGGTAAAAGGGAAGTACTAAATCTGCAACCTCCTGCTACAGCCACCATATGTTATGAGAAGGAACTTGCCTAGGCTTCTTGGCCTGGAATAGAGACCATGACTGTAAAACTAAATGGAGATAGAGCACGCTGTCAGTGAGGGGTGGGTCCTAGGTACATCCCACTGGTTAGCTTAGACTGCTCTCCACTGAGTGTGCTGATCCCTTAACTCTCCCCATGCACTGTATGGGGAGTCTATGCCTCACCTGGGGCTGTAGATTATACTAAGAGACAAGGTGCCAAGTCCTTTGAATGGCTTAGACTTAAGGTCACTTCGGAGCTTTGGGAGCATTTCCTATTACAGTGTTGAACTGCACAAACCAATCAAGTGTCTGAACAGACCCTGCAACAGCTATTATATAAATCACTCTTCCTCCTTCCACATTCCCATGCCCTCACGAAGACAACCCTGGAAGAGCTGGACCTTTATCTAGTGCAAATCAGCACTGGTTTGTGCAAACCAGTAGTTATGCCTTTTTACAATAGCTCAACATCTAAACTCCAAGACATTCTCTTTGATACCCACAGAGCACAGACATAAACCAGAGTCTGGTCTGTATGAGTTCTCCCACCATTACAGCTGTGCCAACGATGCAGCAGTAGGAGATTTTTTTTTCTCCCCCACAAACACTTCACTGCAGCCAGGGCCCGCTAGGGGCCTGCATATATCAGCTGCAAATAGGTAACACTGAATTGTGGTAAGTTTGCATAAAAGTGACTTTATCCCCAAACGTTCTATGTTAACTTTCCCATGTCAGAAAGCACTAAATTGCTGAAAAGAAAGATGTGGCAGGATAAATTCAGCAGAGAAATGTCTATAAGCAGATCTCTGAAAAGGAGAGTGCCATGGTACAAAAAATGCATGAGAGCCACTGACTAAGGAAATTGTGCAATGCTCCTGCAATGCTGGGCAGGAATTTAAGCTTGATTCCTGCAACGATCATCTTATGCCCTCAAGCATAAGATTTTATTGCCCTTATCTTATCATGCAAAATGGTAAGGTTGTTTTTGTTGGGGGGTTTGGGGTTTTTTTTTGGTCATGTCCTCATTTTAGAGACAGAACTGGTTTACTAATATCCCCCAGCTGGTAGGCAAACAGCTTCCTCACTGCTGTAAACAATTGGCCCTGAAGCTGCAGAGAAAAAGAACGTATCATATGATTTCAAGCTTCCGTCCTTCTCGTTTCAGCTCCAACATCAAAGCCAAAGTATAAAGGATAAGAAGAACGTAGGTTACCCATGGAATCAGAGAGATGTGAATTCCCATGTATCCCAAAAGCTAACTCACTGAGCTGGCACACAATCAGATCAGCCTCATTCAAAATAAACAAAGTGCTACCTGCTCTAAAAACAAGGCCCAAGAGACTAACTGATTTCCGGAAGGTAGAATTTCTAAAGTCTAAGACAATGGGAATCTCATTTGTTTGTACTGCTAAGACAGCACTGGTTCAGGCACTGTTGAACATGGAGCAATAGTGACATAAAGTGGCCTGCCAGGCTAATCACAGGTGGAAGACAGAGGCATTTCCCACTAAACCAATCAGTATCTCGTTATCCTATTCTAACACAATATTTTTGTACGGGAATAGGAATCAGTTACTCACACAATTGGATATTGTATCCTTCCAAGTCCAGTAATAGTAAGTAACAAAGTGCTTCATCAGGGACAGGTTATAAGTGCTGCCTTCTCCTTTCCCTGGCTTTCTGGTGAAAAGCAAAACAGAGAAATAGCAAATTCAAAAAAGAAGCCTTCTTTAATGTAAAACATAGAGATATCTGGAAATTCCCTGCTGGAGTTCCTATTCTTTGAAGAAAACTATTCAACACTGTTATTACTAGGGACCTACTTAAATCACGGCTTCATGATTTTTGCGGAAACTACGAAAAACGGCATTGGCCACAATTTCCCAGGAAATGAACCAAAAATAAATGAATAAAATAAAATGCTGGCTCCCAAGTGGAAGGGGTGGTGACAGCTGGTGGGGAAGCATGAAGGGCAGGAGCCAAGATGGCGGCTGCCCCCTCGTGCCTCTCCACGAGTCATCACCAGGGGCAGGGCCACATGAAGGGCAGCCAGCAGTCAAGATGGCAGTCGCCCCCTTGTGCCTCCTCCCCGGGGCCTCTCTGTCGATCAGCACCAAGGGCCAGGGCCACAGAATCAGCTCTTTGGGCTGCAACCAAGCCACAAAAATTGCTTTCTCTCACTGTGAGTTAGGCAGGTCCCTAGTTATTACTAGATACTGTTTAATCTTTGCCACCGACCATAGGTAATTTGTCATGTTAAGAGTCATTCCAGGATGATGGGAACAAACTGTTGATGCCAGCAATGAGAAGGAAAACATCAGCAAGTCTTACTTAGCCTGCAAAGGCAGAGCATTGTATATGTTTCTGACTCAGATCAGCTCAATTCTGTACACTCTCACCTGCAAAAGAGATCAATGTATCAACACTAATTATACTAGCAAAACTAACAGAACCAATACTAACACATTTTTTTACAGTTTTTTTTTTACTTGTACGCCGTTTCCATCTGCTACCATATTTGTTTGCCTCTTACAGAATACAGATCTTCCAAAAAGTATTTCTTTCCTATGTTTTATACAGTGTCCAGCACAACAGGAACCCAGTCCTAACTGTGGCCTGAGTGTTACCACAAATGTATTGCTAATATAGTGAATAGATCTAATTACAGGGATTAGAGCTTTGCATTATTAAGATATAATGTGAGGTTTGTTATATAAATATAAAGCAAATCAACGTTTAACAATAAGAAGATTTTCACAGCTGCTGCATAATACAGATAAAAGATTCAGGCTGAGTTTATGGGACATAAAGCTGTCACACAGGCAGCAGAGAGGGAAGTACTGTCACTATTAAACCATGCACCCCCTATTTAGACATGCAAATCACATACAACTCCTCTGTGACTTCATACCTTCCTGCCTAACATGAGTGTCAGGATGATTAGCTCATTAACTGAATTTGCTGAGATTGAGACTTAGGTCATGATGTTGTCTTAACATAGGACTGTCCAGCTTCTAAGCAGTCAGGGGAAGCATGCCCCATAAACCACGCCAGGAGTGGCCACACACCTTGGGGGCCATACTAACATAGCCCATAGGCCTCCTGGGCTTTATGCCACGCAGGCACCTGCTGCTACAACCTGCATGTGCCTCATCCTCAGGCTTTGGTCTCCCTCGCTGCACCATGCCACACAAGCACTCTGTGCCACCAGCACCCCTGACACCAGGCTGTACCTCACCATGCTACCCTACCTGCTGGTGGCAGGAAGTGGAAACTGGAGGAGGGAGAGGACACCCGGACACTGTACCTACTGTTGCAGCTGAAGCAATGGGGAAATAGTGGCTGGGTAGAAGCCCAGGGGCTGCATGTTAAACCCCTTGCAGACTGCATATATCCCACAGGCCCTGTTCTAGTACATAGGCCTTGATTCTCTGCTCTAAGGCCACTTTACACCACTTCGATGGTCTAAACGGGGCTCAATATGGGCGGGGGGGGGCAGTGGTAAGCTGCAATTCCTACACTGCAAGGCCTGTAATTGCTGCGAGGGTGGTGCAAATGGGATTTAGTATAAGTCCAAATCAGGTCTACAGGTATTGGTCCTAAAAGATACAAATAACTTCATGCACATGGGTAGTTGGGATCATAGACTCAGAAAATTAGGGCTGGAAGGAACCTCAGGAGGTCATCTAATGCAACCCGCTGCTCAAAGCAGGACCAGCCCCAACTAGATCATTCCACTCAGGGCTTTGGCAAGCCAGGCCTTAAAAGCCTCCAAGGATAGAGAGTCCACCATGTGTCCAGGTAATTTGTTTCAGTGCTTACCACCTCCTAGTGAGATTTTTTTTCTAATGTCCAACCTAAACTTCCCTTGCTGGAACTTGAGACCACGGAAAGTTTTGGGCTAGTTCTATTGGGCTAAGTGCTTCCAGAGTCAGAGCCTTGGGCCTGCATGTTTTAATCTATAGAAGTTACCTACACTGGCCATTTTCACAATTCATATTTCTCTCTTTGCAGGCACTGGCCTGAATTCTGATAGACACAAGTTACCAACTCCTCACCTGGTACCTGCTCTGATTAAGTTTCACTGAGGCTCTCTGTGTAGCAAGGGACTAAGAGAGTATCCAAATTAAGTTCCAGGTGCACCAGTATGCTAAGAAGTAGTTTATAACAATATATCATAGCCTCAAAGACCTGACCCTGGCTACTGCAATGGAGGCTTTAAGGGATTTGGATGAGAGAGACTCTTCCATCACAAAATGAGAAAAAACATCTTGCTAATCAAAACCCATCCATTCTCATTCCTCAACACAGTATTCCAAAGTCCTTGTTCTACATCACAACGGGCCTGACTCCAAGACATTTGGACAGAAGGAATAATGACATAGATTTGGGGGGTGGGGGCGGGGCAAAAAAAGATCCTTCCTGCTCTTTGATTAACTGGGCTTCTTGATGGAGTTAAGTGCAAACAGCTGCCCAGGCTCCAATAGCAAAGCCTAAATCTAAACACTCAGTGTTTACATAACCCAAACTTCTAATCAGGCAGCCGTATAATCCACCCATTTAAAGTACCCCTAAGAGTTTCAGGGAAATGTGATTTTCTTATAGCTAAGCCAATCAACAGCCCCTTTAAAAAAAACGCTAGCTACCGAGTTACTGCTTAGAGCAGCAGATCTCAATGGGATGGGGTCATGACCCCAAGTGAATCACAAAGCAATTGTGGTGGGGTCATGGTTAATTTCCCCAATTTTTTTTGCAGGAGGTACAAATTTGGATCTATAATTCCCAGTGGAGTCCTGTGCTGCAAGGTAAATAAGTCAGTTGAGCTGGAGAGGCATCTAGTAGCGCTTACAGGCTTGCTAACTTGTGTGTTGCTCTTATCCTAAGGACTGAGGTAAAACCATAGATGGTAACAGGGGATCTTGCACCTGCTGAAAATACATAATTGATTCATTTAAACGATTAAAAAAACCCAGCTGATTTCACTTATGCCCCAATAACTGAAATGCCATCAGCTCTATAAGAATGTACACTAAATAGTCTAATTTACAGCCAGCGGGGTGAACGCTTCTGAGCCGATGATTGGAAGCAACTGTTTATTCTGCAAATGACTGTAACATTTACAAAAACAGGAAGTAATGTGGTGAACATTCAACCTGGTCAGGACATGCTTGCATAAACAGTTGGGCTTTGCAGTACCAGCCTATGTCCCTTTCAAATAAGCAAAAGTGAAGAGCTACAAATGCCCTCCTCAGCTTATGAGCATTCAAAACTTTCAAATATTTCTCAAATCTGTGGTGGAGATTTAAGAAAAGGAGCCAGAGAAACATGTTTTTTATGTTAATATATCTGCCATATTGTCTTGCACTCTATCACTAATGATCATTAATGATCTTCATGTACCCCATGATCCAGTCTTCCTTAAGTGGGCTGCAGCCCTCAGAAAGGGGTCTACAATAACTAGAGCAAAAGAAGCTGACTTTGTTCACCACATTGTCTGAAGAATTTTCACCACCTTCCTCAGAGTAAGAGCAGCTTTTCCTTAAAAAAGCAATTCTAAAACGTTAACGAAAAATCATATAATTCTCATTTGCATTGCCAAGAAATCAGCCCTTATCACATCCCCTTTATCCTTACCCATGTACTGTTTGCTTATGGTATGGTATGGCTAAATAGCTGCCTCCTAGTTTTTCATAACTTACTACTAAAGGAGTAGGCAAGTAAAATCCTTAAGCTCTGTCTTTCAGGGGCATTCAGCTCTCTTCACTATCCCAGCTGCCCCTCTGCTCCTGTGGCCAAACTCACACACAGAAACAGCAGAATTGCTAGCAAAAAGACAGAGTAGCACAGTCCAGCAACAGCCCCCAGAGAGATGGAGTGGCAGGTGATAGGAAATTGGAAGATTATTTATAAAACACCAAAATAACTTCAGTTCCCCCGCACCACCATCCTAATCCTCTTTTTCATCTCCGGGAGGAGACCACCTCTGTTTGGCTTCTTGGAGATGTGTTCCAGTTTCAGGTTGCCATTTAATTATTTTTAAAGGGCTGAGGGAAAGGTTGGAAAGTTCTGAGCTATGCAAACAGAAAAGTCTGTATTCTCCTCTCCCTGTGAGGCTTTAACTCTTGAGTGTGCTGTGAAATAGCTGAGAGGGGTGCTGCCTCTGCTGGATGTCCCAGTTGAAAATACACCCTTGGTGGTTCACACTGACTCCAGGCCACATGATCTTAAGAAACTATACCTCCAAAAATTGCCACCCCTGTAGTATTTGCTTAAAATGACAGTATTTTCTAGTGCAGTGGTTTTCAATCTGTGGGCTGCAGACCCTTGGGGGTCTACAGACTATGTCTAAGGGGTTCACAAAAGATGACTGTGATCAAGAGTATGTGAATACCCACACTTACAATTCAAAGGGGTCCACATCTCTATCCAAAAAATTGTAGGGGTCTGCAAATTAAACAAAGTTTGAAAGCCACTGCTCTAGTAGTAGTCTGAGACATGGATGGGGAGCTACAGTCACACGCAAGGCATTATGGGAAGATAAGGTAGCTTTACTCTCCTGTACAGGATACTGGCATTGTGAATGAAAAGAAGAAAGCTGCCACTAGGGGGCTGCTTACTCATCCATCCCTGCAGGTAGGTGGGGAGGAGGTGGGGCCTTGGCTCTGCTTGGCCCCTTACTGACTGCACAGCTGTGGTGCACCAAGGGAAGTAATGCAGCCCAGATTTAGGGCTGGTGTGGCTAAGTCCCCTTTCACAGCAAGCTTGGAAATGAGGAGCCACCATGGTTCCTGGGAAAAGGCCTGCCAGAACATAAAGCCCTTCAGATGAAGGAGAAACCAGAGAGCCCAAAAGTCAATTCAGTTGCAACAAGATATGAAAAATGGTCACAAGAATAGAAGTAAAGGTCAGCAGGCAGAATAAAGGAACCAGAAGAGGACCCAAGGCAGAGAACTCAGATAACTGTGGCCTCTAAGGTGGTGTGACTCTAAGGGCACATCTACATTGCTCCTGGTCATGCCCCAGAAGCACTGCTGAGAAACAGGTTGCTACCAGTCAGCGCATACCAAAGCCATGAAATTAAGCAATATGCCCAGTTTACTGCTGCATTGGGCAGATCCCAAGAGTAACTCTCAGGATCTCTATTCTCTATTCAGGGTCATGCCAAGCCAACTATACTGCCTAATTTCCAAGTGTTGCCATGCATTGAGCTGAAGCAAGTGCTTCTCAATGAAACCCCCAGGCTCACTTCAGAGGCAGGACAGACATATCCCAAGAGAGTCTGGCCCTTCCTAACCATGTTTTGCCTTGTGCATAGGGCTTGTGGTAAAACAGCTGCAATGGAACCCTGCATTAGTAACCTTGTGAAGCTGTAGTGTTTTGGTCCTTTGTTGAAGAGTAGGCTTATAGCTGTTTCTGTAGCAGTTGTTGGGCATGTCTCCATGAGGACATATGTACTGTTTGTGGTGCCACAAACTGCACACAGCACGTGTGCAAACATTTGCCGCACTGCTAATTTGCAGCACGGCAGGGTTTTTTAACACCAGGAGATCCTGGTGTCAAAAAATCTGCTTAAAAAACTAACACGGTGCATGTGGCAGCAGCTTGTGTACACTGCCAGAAAGGGAGCCTGGCTGGCCAGAGCCATGGTCTGGCTGCTGGTCAGGCTCTGTGCACTTGGATCACCACTGCTGCTGCCCTGGGAGGCTCCCAGGACCCCAGGTAAGGCTGCTGGGGCCACTGGAGGTACCTCCCCTACCCTGCCCAGGACAATTTGCCCCATATCAACCCCAGGTGCAGGGGTGTGAGCAGCAGCAAAAAGCAGCCACACAAATTTGTGCTGCTGCTATTTTTGCCGTAGCAACCACACAACCCTGAATCTGGGGAAGAGCCCATTGTGTCCATTTTGCCACTTGAAAACCTTTCATATCCTCTTTAATTAGGCTGCTTTTGAGATACAACATCTCAATTAAAGAATGATTTATTCTCACTTGAATTCAGTTGGCTGGCTTCCCAGTAACTTCACTGAGTGTAAAAATAATAGAAATGTTGCAATGCAAATAAATGTGGTCTTAAAAACAGCTGTAAGTTTAACATTTGAAATGCAGGAGGCAGCTAACTTTGGGTGCATCCTGGTTACTTTGTGAATATAAAAAGAAATCAAAGTAACAGAAGCATTTCATTTGAACTTTGTTACCACTTTCTTTTCAGCCTGTATTCTCTAAATGTTTAAAGATGATGTAAACATAGACTAAGATTTTTAATAACTAATACCTTGAATTAGACTCTTTTCCAGAGGCAAGGATTTTTGTGGCTGATATCTCTTATTGGACGAACTGTACAGTGGGGAAAGATATAGACAAGCTTCTTGGATGGTCTTGCTCTCCCACTTATCAGGTTATCCTTTCCATTGCATTTCTCTGGCCTGTTAGCTACCCGATAATGTCCCTTTTATCTTGTTTCTATTTACATATGGAGTTTTAAACAGGACTTTGTTCTGCTACTTTGCTCAAGCTGTATCTCCTTTTTCTCAGACCTGAGGGAGGGGACTTGGTCCAAGGGGATTTAGCATATCTCTCCTGACTCTGCAAAAATCCTTCCCTCTCACATTTTTCCTGTACTATCACAGCCACAACTTCTCTCTTCTTTCCATATATTAAGGTTGCTGTATGTCATGGGTCTGCAACCTATAGCCCACAGGTTGCATCTGGCCCCCACAGCCTTTGAATCCAGCCTGCAGAACCAGGGCCTCAGTAGTGTTTAGTGGCAAGGGCTGTGTCAATGCTGCACCACAGTGCCATTCTGTGGCTGGGCATCTAGGAGCTCTCTCCCATGCTATACAGCAGCCAGGCACCAGGGAGCAGTGGCAGCATTGGTGGCCAGGGCCTAGCACTTGCCCAGATCAGACCTGAGGCAAGCTATTCTGGCCAGCTGCTGGAAAAGGTTACCACCGGCTACTGTAAGCTTGTTAGGGCAAGGATTATCACAGCCTTCATTGCCTAACCATTATCTGATCCATGCACTGAAGCTTACAGATGATACTATAAATTAACCTAAAGTGAGTGGCCTCAATTTGGAAGATGACAAGGACCCAGCAGGTCATAGAGACCTATTGTTATGTCTCATTAGTCAGTCTCTTGAAAAATTAGCCCATATACCTAGACTACCAAATAAAGACACGGGAACCAATTATGAATCTGTATGTAAACACATTAGCCATGTATTTTTATCATTCGGCCGTGTGGTAACTATGTGATGAAAAGAGTAGGGCTTTGGACTACCACTTAGGACTCTTTTCCTACCCCTGCCACACACAAGTTGTTTGCCGCCTGTCTTTTGTTACATGGAGAGTTATTTGGCAGCAAAAAAAAAAAAAAAAAAAAAAAAAA
>NW_017729022.1:132916114-132920605 GCF_001723915.1 Gavialis gangeticus | reverse complement strand
AAAAAAAAAAAAAAAAAAAAAAAAAAAATCAACTCAATGCTGACTCAGCACTCTTCTTATGCGTTTGTACAGTACCTAATACACTGGTGCCAACACAAGAGAGGATATCAATTCCTGTCTGCTCTGAACATGACCTAGATTTCCTATAATGAAGGGTTCTACCATCAGCATTAACCAGGCAATTGTTCTCAAACGGGGAGTTATGGAGGTTCTACAAAGGCTAATGCAGCTACTGATCCGCTTCCTTCATCCACTGCCTCCTCCCCTAAACATCCCTGCTTCACCGTGCAGCATTGTACCGACAAGCCGTTGCTGCTGCACATATCCTATCTCCCAAAAATGGGATACAGCTGCCTTAGTGCAGGCAGGCTAATTAGCCCTGCTTAGCAGTCCAGGTGAATGTGACTATGTTGTTTAATTTCTGGAGCTACCACATACCCAGCAAATGCTGGGATCCTTGCCAAATGCCCAGCAAAATGACTGTCCTGATTTACTTATGCTGCTCATCTTTGAATTCAGTCTTAACATGTAAACAGCATTCAGCTGCTTACATGCCCTGAAGGGAACACTGCTTTCTGAAAGGTTATCTTAGCAGAATCATGCAAAAATGTACCTTATAACCTCCCCAGCCCATTCAGGGCATGCCTACACCATTCAGGGCATGCCTACATGTTGAACAGGCCCCACTTATCTGCTTCCACTCTAAGCACACCACGCTTGTAAATATGGCGATGAAGCCCCTGGAGGTAACCCCCACTGCTGCCCTTGAGCTCCCTCTTTCTAGATGCTTTTGAGAGTGACTGGAGCTTTTCCCCACGTGAGCTTCACCATCTCATTTCTAGGTTTAGTTTCTGAGGAGTAGAAACAGATGCATGGCTGAGTTATCCCTCTTAATCAAGCTCACAGTATTGGTATAAATAATATACCCTTATTATACTGCCTACCATTCCACTGTCTTTAAAGTTACTCTACTACTGCTATAGAAATGGGGTTGGGGGGAATAATAATAATAATAATAAACCAGTAAATACTTTTTAAAGTATTTGTTAATTTAATGCTTTTTTATTTTGAAAAACATTGCAATTTTGATCATTTTACAATTATAAGTATATATGTAGTATGTACACGCACACATATTTGACCTTCAAGGTTCAAAAAAAGATTAGCATTTTTTTCTAAAACTCGTTTTTCTTTAAATAGGTGGAAAGTGAACCTTCAGAAAATTGTGGCCAAATCTGTTTATGTCTGCTTTGTTTTCCATTCTCTTCCAGCATGATTAATTTTGGTTTTACTGCAGTACAACCATCCTCACTGTACTCGAGTTTGCCTTTTTTAACAGAGCAACAAGAGACAAAAATGGTTACAAAGGCAAGTGCGTGACTCGTCTGGTCAATAACTTCACTAGGTACATGCCATTAACATTTTCAATGGCTGCCAAATGGTAGTTTGGTGGACCATGGAATTCATTCCAACCACCCCAGGGAACCACAGAAATGTTTGCAAATCATAGCACATGCAAAAAAATGGAGGTGGAATTTTTTAAAACAATCAAAAGTATCAGCAACCCCTTCTACATACACACACTGTAGCAACGTGCTTGGCTGTGGTCCACACAGAGAGAAACATAAAGGAAGAAGTATGTGCTACAAGCTACATCTGAAGTATGAGTTTACAAAGAGAGGACAAAATGGGTTTCTCTCACGGATTCAAAGTTCAGCTATCAAATGTCCCAAAGGAGCAGTAGCTACCGTCTGTCATCAGCACGCTACTAACAACAGACAGTTTATTTGTCTGCTGACATCTTCAGCTACACAAAGAAATGGTAAATTGGCCCAGGGTGAGGGAGGCAGCAGTAAGCGAAAAGGACTGGTCTTGGTATACTGCTAGAGAGCAAGAGAGTTTAGGCATCTACACTTGCTTTGTGATAAAATGTTTTCAAGATGGTGTCACTTCCCTTCCAGACAGCCCAGCTTTTCTTAGCACCTGATATTGAATCAGTGACCTTCGGCGAATCTTGGCTAATCTCAGGATGTCGCATCTGTTGCAGCTGGAACAGATGAGCAACACTTATGCAGACTTAATTGAGTCTTAAGATTGTAGGGCAGTGCATGATTAATTGACTGAAGGATTCCTGAGAGAGAGGTGAATATGATAGTGACCTTCCTTGGACACTCTACTTATCTGAAAGCATAATGGGCATTAAAATAAATGCTCCTGATCAAGGTCACAAGGAACTGAGAAGGATTCTGTGCGAATGTGGAGTCAATGCATTAGAAAAGCTCTTTCCATATATGCATATGGGTGTAAATAAATACATGAAAATTATTTTAATACCTATTACAGGCCTGCCTCTACCACCAGTGTTCACAATGGTAAAGCTGATTGCTAAAAAGCTATGAAAGATTAAACTTTTTGCCTTGCACATGAAAAGTCAAGTTCCACTGAGTTCACCACTGGCTCAAATAGGGCTGATTTCATAGCATACAAGGTTAAGAACACAAGCCAGACTTTACAGGCCTTTCATTTACTCTGTAAATAAACCTAGTGTCATAATACAGACTGCCTGCTCAGTTTAAGAGGCGAAGGTAACAATGGATTCTAGTCACATGGGCCCTCTGTAAGATGATGTTGTAGCCATATCCCTCTTGCTTATACAGGGGGTATGGGGGGAAACAACTTGACTTACTGACCACAACTGTTATGGTTCATGCACCTGATTAGGGATCAAGCACCGCCTCATCTCCCTTGCAGCTTTTCTGCTCTACTGAAGGAAGCAGATATCATTCTGCTCCCCTCTCTTAATGCTATTCAGCAGGAGCAACTACAGAAGTGCTTAAATAGCCATTGAGGACAGGGAGGGAGCAGCCTGGAATACCTCTAAGGATAAGTTAGTGGACAGGTGCAGAGCAGGGAAAAGTTACTATACTCTTGTAGCTCCAGTCATCAAAGCTAGGGACAGACATTCAAAAAGCCTGAGCCTGAATTAATTCAGTCTTTGCAGGTTAGTCTAACCTGGCTAGGCTGAACCAGTTTGTAACTATAAAGACATTCCCTCTGGACTGAAGAAATGCTGGCACATGCCTGCTGTGACTCAGGCTAGAATCTGGGGGGCACTAGAGCAGCCCTCCCTTCCCTTCTATAGTGCTGAGCTGGGGAGGCATGGCCAGACCCCAGCAGGATGCTCTGATTAGTAAAGAGACCCCACTCTCCCTGCTCCTGACCAGTGAGGGAGCCAGCAGGGAGTTGATAACAGCATTTAATTACACAGCAGGGAGTTACTCAGGGAGTTGATAGCATTCCGCACCCCATCAGAAAACAAAAGCCTCTTTCATTAGTTAAAGCTCTCCTTAAACAACTTTTTCCAAGGAAGGAATGGACAAATGCTACCAGCTACCTGTTGATTACCTCCAAAAAGCCTTAAGTGGACACTGTCCTGTCTGCCTTACACAGACATCTCTCAGCATTAGCTAGCATACCACATACTGGCTACAGTCCATGCTGTGGGGTGGAATCCCTGCTTGAGCACAGAGTGTGTGTTGGGGAGAGGGGCATGGGGAAGCCAGGAAGACACTGCTGTACCTGCAGTCTCTGCCAGAGCTCCAACCAGGGAGCAGAGGTGCAGCACCACCCCTTCTGGGCTGAAGCAGAGAACAGAGCCCCTCCCAGGTTTGCAGAGCATATGGGATGCTGGAGGAGTCTGGTTTAAGTTAAAACAGGAAGGGGTCTGGGACAGATGTTGCATAAACTAGTTTGACCCAAATCAGTTAAGTCTGATACTAGATTCAACCAAGTCTATCTTAAACTGGTTTCAGCCATTTCCAAACTGATTTATGTAGACTGAACATCTGTTCTGTTACAGGTTTAAACCAGTTTCTGAATACATAAACCGATTTATGTGTAATGGCTGTCCCTAGTCATAATGGTTAAGAACCACTGAGCTAGAGGCTGTCATTTAGATCAAACCTCATTGTTCTAGGAACTGGAGTAAAACACTGCGAGGCTGTTGATCATAGAAGATATAATCAAACTGTAGCAGGCTGCAGCAATAAAGTGCAGAAAGAAGTCAGCAGGACCCAGCTTAGAGGGATTTAACAAAAAAATAAAAAGTACCAACTACTTATTTTAAAACAGAAAAGAATGCCTCCCCATAGCATAGCACCAGCCCTTTCTGCCGTCCAGAATGCCCCTTACATCTCCCCTTCACAAACCCTGCCACAGCTAGAAAGTAGGGGTGTGCAAAACGGGCCATATTTGATTTGGATTCATCCCGAATCGGGGACAGTGATACAGTCAGTTGATTCAGATTACTGTCCTGATTCGATTTGGCCAAATCTGAAGATTTGATGCTGATTCAGAGAATCAGAGATTCAGCCGTAGACACAGCTTTAAATGTTTTTTCTACATACCCCAAGGTACCAGGCATGGCTTGTGAATGCTGCAATGGTGGGGCAGATAGAGTGTCCCACAGGAGTGTGTGTGTGTGTGGGGGGG
>NW_017729022.1:132912602-132916104 GCF_001723915.1 Gavialis gangeticus | reverse complement strand
GGGGGGGGGGGGGGGGGGGGGGGAAGGAACCTGCATGCTCAGTGTGAACCCAGAAGTATACCAGAAGTACTTCCGGTCCACTTCCAGGTACACCACCAAGCATGCAGGCCCCCCCCCCACCAACGCTCCCTCTGCTCAGCGCTCGGTCACAGGGGGACCCTGGGTGCACCTCCCAGACCCAGGAGGCACCAGTCACTGAGCTAGGAGGCCTGGGGGGGCCCCCTGCACGCTCCCCAGTGGACCTGGAAGTGGACCAGAAGTGCTTCTAGTCCACTTCCGGGTCTGCTGCCAAGCGCACTGGGAAAGCCCCCATGCTCCTGTGGGTGCTCCATCTGCCCCACCATCACAGCATTCACAAGCCACCTGGTACCTTGAGGTATGTAGAAAAAACATTTAAAACTGTGCTATGTCTGAATCGTCGAATCTTTCCAAATCTCTCTGAATTGATTTGGAGGGTTCCAATTTGATTTGGAAAGATTAAATGGTCTCCTGATTCAATTTGGATTTGGAGATCTGGCCACTGAATTGGGCCGAATCTCCACCAGATTGAATCAGCAACTGAAGCTTTGCACAGCCCTACTAGAAAGGAGCCAGGGCATTCATAGATGGGTTCCCTAACCACATTCCTTTGCAAAGAGAATAGTTCCTCCCTCACCTCTCTGATCTACTAAGTTTATCTAGCCACTCAGCCCTCTTTCCCTCTCTCCTGGTTCTAAAAGGGCTTCACTCTATCAACACAGCCTTTTCTCTTACTTCAACCTGCCATAAAATAGATTCTGAAGGAGCTGAAGCCTGTCCCTTTCATAGTGAGGGAACTATGCTGCTTTTCAGGCTTCCAGTGTTTTTCCCATCTTGCACCCACAGATTTACAAATGTCCACATGCTGAAGTTATGGCTTCATTTTATCTGTGCCTATGGAAAATTAAGAGGATGGGTACAGTGGAGCCATATAAGAAGTCACATGACAAAAGTAAAACAGTCACAACCTAAAACTCCTGCAGGCCCTGTTATATTTAGATGGCACAGGACAAGGGGTGCTCAACCCCTGGCCTGCAAGTCAGATCTAGCCCACAAAGCCAGGACTCCCCAAGGATCTGGAAATTTGGCAGAGGGGGGAGTGGTGGAAGCATTGCTTGCCACTCCCCTGCTGCCAAACTTCCAGCTTTGGGGAGAGCACCGTGGGCTGGATAACATGGCTGTGTGTGTGCACAATTGCATTAGTGCACAGTTGGACTCAGGCATATGGTGTTGGGCTGCTACACGGCCAGACCCAGGCATGTGGGTTTGAGCCAGTGTCTGCAGCTGCACCCAGGAACCAACTCCACATGGCTGGATTGGAGCATGCAGGATCACACCCACTAACAGACCCCACATGCTGGATACACATGGGATTAGGGAACTGCTATTTGATAATGTTGTTTAACTCAGCAGGATGGAAGATCCACTTTTCATATTAATAATCCCATCCTAATGCTTAATTCTTAACAAAGTTTTTTTGGCAATGCACATCTTTCTCACTGTAGTGGAGGTGACAAGTTGTGTGAGTAAACTGAGCTCCTGCTTGTTCCTCTCAGAGAGAGAGCAGAATTCAAATTATGCTTTGCTTAGAGAATGGCATAGCTATCTGTTATTTCCAATGGGAAAGGCTTTGGCTACTGGAGACTTGTGCTTACTGGAGATTAATGGCTCATAGTCATACAATAAGTGCTGGGTAAATGTTATTAATCCTTCCAAACCCACTACACATTAGTGACTGATTCATGCTTATTTAGCATACAAATGACAGGGCATTAAAGCTTTACATTTTTCTCCTCTTTGGCCTGAGAGTCTGAATCACTGAGGATGTAGAGCTGTACTTTACAAACCTCTAATCTATTTATGTGGTTCCAAATGTGCTGAGCTGGGTTATATTTTTTTATCTTGTTTTACTCAAATCGGCATTTTCCCTTGCCAGCTCCTGGCTTCTAAGTCTACTGCTTTGCAATGTAGTGGTCCTGGGGCAAGCTGTCAAACGTGGGGTTGAGCACTGGTTCTAGAAGCATTATAGCTTATGGCCTGAACTGTAAGCACTAGGCTTCTTAACCAGGCTGCAAAACACTTAATAACCATCATGTGACCAAGGGGCTAGAGGAAGACACTGAGCTAAGATGAGTTAAATAAGGCTTCTGGCCTCCAGCCTGAATAACCAGGGTCAGCTGTATGCAACTCAGTCAGACTCCTATCCTGCTACCTTGTAATGGGATAAACATCACATAACAAAATAATGAAGATCAGCTGAACCCCAGCCCTTTCCTCTGACTGGTTTCAGGGCTGCTTTTAAGGAACTCCTCCAGTACCTACACAATCTACTGCTCTTCAGTCTCTGAGCAGCTCCTGTCTTGGCAACATCCCTGGCTACCCTGATCCTGCTTTTGGCTTGTTCCTGGATTTTGGCTTCGGATTGCTCTGGAACTCTTTCCTGGCTCCTGACCCTGGTTTGGCTCGGCTCTGTTCTTGAACCTCACCCTGTGGATTGTCCCTCAGATTTGGTAATTAGGCTTCTGATTCCCAGAACTTGACCCTGGCTCAGTATTTGCTTCCTGACTTGTGGCTTCTGACCTCCACCCCTGCTATCCCTGGTTCTATTCCCAGCTCTGCTCACCAAGCTGGCTGTCCCAGTGGACCATGTTAAGCTCATATAGTGTGTATTACAGATGGAAACAGCTTGTGTCTGAGACCTGTTCTTGTGGAAACAACTTGTTCTTATTGAAGCAACAAAACAGATTATGAAACCTATTTGAGAGAGCAAGAATTCACTAATTTATGGGGGGGGAGAGTGAAATGAAGAGATTAGTGCATCCACACAGCAAGTCAATTCTCATTTACACTAATGCTTCCTTATGCTACAGCCATGCTGATCAAGAGGTCAAAGAGACTCCATGTAAATGAGCACTGGGCCCTTGGCTTCCAGACAAGTGACAAGGAAAGTCTTGTAATCGCTGCACTGGTGTCCAAGAAACTGAAGTTACGTTCTTGTGTGGCCCACGTTATGTAACTCTTTCTGTGACTGTTTCCTGTGTGGACACTGGGGATAACATTGCTTCTCTGTCTGTTTAGATGCAAGCTCTTTGGGGCAGGAACTTTCTATTCCTGGTAAAGCACAAAGCACAACTGACCTTGGCTAGGGCATCTAGATGTTACATCAACATAAACACTAATGAATTTTTTTACTTTGCTTTTGCTTCTCTACTGCAATATGTATTCCCAATAAAGTAGGTATAGTAATGTACACGTTTTCTTTCTCAAGGTCTATTACCACTCCTATGGGGCTCTGAAGACAACAAAAACCTACAATAGTTGATCAAAAAGCTGCAAGAGTGTTGGCAATTTTTTTTTTTATAACAGCGTCTCCCACTCTTGCATTCTCAGTTGAAGTTGGTAAGGGCCTGAGTTAGGTACAGAACTGCCTCATCTTAAGAACCGTAGCTTCCTAATATGCCTATGGTCAGGGCTGGCCTTGGGG
>NW_017729022.1:132907314-132907602 GCF_001723915.1 Gavialis gangeticus | reverse complement strand
ATGCTTGGCGGAAAGGTGGGACAAATAGAGTAGTAATCCATGTTAAAAAATCCCTAGACGTAAATTGCCAGTCTGTCCACTGTCCAGGGTTAAAGGTTTTGTTTTTGCCCTGGATCCTACAAGTGGGTGGGGGAGGGGGACATATTAATTTCAGCAGCTCTTGGCAGCCACTCTAATTAAAACACATGTAGCATCTTGTATATTCAGCATCCTGGGTTTTTAAATGGCAGTGGGGGCACTTCAATTAAAGCTCATTGGATAAACTTTACTTAAAGTGCTCCCACCACC
>NW_017729022.1:132885113-132902314 GCF_001723915.1 Gavialis gangeticus | reverse complement strand
TAAAGCTCATTGGATAAACTTTACTTAAAGTGCTCCCGCCACCATTTTGAAATGTGGGACACTGAATACACAAGATGCTGCAAGTTGCTGGAGCGTTCTCATTAGAACACTCCAGGAGACTCAATTAATCTTCTTCAAACGCATCAGAGCATGTGTATAACCACTAGGGCTGTGCGAAATTTCACTGGCTGTTTCAATTCAACACTGTTTTGACTCATTTCAAGCTCAAAACAGCAAAATTGAATCAAAATGAAGGGCTTTGAAACAGCCTCAAAACAAAACGAGCCTAGTCAAAATGTTTGGAAAGTTTTGAAAGGTTTCAAGTTTCGAAGCAGCCAGCGGCCAGGTGGCAGGAGACAAGAGAGAACCAGGGTTGCACTACCAGCGGCTCCACAGCCCCATGTGGCTCAGCTGGGAGAGCAACCCTGGCTTTCCCCACCTCCCGCAGTGGGCTGCAGGAAGCCGATCACAATGTAGCAGTAGGGAACTGAGCCCGGACTCCAGCACTAGGATCGGGCTGGGGAAAGGGCTGGGCTGAGTTCCTTTCCCCAGCCTGATCGTAGGGCTGGGGAGGGGAATTTAGTGATCAGGCTCAGTTCGCTTCCCTAGCTTCCCGGTCCTAGGCAGCAGCATGTGGCTTCTCTCCCTCATCTGGCAGGCAGATCAGGGGCCGCAGCCCCAGGAGGACTGGCACAGCCCCCACAGCCCTCCTGGGGCTGTGGCTCCCAATCTGCCTGCTGGATGAGAGAGGCTGTTTTGAGCTTCCCCATTATAGAGTATGGGTGAAACATCAAAGCACTGTTTCGACAAACCAAAATGGAGCAGTGGTTTTGAATTTAAAGTAATTTGAAACGAAATTCTGTTCCACCAAAACCTCAAAACTCAAGTCGAAACAGAACAGTGCCGTTTTGCACAGCCCTAGTAAGCACCCAGAAAGACTAGTTCTGTGTATGGGATGATGTTAGCATGCCTGGAGTTAATGCATGAACTATAAAGTTATGGCCAGATCATGTCGTTTTGCAGTGGAGAGCAGAATTCTCATAAAAGTCCATGGGACCAAGGTTTGGCCTTCAATAAGGGCATGTTTATCATAATAAAGTTTTGGCAAGCCACAGAAAAGTACCAGGATCTTCAGCATACTTTAAAGCATTGCTCATTTTTCCATTTTGAGACCAAAAGGTACCATTAGGCTCCTCTAGCCTGACCTAATACATAGCACAGGCTGCCATGTAATTCCTGTCAAGCCCACAATTTCTGGAGCACCCAACTTTGGTTTAGAGATTTCAGCTGATGGTAACTAAGATGTTCCAGTGATTAGTTAAAAAGCAGTGCCCTTTGTTTTAGGTTCAGTTTGTCAAGCTTCAGTTTTGGCATGAGCTTGTCCACTACTTTATTGAGCCCCCCTACCTCCAGAAATAGTTTCCACATAGTGAAATGTGGACATTACAATCAAGTGATTTCTTCACCACCTCTTCATCATGTTCTCTTTGCAGGCACCCATTCTGCACAGAGCATATTGCATGACCTTTCACTGTGGGCCAGTCAGGGTTGACATTATTATTATTATTGTTTTTATCATTGTTATTATTATTATTGTGGTGTCAGAGTGCTAACCTAAAGCCAGATGCTCTTTCAGCTGGGATAGCAGAGATTTTGATAAATTCACTTTCCAGTGACACCAAATTCCACCATTTGAATTGAGTTGATGGGAAAACATGTGGTTTCAAATGCTGAAATGAAAAATCAGTGGTAACACTGGCAGGCAGCAGGGGACTGACCAGAAACCAAAATGGAGGTGAGAGGTGGACACATCATCTCTTCCCCACATTCTTCTTAAGCAAAGCTTACAGAAGTCAAAAGAGTCTGAGGGAAGGGAACAAATATTACTCTAACATGTATTCTGCCTACCCAAATTTTGGCTTTTGAGGTCACTGGTTCAATCCTCCATTGTGAACAAGCTGGCACCCCCCATAAAAAATGACCTCCAGAGCTGAAAGTAATAGACTCTGCAGTTTCATGATATCAAAAGTGATCACTGACACCAGGTTGCATCCATATTTGCATCTACCAGGGCTTGCCTTTCAGAAAATCAGGTCCCTTGAAAGAGTCTTAAGTAAAGCAGCCAAAGGTTTAGGCACCCAACAGTACTAGTCACTTTTGAAAATCTTGGGCTAAGCCCTGTAGTTGTGGCTGTAACAGACTCCTAATATCTGTGAATAAACCCCAGAGGGGAGCATGAAGCACAAGCTAAGCTACAGGTTACACATACAACTTTCGTTCCCAATTTGAGCATTCATTTATCCCCTAGTTTAGACCTAGTCAGAAAAAAGTCTAGAGTCAACAGAAAAAGCCACAAGTGTCCTGGTCTTGAGCAATATCAGCTGCACCAGGGCAAAATGCAGTCTTTGCCAGCCTACACTGGGGGCTTGCTTTTCCAATGATCATCTTGCCAGGCAAAAACTCCACTATGGACCACACCACAAATAGAAACACTTAGCTATTATATAACTCTCAAAGTGTTTTACAACAGAAGTTAGCATCGTTATCCACATTTTACAGGCAGAGAAACTTGAGTCATACAGAAGTGAAGAGACTTGCATTGGGCCATCTGGCATGGAAGTAGCAGAGGCAGGATTTAAACTAATCTTTCTTGAGCCTTCATTCTATGCCCTATCCTGTGCATTGCCTAAGTAAGCCCTTGGGGACTTCCAAAGCTTCAGAAATAGGATGTTTAAAGAGCTAAAGAATGGCTCCAACAGCAACAACATTTCTAAAAAAAATCCAAAAAAACCCCCAATGACCAATGTAAATGAAGTAAGAGGCAACACACACATGAACTGTTTTAATAGGCATCTGCCCCAAGATCCACAGCACAAAAATGACAGCACTCGGGCATCACACATGTACACTGCTATGCATGAAAAAAAACACAGTTCCTTTGAGTCTTCTGAAGCCTAGTATCAACATAGCTTATTAGCTATACTGGAGAGTCCTCAAGGCTTGAGATGTATATTTTTAACATGTACCCTTACTGGTATCCCATTCACACTATTTGGCTGCTTTCCCCATCAAGGCTTCATTAGCTGTTGCAATGACTTTGGCATATTAGATTTTACTTGTTTTACAGTATCCTAAAGACTGAGTGGGGAGGTGTGGCTTATTATAACAATTAATTACTGAGCCCACACAACAGTATTGTTAATTCAGAGCTGAGGCTGCTCAAAAACATTTCCTATCAATGCCATCAGTAAAAAGCAAAGAAGCCACCAGTTAAGGCAATCCTGACATTCACACCAACCACACTCTACATGCCTTACCACCCACGCATAATATCTAAAGGCACTCACTGACCCCAGTTCCCCACAACAAACTCACCCAAGCTTCCAACATTCAGCCACCCACAGCAAGCACGCACGCACATTCCTCCCAAAGCAAACTCATACGTACAACCGGGGGGCAGGGGGATGGAAAGATGGAATGGAAAAGACAGGATGGAAACAACCTGTTGTAATGTTTGTAGGTTAGGTGAGACCATAACAGAGGGTACACTGTCAAGCAAAGAAGCCGGGCCCTGCTATTATATGAAAACAGTTGTTCAGTCCTCCTCAGAGACAGACCCCCATAAAAAGCCCAGGCTACATAAAGGCTCCAGCATGTGATTCAGTTTTAAGCAGTTCTACATGTACTCTTTCAAACATGAAACCTTGCAGCAGGGGTGTCAAACCCATTTTGATTGGTGGGCCTGATCCAGACCATGGGATTTCTCACTGGCTGGATCTGGACATGGAGGGGCAAGGCTCATCAGGGAGCTGTGGGGGTGACACAGCCATTGCTCACCCTACTGCCACCTAAAAATATGCTCAATGAGGCTCCATACTGCAGCTCCCACTGAGCCCCAGCCCTGAATGCTTTGTGTAGTATACCTAGCCCCTACTGCTGCTGCTGGTGCAGCTCCGTGGGCTGGAGGTTTGACACCCTTGCCTTACAGCCTAACTAGAGTCATCCTTTTAGAGCTAATAAGAATATATGTTATGTTCCATGAAAGAATACTTTTAAAGATTGATCTTGTACCTTTCAATATGTTCTGGTGAATTTTTCAAGTTGTTGTCAGAAACACACAAAAATAATACATTTAAAAATATTTCCTATCCAAAATGTGGTAACTGAACAACCAAAAGCATTTCAGTTTCAAAGTTTAAAACATTTAATGAAGGCAGGGGGTCTTTTCAGAACCACCCACTAAAATTCTAGAGGAATTTAAATTTTCTGAAATGTTATCAAATGGCTCTTTTAGTTTTTGATCAACTCTGCTTCTGGGCTGCATAGTCCATCATCTTTCAATGCAATGGTGGAATCCTTACACCCTGAACAAAGATACTCACCCAAACATGAGGGTCAAGAAGTGATTACTATATATTACTAAGTGTTTAGTATAGTACTGTAAAGTATAATACAGTACTATATGTAATTTCCCTTTGCTAGAATCTTGATAGGAAAATCAAAGTTATTCAGCTTTGTATGCACCTTATAGTACTTTCATTTTAACTATAATTCTTTAGCTTCATAATAAGAATATCATAGGAGATAGCATCATCAAGGTTATATCACATCTACTGTTCTTCCCCAATCCACAGAGCCTTGTCATAGAAGGCAATCAGGTTGACCAGGCCTGACTTGTTCTCAGTGAATCCATGTTGGCTGTTCCTGATCAGCTTGTTGTCCTCCAGCTTCTTGGAAATAAGATTGACAAAAACAAGTGCCAAGAAAGTCCTAAATTATCAATAAAGTAAAAATTATGAGGGTGAAAAAAGGCAAACACTTCCTGCCCTATTCCCCCAATAAAACAGAATTCTATAAATAAAGTTGTCTCAATAGGGTCAGCTTTTCTCAACATGGTGAAAAAAACCCTGTAGTTTATAACATTAATAAAACAGCATTTAAATATGGACATTTGTATTGTAAACACTGTGATACTGGTGGAATGGACCAGGATGTTTGATCCACATTATTATTACTATTGTATTACTATTGCACTAGCACCAAGGTACCCTTGTCCTAGGCCAGGACTCCATGATGGTAGCTGTTGTCTGAACATGGGACAAAATCATTGCCCCATACCCTAGGAACTTAGATATATACCTAGGGCTGAGCCATTCCCCACAGAAGAGCCACTGAATCTGATACTTGAATAGCCACATACCAGTCCTGTCAAACTCAGAATGGAGCTGTAAGGACTATGCGAGACTTGCTCTGACTTTCACCTTCCTATTGGCTCAAGGAAGATAATTTAGTGAGAGAGTACAAGTGAGGACTCATCTATTCTATGAAAACCACCTCTGGGACAGAGTCCTTACAGATTAATAGATTCACTTTTCAGGATATCCTAATTTTCTGAAGATGCTGTTGATGCCCAATGTCTTTCAGGGGCACTCAGCATGTATTGATCACAGTGTCTTCAATTTAGTTGATCTATCCAACTTCTGATTGAGCACAGCCCACCTTGACCAATCTTACTTACAATAGTTCTCCATGTTATTACAAACTGTCTCTTTATTATATAATATTATGTCTTGTTTAGCATTCCTATCCCAGTTTTGTAACATGATTTCCTGAGACACTCATAGTTCTAAAGCCAGATGAAAACTGAGGCCTAGTGCCAATGGCATTTCTGGCACATAAACAAACTGATGCAAAACCACACAAATACAAATTAAATCAATTAAATCTTGCCATCTGTCTAGTGTACCCATAGGAAGAATTTCTAGGGTTCTATTTACTATACTATGTAGGCATCAATGAGTGGACCATAGTAAAACCAGGTATATTCAAGCCAAAACATGTTTGCAATCCATGACTGTCAAACGCACATGATGAGCCCATTCTCACACAAAACCTAATAAACTCTTTTGAATCTGAATTAGAATGCCTTCTCCTTAGATTTCCAGAGCCTTAATGCAATTAAGTCATTAGGAACGTTTTCACTGATGTCAATGGGCATCAGGTCTTTAAACCTCTTGACTGTTTTGTTTTAATTTCTGGACCATTTTATTAATGAATTCAAAAGGAAAAAATATTGTAAAAGGCCATTGCTGGGCTGTACAGCTATCAGTGTGACTTTTTTATACTTCTCAATTTGCAAATGGAATAAATGAAACCAAAAGGTATCTCTATTTTATGGTAATACTGTACTGATACAGAGTGCCTCTCCATAGGCAACAAGCAGTTAAATTGGACTATGCAGAAAGTCATTACTGGTGAAGGTTTCATTTATTTATATTCCCATTAGAGGTTTCTACAAAGACATACATCAACAGAAACAAACCATTTTCATGCATTCATTGGCTGACTATCCATCAGTAGTTGCGATCTATGCCAACACGTCTCAAGATTGACAAGATATTATTATTGTAGTGCCAAGGAGGAAAAAATGAACAAAGCTGAGTGCTGATCCTGCCTTAACAATGAGACCCTATTCTCTTTCAGTGCACCTGAGCTCCACAGTTTCTAAACCAATGAACTTTTTTTCATTGTTCCAGTAGCAGACACTTTGTGGTTTGTCTCAAGCTTAGCCGTTGGTCATATAGCACATTATTTCCTTAAAAGGGGCCATAGCTCTCATCACCTCCCTTTGACTACTGTATCATCTAAACTAAACAAATGATGTCACCTCATTCAACCAACCAGATGTGCAGATTTCCTACTCCCCTCCTGCCCAACCCTCTTGTTTGCGCTCATTGTTTAAAAAAGAGAGAGAAAACACCCTCACTCCTGTACATCCAAATCCAGCAGGCAGTACAAAGGATGCATTTGTGAAAAGCAGAGATTAGTACTGTTAGCTCTAGGCTTTTTGTGAAACACCTGTTTAATTCAAGCAGTCAGAAGGGGAAAGCAGAGAGTGAGACAAATTGCTGGCTTGAATGGGACAGTCTGAAAGGAAAAAGAAAAGTACTAGTATTGTGAGAGCTCCCCAAACTCATTGTACGAAGTGCTCTGTTTTCACCCTTCATTCAGTGATACAAAGGTCATAGGTGTGTGCTCAAATCCATGCACATGTTGCAAGGATAGCCCCCTCCTTACTGATTTATTAGATTTATATGCTGCCCTTCCCAACAAAGGCTCAGAGTGATGTACAATAAAAAATAACTTATAAAATCAGATAAAGCAATGAAATACATAACAAAAATTCCCTAAAACAGAGTTTCCGAACCACTGGGCCATGGCCCAGTACTGGACCACAAAGGGATAGCTGCCGGGTCGTGGCAGAAGTCCCCCACTCAGACCCCCGTCTTTCCACCCAGGCAAGCAGCTTCCACTTCTGGCAGTCACATGTGGGGTTAAAGCTGGGCGGCGGGGCAGCCCTGGGAGGGAGACAACCAGCTCCATGAGCCCTGTCCCACTCCTGTGCCAGTTTTCAGTATAAAAAAGGCTGGGTACTGCTGCCCTAAACCACTAGTTGAGAGCCTGTTTAGGTTGCAAGCCAGAATGACACAGCTCAGATCAGAGGCAGAGGAGGGCAGGTGCTAGGATGCAGCTGCCACTGCTGCTCCTGATTCTTCTTGATATGACATTAGGAAATCTCTTGCCGCTACTGCTTCTGTCCGTGGTAGCACTGGGAAAGCTCAGGCCACTTTCAGTTCTCCCCATGGTAGCATGGAGAAAGCAATCACCACTGAAGCCTCCTTCTGCCAAGGCCCCATGTCTGTGGGCCAGAACTGGCCCATAGGCCATAGGTTGCCTACCCACTGCTCAATTTAGTCTTGCTTGCTAAATGCCTGCCCAAAGCACCTCCTTAACAGCTCACCTCATATTAAGTTTGTAGTAGAACTAGTTGCACTTGGGCAGTAGGAACCAGCAGCACACTTATACAATGGGGAACTCCTTACTCGAGAGCACGGAGGCAGAAAGGGATCTTGGAGTCATTATTGACTCCAAGATGAACATGGGCCGACAATGCGAGGTCATGGTTGGCAGGGCTAACCGGACCTTGTCGTGCATCCACAGGTGCATCTCGAGTAGAGCCAAGGAGGTGATCCTCCCCCTCTATGCGACACTGGTCAGGCCACAGCTGGAGTATTGTGTCCAGTTCTGTGCGCCCCATTTCAAGAGGGATGTGGACAATATGGAGAGGGTCCAGAGGAGGGCCACCCGCATGATCCAGGGACAACAGGGCAGACTCTACAGTGAGAGACTGCGGGACCTGAACCTATTCAGCCTCCACAAGAGAAGGCTAAGGGGGGACCTGGTGACTGTCTATAGACTCACTAGGGGGGACCAGAGGGGTTTGGGGGAGACGCTGTTTCCCCTAGCGCCCGCTGGCATAACAAGGAGAAATGGGCACAAGCTGTTGGAGAGGAGGTATAGATTGAACATCCGCAAAAACTACTTCACCGTTAGGGCGGCTAGGAGCTGGAACCAACTTCCAAGGGAAGTGGTGCTGGCCCCTACCCTGGGGGTCTTTAAGAAGAGGCTGGATGCCTACCTGGCTGGACTCGTTTGAGTCCCATTTCTCTTTTTGGGGTTTTTTGTTGTTCTCCCGCCCTGGCGGGGGGTCGGGCTAGAAGATCTACTAGGTCCCTTCCGACCCTTAATCTATGAATCTATGAATCTATGAATAATAATAATAAATATTTTTCTAATTCCTTTTTTTTTGCCTGTTGATTTCAAGAAATTCCCACCCCCAGTTCTTAAATATTTGACTATACACTTAACTTACATTAAATCCCTCAGCAGAGGTTATCATTCTGCTTTAGGGATGTGGGTACATAAGGCAGAGAAAAATAATATCCCCGTTTTCCAATCTGCATGCTTTGGGCGCTGCACTTTGATACCTTATTCGGCCTATCAAGCAAAACATCAGCCTTCTGTAACTCAGACTGCTCACACTTCTAGAAGGGATATGGAACTGAATGGTTAATCTGTTACCTTCTTTGGAAGTGTTTCTGGGTGGCAATGGACTAGCAAAAACCAACCTGAAATTGGCTCTGAACCCAACTTGGCTCTGATCAACTCTTTTTTGCAAAAAGGCACAAAAAGAATTCTATACAAAACAGATTGTATAAGCCTGAAATGCCATAACAACCACAGATGGAGAAATGCCAGGCTACATTAATACCTGCTATTTGATCTAGTATAGGACACATAAACAGACAAAGGGTTTGAACCAATATGTGCTGAAGTCAGTGGAAAGACTTCCCATTGATTTCCATGGGCACTGGAATGGGCCCAAAATGAATGGCAAACAACCAAGGAATCAAAAAAATGGGGCTGAAAGAATTCATTTGTTCTAAACCTCTGCTCAAGACAGCATGATCTTTGTCTAACTCTAAACTATTCTAGAAAGATACTTATTTGGCCTACACTTAATCTATAGAAATTACTTGGAACATCTGTAAAAGATAATAGCTATTAAATACCTGTTCTATACACTTTTGAATTGCATAGCAGAAACCTCTATTAACATCATACAATGTCCCAAAAAACTATAGAAAGGGTATTTTGCTCTAGAATTCTATAGGATTTATCCATGAAGGCTGGCCTATGGCTTTCCCCATGGAACAATATAGGGAAGAGAAATTGAAGTGAATAACTTGATTGCTGCCTTTGAAATGAGACCATGATACTATTGTCATTAACCCCATTACACGATTTTTTACCTCTTTCTTGGGGCTATCGAAATTGCATCCCTGACTACTTATAAAAACCGGGCAAGAGTGTAAGACATTTCATCTTCCTTCGTGGCAGTTTAGGCCTCAGGTCATCACCTTGACACAAAGGAGGCAGGTATTCCTGAGCCAGTATCCAGACTGTAGATTGCTAATACATATCAGCATACAGCATTAACCAAGAACTGTAGGTAAGTACATCTAATGGCCATCTGTGCAGGTGTTTGCAGAGGTTAAATCAGGCTAAAAATGGCAGGCCTGTTCTAAGTTACTTCACCTGAGGAGGTGAACTAACTTAGATTGGAAATAGGTTAACCTGATCTATTGAATATTTGTATGCATTTGGAGCACAGCCCCAGGCCTGGGAAAGGCTGTGCTCTTCCTAACTTCCCCACCTTGACCGAGTTATTGTTTTATCCCCTTGCCCCCCACCCTGGATGGACAACTCCCCTGATCCCACCACTCCCCCGTGAACCTGCTATCTCCACTGCAGAGCCACCAGTTCCACCCACCACACCCCACACCCTAAGTTAGTCACGCCAGGTCCCACATGCAGCTCCTGGCACCAGCAGATGGTTGTACACACTGCTCCCAGTCTATGTTTAGGCAGCTTAAACTAAGTTGTATAAACACAGACCAGGTGCAGCAAACAACTGTACACACCCTGGGAATACAAAATGATTAGTTTAAAGGCAAAATCCTCCATGAAGACAAATCCATGTACCTCCATTTAAGTCTATTTAAAAGAGAAAGCAGTGGCTTAACATTTCTAAATTGGACTATGCTTTTGAACATAATGTTTGTAGTATTCATAGTAACAACAGCTCCCTGCTTTCATTACCCGCCGTCCAATGGCTCATTTCCTTTTCCTTTGCTTACTGTGAAACTGAAGGCAGTAGGGAGGAAAGCATTTGAATCCCAAGGAGTCTGTTGTATTGCAAATACTTTGTGGGTTATTTCTAGCAAGCAGGCAGCAGGTAACATGAGAAAATGTGTATACTGGGATAGTCAAAAGAGCAATAGCATGTGTAGAAATTCTAACTTTTAGACTATTCAAATTTGGCAAGATCCAAATGGATGTTCACCAGAATTCTGAAATGTTTATCTCATTCAGGGTTAAACTCTTATGAAAACTTTGTCTCCTGCCTTCCTCAGATTATATGCCAGAACTGTACAAAAGAAAAGGTGCTTTATTTTTTTATAAGGGTGAGTATATTTTTCAGTGTCTTTCACTTTACAAAACATCTAAACTACTTCGGTGTAAATATTCCTAAAATACTCTTCCTTGAGCTGAAAGAAGTTCATTGGTCAATTTAAGACACAAGGCTGACAAGTTCTAAGCAGTTGAAAATGGGATTTTAGAATGGAAATGCTTAAGCAACACTTAAACTACAGCCATGGTATTTATAACTTTTCATTGGATTAATAAGTCTCTGGTCTCCATAGCATACTACTCAGTGGAGAAGTCTATTGCTCTCCAGTGTTACCTTATTGCACAAGTTGATCCAGAGTGGCACATTCAAGCCATTATTTTTTCTTTCCTGTTTGAGATACCACCAGTTCTAGCTTATCACCACCTACAATCAAGTGAGAACACAAGATAGATGTAAAAATCAGGAAAGTTTCATGTCCAGCCAGAAGCATGGCAAGAGAGACACAAAAGAGAATAACTGCATGGTAGAAGGCATGCATAGTGCTACAGCAGCTCCTGATGACATGGTTAGCCTTGTGCTGTTCGTCTCACTACAACATGCCTCTTTATTTTTCTCTTGGTCTTATAACTTCATTATCTGGAACAATAAGAGATCACACAGAATTGTTCCCCATACAAGTGTTGCCCAGCAATTAGGAACATGTTTCATAACAATAGTAATAATTAATACTTAGTTCATTTCTGCTCCCATTGAAGTCTACAGGAGTCTAAACACTAGGCTTGAGTCTTCTGAGCTGCTCTAGAAGTACTCTGGGACAAGAAAGGCCTCCTGAGCATACCCATTGCATAGAAGCAAATTCCTGGCATATGTTGAGCTGTCATAGGGACGCTATATTTGCCTTATCACCAGGTCCTTGCATAGGAGCTCATTCACCATGGGGCATGGGCAAAATACATGCCCATAAGGAAACATAGGAAGTAAAATCTAAATTAGAGCAACCCTGAGTCTGCTCTACCTTACTACAAGGCATAGGCTGTAGAAAACAAAGGTGGTAGAGTCACCTAAAACTACACCTATTGAGATTAACTGAGCAGGATTATGACCTTATTACAGTGATGGTCAAAGCTATTTACAAACAATAATTAATTAATGTGCTTAACACCCTGACAACTAGGAAAGGAAAAGAATCGAGCTTAAACCAAGCCTCCTCTGGGACCTTTGCTAGATAAGATTTGCTGAGGCAGCAGATTGGTAGTCGTGTAGTATTTGCTTATAAAATAACCATCAGAAAAATTAAAAAACAGTGCAAAGCATAGGACATGAAAAATTATCTGGAGAGCAAGTCCTGAGTTTGCGCCATTAAAAAAGAGACATCCTCCAGAGTGATCAGAAAGCAGTGAGTGAACCACAGACCAGAGCAGCCAGCAAGCTATTTGTAAATGGGTTTTATTCCCCATCCACATGGCACCCACTGCTCCCCTTCCCCCTCACCCCCACAAAGCTGAACATGTATATGGCATCACTGTCCCACAGCCGCTAATCATCAAATATGTTGGCTTCCTCTCACTAAAGTAAAATACAAGGGCACTCGGTTCATTATATATATTTGTGACAGAGTAAGTCCTTCTAGATACACAGGCCATGTCCACACAAGCAGGGAAATGCCTTTGAAGCAGCACAAATATTGGCAGCTCAAATTTGTGCTGCCAGTTTGTGCCACCATGCACACCCCTTCCCCCGCACTTTACAGTGGGACACATTGTCCCACTGCTCCATCTGCTGCAGGGGGCGTTGACTGGGTCACAGGGTGCCTCAGCACAGGGGCTCCACAGTGCATGGAGATGGGAGGGAGGAGGCAGCCCTGGGCTGCCTGCTTCCTCGTCTCTGTATTTATCCCAGCACATGCCACTTCGGCATGCTTTGCGCTACTTTTTTCTTCCAGGTTTTTTTTGCTACTGGGAAATCTCAGTAGCAAATTTTGCCTTGGCACTGCAAATCAGCAGCAGCATGCACAGTTTAACATGCAACGTGTGCAGTTTGCGCCACCACAAACCGCGCGTGCCTGCACATCTGGATCCAACCACAGAACATTCAGGAAGTGTGACATGTACGGGAGACGGCCAGGGTGCAGCCAGCAGAAATATCTGATGGTAGAACAAAAACAGGGCAGCCACGAGACCCTGGCTAATGCAAGACTGTTACCTCTTTACTGTAAATAGTTGTATATAACAAACAGTTATTTCCACATCACAATGCTCCATATACTACGGTATTCATGTGGTCCACAAGGCCACTGATCTTCAACAAATATAAGACTGAAGGAGGAGGATTTGGATCATCTCTGAGCCTCAGCCCCTGCTATCTGGAGACTTTGATGTACATGTGGACCATGGCAAATTCCTGTTCTATTATGTTACCCTTTCACATGACTCGTCAATAGCAGGTTTTACCCGTCTGATGGGCAACTTGCCAAGCGGGCCATCTTGTCTGTCAACACTCCTATATTTAGCTCAGTTGTAGTGTGTGATAAAAGGTTGGGCACCTGGATCACCCAAAACAAAACAGAATTAAGGTTGTAATTAGCAGGCTGCCCTTGAAAAGTCAGGCTACAATACATACCAGGCTCCCTTATTAGAGCCACTGCTACATGAAGACACAGCATCCTTCCAGAAAGAACTGGAAGCCCAAAAGAGAAAGTGAGCCCAGGCTTGCACTAAAAAGAACTAAAAGAGCTGAATTCAGAAAATTTACCTGGGACAATTCTGATATTTTAAAAAAATTGGTTTCCTGGCAAACTAATAAAAAATATGAACTCTCAGAATGCTCCATGAACTGAAATATTCCCAAAATCTTTCATTTCTCCTACATTCATGAAACTGCATCTCGTCATACTATACTGCCTTATTTAACACTAACATTATAAAGTCAAAATGAAACATTTCAACCTGAACAGAACAAAATATTTTGGCTTTTTAAAAATTAAGTGTCTTGATAAATTCCCATCGACCATTTTGATGAAATGGACATATTCCTGAAGAACATCTGGATTATGTCAAATCAGCTTTTTCTGATGGAAAACCTCTGCACAAGGAACATTTCAACCAACTCAAAAAATGGCAGCCTGCAAACAAAAGCCATGTAGGATACTCAGGATTAAGTGCACAATAAAATGCTTAGACCAATAACTGATGTCACTACTCCAAGTTCTTCTTATGATGGGGGTATGTTGTGTATACCAAGGTAATATAGACAAGGTCCAGCAGAGATTTTTCCTTTTAGATACAGACATCTCAGGTTCAGTTCCTACTGAGGAACCATTCAGAGGTATTCTTACATTTGTAAATGTCACAGGAATAGAACTGTACGGATTGGAGCAGTGGCTGGTTCAAGAGACAGCAAACAGGAACATTACATACACTTGGACACTTCTGTCCTGATTCTCCCCTGCCTTGCCCCTGGCATGATCATTTACACCAACACAAAGTACAGGTGAACTGATAACCAACACACTCTTCGCCCCTCATTTGCACTAATAGCAGCAACTCAGATTCACTTTACACTGGTGTTAGACAGGTGTAAATCATAATATGCTGCTCAAGGTTGAGAGTTAAATCTCTTTATTTATAACTGAATAAAAAACAGCACTTTGAATGCACTACCGTTCTTGCACTGAACCTTTTCAGTTATCATCTTTCCAACATAGACAATGCAGACACATTCACAAATACATTGGAATTTCTCCTCGACAGCAATGGAAAATGCTGACTACATTCCTAATCTACCTTCTGGTGACTTGCAATTGTTCTCCATTGGAATCAGTAGAAACTGTTGAAAAGCTACAGCACTGTGTTTTGCCAGCAGAGGGCTTACATTTCCCCCAAATCATGGGGTATTAGAGAAAAAACTTAAATTTCTCCTCCCCAATCCTGTGTCTCTAAAAAAGCTTCAGAACAAGTGCGATCAAAGCAAGTTGTATTCTTCTGTGACTGGGGAAGCTGGTAGTTTTAAACAGCTCTTCAAACCCTATCAAAACCAATGCCAGGTAACATGCCAGCATGGTGTATTCCAGAAGGACAGTTCTGTCTCTTGGAAAAAAGATGACCTTGTGAAGAAGCGCTGGCTTGAGATCCAGGAAACTTCAGTTCAATTCTTGGTGCACCCACAGAAGTATTGTCATTGTAAAAACATAAGATGACTGTGAGATGGTAGGTTACTATGATGAGAAGAGACAAAGGAGTGCTGAGATGCATGCAATATGGAAGTATATTGCCTTCTCCACTTTGCACATAGTCCTCAGTCACAGATCAAAACAAGGCGAGCGAACACACGATACAGCTCAGCCATGGAGCTGACAAACTCTATCTCCTGCTAAAGCTTGTAAGTTCTCTCTCTCACATTAAAATTGGTGGTCTTTCAGTTGAAGCCTTGGAGAGACATTTCCAGCACTGCTACTGACCTTGAGCTAGTCACTTCCTTTCTGGGCCTCACTTTCCCCTTCCACTCTTCTTCTTGACACTGTAAACTCATCAAGCCAGGGACTATTTTTCACTATGCACTTGCCCATTAGGCCAATACATGCACAAGTTTCAGCAGGATCAGAATCTAAGTTCTTGATTCCAGAGTGCAATGGAGAAATGCCACCCCAACTGCATATACACCACATCCCTACCCCTTAAAACTGGCTGATCCATGAACCTGAGCAGTGGTTTCATCCAGTAACAGTGAAGGGTATCTAACTAGGTTTAACAAGAATTTCCATCAGGGTTCATTTTTGTGGCAGATTTTCAAAGATAATGAGTCACCTAAATTCATTTTAAATCCCCCTGGCAGTGCATTAATATTGCTAACTAGTTCATTATAAGTTTCTAAACCTTTATTTACAGAATCTGAGTCCTGGATCCTAAACTGACTCCTAATTCCTAGTATTCTATTAAATAATTCAATGCCAAACTCTCTGGAAGAAAGCTTGTTTTAATCTTGGCATTCTTTTAATCTATCTTAATGATCAAGCTCATGTAAGTGGGGAAGGTATATCAAATGAATTAGTGACACTCAAACAGTCCTATTACACATAGCCCAATTAGATTATTTGCACTGCAGCTGATGGATTTGTCATTGATGCAAACATATTTTAGCTTTGCTTGTAACTGAAACCCTAGTTCTACACAGCCATTTGGCTCAAAGAGCCATGAGAACTACCTTTTCCATGTACATAAACATCTCTCCTTGTCCTCCGTGTCACCACCTGATTAGATCTCTGGCATTGTTGATTTCACTTTGGCAACCAGAAGAGTGTCATTTCACCAAGTCTGCAATCCTGTGTTAAAACTTGGACTTGAGGTCTTAAGGCAGAACAGAGAAAAAGTCATATGTTTCATATAACAGGCTTGCCCTTCTGCAGATTAGCTTATTTTTTCTGAGGCAAAATTCACTGGATTAATAACCAATAAGACCAGTCAAGAATGCAGAAGACTCGTGATTACCATCTTCTTCCAAACAATGTGAGAGTTTTGCCTCCTTTTCTGTAAAGACAATAAAAACATTGCAAAAGGTCCATGGGGATAACTGGTTCAGGCTTTACTAAACCAACAATGAAGTTTATGGAAAGTCAATAGCTATTCCTCAGGCCTCAGATAAAAAACTCCTGTCAGCAAATGCAACCGTACAGAGAGATGCAGGTGAGATGTGCCCTCCAGCCACCAGCGGGCCCAAATGATTCCCAGGGGCAGCCTCTACCCAGCTATTGGCTCTGCATCCCAGAGCTGCAGGCATCTCCTTCTCTCACCATCCCTGACTCTCTAATAGGAGCATCCTTCCTGCTCAGTGGCCTCTGCATCCTATGGTTGCAATGCCCTTCCCCATCACATCAGAGCAAGATCTTCCCCACCTGGTGGCCTCCTTGTCCAGCCACAGTTGGTTTTCTCCCTGTCCTCCTCTACCCTGTGACATCCAGTACCATTATACATTCAGAGTAGTGGGATCTTTTGATAGTGGCCTTGCAGCCCTGCAGACTATGGTGAACACAACACAGTGCTTTAGGGGCTTCCGCTTAGTCTGGATTAGATGGCACTGACTATCCCTGAAGCTTTTCTCTGAATATGAATAGGACAGGGAAGTAGAAAACCAGCAACCAGCATTGATTTTTGACCCAGTGGGAACTCCAGGATCCTGCTAGGAAGAGCAGGAGGTGTTTCTCTGCCTCATTACAATCCCAGCCTGATGGTAGCCTGGGCAGGGCTGAAATACATTGGATCCTCCTCTGTCTCATCTGGTGATGTGATAGCGGGCAACTCTCAGAAACAGCAGTCCCTAACTAACCAATTCTCCTTCAGCTTACACTCAAAGCACCTGCTCCACTGAGCAGCCTGGACAGTCTCTGCTGTTG
>NW_017729022.1:132872109-132880113 GCF_001723915.1 Gavialis gangeticus | reverse complement strand
GCCTTCTCTTGTGGAGGCTGAACAGGTTCAGGTCCCGTAGCCTCTCTTCATACGGCCTGCCCTGCTGCCCCTTGACCATGCGAGTGGCCCTCCTCTGGACCCTCTCAATGCTGGCCACATCCCTCCTGAAGTGCAGCACCCAGAACTGGATGCAGTACTCCAGCTGTGGCCTGACCAGTGTTGCATAGAGGGGGAGGATCACCTCCTTGGACCTGCTCATGATGCATCTGTGGATGCATGACAAGGTGCAGTTAGCCTTACTGACGGCATCCTCACATTGGTGGCCCATGTTCATCGTGGAATCAATAATGACTCCAAGATCCTTTTCTGCCTCTGTGCTGATGAGAAGGGAGTTCCCCAGCCTGTAGGTATGGTGCTGGTCCTTCCTCCCTAGGTACAGTACCCTCCACTTTTCAGTAGTGAATCCCATCCTATTCTCATCTGCCCACCCCTGTAACCTGTCCAGATCTAGTTGTAGCCTGTCCTACACTTCTAGCGTGCCCACCTCTCCCCATCTTTGTGTCATCCATGAATTTGAACAAGTTGCTTTTCACCCCCTCGTCCAAGTTGCTGATGAAGATGTTGAACAATGTGGGCCCAAGGACCAAGCCCTGGGGGACCCCACCGCCCATATCCCTCCAGGTCAAAAATGACCCGTCCACCACCACTCTCTGGGTGCAGCCCTCTAGCAAATTTGTGACCCATCTGACTGTATAGGCATCAATGCCCCAGTCGCCTACTTTTTTAATGAGAACGAGAATTCAAGGTGTACAACTAACAGGTAATAAACACTCCAAAAATGAACACAGCATGTGTCAACAATCAATAAACTCCAGAATATGAGATGCAAGAGTTCTCTAGTGGTTCCTCTCCTCTAGGAGGTCTCTTCCTCTTGCCTCTTTATTGAGGCTACCTTTCCCCAAGTGTCACTCCCCGGTGGGAAACCTGTTGCCCATGGAGACTCCCATGTCCCAAGGAGATGGGTGGGGCAGTGTTCACAAGCTCCCTGGCCTGGCTAATGTTTCTCCATGGGAGGGATCACTCCAGGCCTCAGGGGAGTGGCGTGACACACTCACATGTCCCAGTGGCTCAATCCTTCTCAAGGAGAGTTGCAGACCTGGACCACCTCGAGCATGCCCAGGGCTGGGTCACTCCAAATACTGCTCCCCCCACTCTGGAACCGCTCCATTCCTGGGGCCCTTGTGGACCCACTGCCGGGGATGGGTCTCAGATTGTCCAGCCCCTCCTTCTCCAAGCCTTACACCCTGCAATGACTCACCCCACAGTAGTGCTGGCTCCCATGCCTGGCCTCATGCCATGGTTGTAAACCCGAGCTGACCTGCTGCGGCTCCCAAGGTCCTGATCCCTTGCGGACCCTCCGTGCAGCGATGCCTGAACTGCAGCCCGACCACATGCCAGGCTTGGAGACCCAAGCCACCTCGCTGTGGCTCCCAGGGTCCCAGTCCCTTCCAGACCCTCTGTGCAGCGACGCTTGCTTCTGTCCAGTGGGGGAATCTTCAGGCTCTTCTGGGCAGCCAGATATGCCCACTGGGCAGCTCTCCCAGCTCTTCTTGGCCCAGGGCTTCTTCCTTCTTCTTTGTCCCTTGCCGCCTGTGCTGCGTGCTCAGCACACAGCTGCTTATATCTCCTTCTGGGGCTCTGCCCCCATATTGAAAACAAACCAATCAGGGGGCTGCAACTGAAGTTCCCAATTAAATCTGCTTCTGCCCCCCTTTGGAGTAGAGGGGGAGCAGACTCTCTTCCTGGCTCCTCCCCTTCCTGTCTCTGATTGGTGGGTTTTGCCCCACCAAATACATTTGCGGTCTCCTAAGCCCAGAAAGCTGAGCGAAGCCCAGCAAGCCCACCACACATACTACTTGAAGGATAGAGGGAAAATTGGACACCTCTTGTTGGCTTTGCTTAGGGGAATGCTCTCCATAGCTATTCCTCTTCCACTGGCTTTGCCACAGAGGGCTTACCTCTCCAGTCAGAGCTCTTAAAGATTAACAACATGGATCACATGCTTCTGGCCTTTTTCAGCCTCTCAGGATGCTTTGAGCAGAAATTAGGTTGGACTGTCTCCCATTACCAGCCATGTGTCTAGGGGGAGGAAGCAGACCTTCTCAGCTCTATGGGATCTCACAGGGTTCAAAGCATGAGGTCCATCTTGGTCCATCTCAGTCACCCCACAGGAGTTTGCAGGGAAGGGACTGGGACAGCAGGCAGTTTAGCGTGTTTTTGCTCACAAGACTCAAGACATCTTTTAAAGGATGGTTTTGTTTCTCTCTGCTGCCTCTCTCAGGGTCAAAGTGATGGCTTCAGGCTTCTTCAGGCCTGCATGTTCAGCTAAGGTACTTGCACCTTTGCACATGTATGTTCAGCTGGAAACACTTCAGCATTTGGGTCCTCTCCACACCTGAAACCTGGCTTCTTTAGTGAAATGCTGGCAAGGGCCTCACAGGTTATGCCTATGTCTAGGGAGGGACACTACCAAGCATACCCAGGCTATCCAATGGGAGTAAAGTCATTGGGCCCCGGGAGTAAAGTCAATCCTGGGGCCTCCCACCACAGTTGTTCTTGTAACCTCTATCTCTTGTGTGCTTCAGAGTAGCTTGTGAGGGATGCCCTCATAGCAGTTTCACTGTTGCATTTCACTGTTTTGATCATGCAAGTGGATGGACAGCATGTACTAAGAAGTAGAACTGTGCGAAATTTCACTGGCTGTTTCAATTTGACACTGTTTTGACTCATTTTGAGTACAAAACAGCGAAATCGAATCAAAACAAAGGACTTCGAAACAGCCTCAAAACAAAACCAGGCTAGTCAAAACATTTTGAAAGTTTTGAAAGGTTTTGAGTTTCAAAGCAGCCAGCATCCAGGTGGTAGGAAACAGGGGAAAACCAGGGCTGCTCTCCCAGCAGCAGCCAGGAGAGCAGCCCTAGCTCTCCCTGTCTCCTGCTGCCTGGCTGCGGGAAGCCGATCACAGCGCAGGGGAAGGGAACTGAGCCTGGACTCAGTTCCCCTCCCCAGCGCTAGATTGGGCTGGGGAAAGGAACTCAGCCCGATCATAGAGCTGGGGATGGGAAGTCAGCCCAGCTGGGCCGAGTTCCTTTCCCCAGCCCAATCTAGCACTGGGGAGGGGAACTGATAATCAAGCACAGTTCCCTTTCTCAGTTCCCCAGTTCCAGTCAGCAGCACCCGGCTTCCCTCCCTCATGTGGCAGGCAGATCGAGGCCTGCAGCCCTACAAGGACTGGCACAGCCCCTGTAGCCCTCCTAGAGTTGCGGGCCCCCATCTGCCTGCCAGATGAGAGAGGCTTTTTCTAGCTTCTCCATTATAGTGAATGGGCAAAACGTGGAAACAGCATTGAAACAGCCTCACTGTTTCGATGAAGCGAAACAGAACAGCTGTTTCGAATCGAAATGAAATTCAAAACAAAACGCTGTTGCATTGAAACCTCAAAATGCAAGTCGAAATGGAATGGTGCCATTTCACACAGCCCTATTAAGGAGCATCCCTCTTTGGCCACACCAGGGACCAGACACCTACACAGAGACTCCTAGTCTCAGCAAGTCACATGGCTCCCATGTCAGGAGTCCTTGACAGATTCTTCCTTCCCTGAGATGCCTTGACATGGCAAGGACATGATTCTGGGCAACAACATTCCCTTTCCCATCAAATTTTCCTTCAGCCCTTTGATTTAATCACTTGTCTTTAAAGTCACAAAGGTGGAGAGCTGCTAAAAAGAACATTAGTTCTTTTGTCCTTCATAGTTCACAGTCCTTAGCAACTCGCTCCAGGGTATGAACTGTACTTACAAGGGCACCACTACTGAAAGGTAGATGTTGCCCTTGAGAAAATGACATTCTTTGCTAGTTACCTCATCCTGAGCTCATGAGCACAAATGGGTTGTTCCCTTTCTCTCTCTCTCTCTCTCTCTCTCTCTCTCTCTCTCTCTCTCACAGAGTTGGTTCTCTCTGTGAACTACAGACCACTCCCCTCTGGGTCTTCTCATTACCTTAGGAATGAATGAAAAGGGATGCTTCTTTCCCTCACACCACTGCTTGAAAAAATGTGATGCCAACATCAACCCACGGGAAACTATCACTCAGGACCAGCCCAAATGGAGGAAAGTCTGCTATAAGGATATCAATACTCTGAAACCTTACAATGACAACAGGAGATGGAAAAGTAGAAGTGGCAGAAACAGCATGTCATGGACCGAACCAGAATCCAGAGTCACCCACCCTGCATGGAAAAACATGCCCTAGTTACAACAGTCTGTTGATCCCAGATTGGCCTCATCAGCCATCTTTGGACCCACAGATATAGCAATGCTGAGAAACAAACACCTCTGACTGTGAGGGATTGTTGATGATGATGGCTTGTCTGAGGAGTAGGACCATATCTTCTCTTCTGTGCTGGATCCCTCTGATGGGCTAGCCTTCCCCACACCTCTCCCTCACAGTGACCTCTCTTAGAGAGCCACATGGGTAACTAAAGAGAAAGTTGGCTCCATTCCCTTATGCATTGTTCCCCGTTCAGTTTTAGGTCAATTGACTCCTCCTTTGCTCCTGTGGCCTGGGTGCACCAGGGTAAGTGTTCCCTCCTCCAATGGAAGGGAAGTACTGGCTAGGCAGGAGTGCTGTGAGAGGGCTATGTGAATGCAGACCAATTCCCTCTATTCCCTATAGAGTCAGGCCAGGATAAGGGATGCTTAACTATATACAGATTTATTAATATATACAGATTTAAAAGAAAGTGTTATTAATAAGCATACATATGCAAATATGCTATTATCATATAATGCTATAGCTATAAATGAAGGCAAGAAGATTACACCACCTCAAGAGGCATCGAACAATACATAGGTAAACAGTTGGTCTAAAACAGGCAAACAACAAGTACAGGTAAGTAGCAGGCAAGGGTCCCAGCAGAGCCCCAGTAAGAATCATATACTCTGCACTCTATTAAACTACAAATATAGAAATAAAATGCACAAAATATAAGGAGCTCTCTCAGAAAATATATGGTGCATCATCAACAAGTTAAACTTAATTCTTTAACTTCCCCAAGGCCCTGGCTCATCCTGGGGCATTGGGTGCACTCCAGCACCCAGTGGGAAGGGAAAACACCCAGTGCCCTTCAGGCCTACTGCAACCCCAAAAGAAAACCCAGACCCAGGGAGCCCTTTTTCAGCTTAGGCTTCCCCTCCAATAGACAGCCTCACAAACCCGGGGTGACTATCCTCTCCCCTATGGGAAACCCCTTTTCCAGGTAACTCATGACTCTGGGGTCCTAAGAGAGTTATCCTTGGCCCTTCCGGCACATTGCTCCTCACTTGCAGGAGCCTCCTGGGCCTTTGAACCCTTCTGAGCCACCCACCTGCTTGCAACCCTGAGCACAGTCATGTGCTCCTGGAGGCTTTGCCTTCTGGTCGGGGTTGGGGGCTGGAGCCTCCTAGTGCAGTCCCAGGGCCCAGGCACTGGCTCCAGTCTCCCCTACCCCACCCAGGACAATTTGGTGTGCGCCAGAGATAGCATGCAGTGATGTGCCTTGGGGCACAAAGCAGCAGCACAACATAGCAAACACTTGCCCTTGTACATGTGTACTCATTTGGACATGTCCTATATGACCCTTCTCGTTATATCCAATCCTTCCCATTTGTGCAGATTCTTTCTAGCAACAAACCTTAATTCTGCCCCCCACCTAGAGTGCTCTGCATTTAAGGAGCACCCCACAGTCATTTCCCATGAAATCCAGGTCAGACAGAGGAGAAAGCTCTCCCTCATTTTCCATCTACCTGTATGTTTGTCCATCCACACTCCCAGATCTGTCCTTTCACACTGATCATTTCTCAGGGCTGAGAGTTTAGTGCCCAGATCTACAGAAAATAACATTTAAAAGTGTTCTTTCACAATTTATAATCACATAAAAGTAGGGCTGGTAGCAACCTCCAGAAGTCATCTAGTCCAAAACTGCCTGAGACAGGATCATCCCTCTCCAAACAATCGTATTCAAATCCATTGTCTAATATATTATCAAAACTATGCAGTCAACTCTGATGCAGCCACAGGACACTGCACCTGAACTGGCTCCAGATAAAACAGGAGGCCCGTGGCAGCCAACGTCCTGCTGCTACAGGGGTGTTATCATACACTTAAGAGATCCAAGGAAGAGGGCAACACCCTCCACTACAAATGAAGGCAAAATGCCCCAGAGTCCATACCAATCTGATGATGGGGTAAAATTCTTCCCTAGCCCCAAATGTTGACTAATCTGACCCTGAGCAGAAGGAAAGGCCCTCAAGCCAGAAATGCCCTGGTTTAAGTGATAGCAGGAGCAGTAGCGTCCCCCTAGTCAAAACCCACAGCCTTGGCTGCAGCTAACACCCAGTGCTTCTGAGAAAGATTTAAAAACATCCCTGAAAAAATCCTCTCCTGACTCCATGTGGCAACCAGAGAAGCCCAAAAGCATGGAAAATACTCCTAGTAGAACATAGATATAGCTACATATAGATCATCCTTGACCAAAGCCTGTCCAACCTTTTCGTGAACACCTCCAATGATAGCGCGTCCACAACTTCCCAAGGCAGTCTAGTCCACTGCCTCACAGATCTAACAGGGAAGAAGTTTTTCCTGATATCCATTCTAAACCAACTTTGCTGCAACCTTAAACTATTGGTCCATGGCCTACTCTCTGCAGCAAGATAGAGAACATGTTTCCCCCTGTTTTATGACAGCCCTTCTGGTATTGGAAGTCTGTTGTCACATCCTTTCTTAAGTGCCTTTTCTGTAAGCTGAGCATGCCTATTTCCTTCAATCTTGCCTCACATGACTTCCCTTCTGAGCCTTTTATTGTTTTTGTCACCTACTTCTGGACCTTGTGAATCCTTCACAACCTTTTTAAAATGTGGAGCCCAAAACTTCACACAATACTCTAGAGCACTGGTCTCCAAAGTGGGGTGCGCGCACCCCAGGGGGTGCGGAAGACAATCCATTGGGGTGCAGAAGAAAATATTAGAACTTCTGTTTAGATGTATATTTATATAAATATACATATATTGGGGGTGCGTGCTCAAAAATTTCTTACAGATAGGGGTGCACAATCAAAAAAGTTTGGACACCACTGCTCTAGAGGAGGCCTAACCAGTGCTGAGTAGAGACACACTATCACCTCCTATGTCTTATACCTAATGCTTCTATTGATGCATCCCAGAACTGAATTTGCCTTTTGTGTGCCTGTATTGCACTGCAGACACATACTGAGTCTGTGATCTACCAAGACTCCCATATCCTTCTCTATACTGCTGCCATCCAGCCAGGTGCCACCCATTTTGTATTTGTATTCTTAATTATTCTTCCTGAGGTATAGCACCTTGTATTTGTTAGCATTGCACTTCAGTTAGTTCCAGCCCAGGTTTCCAAACTGCCAAGTTCCCTCTGAATTGCATTCCCATCCTTCAACGTGTTTGCAGTCCTTCTCAGTTTCATGTCATCTGCAAACTTCCTCAAGAAGCTCTCAATTCTGGCAGCCAGATCATTAATAAATGCATTGAACATCACGGGGCCCAGGATAGACCTCAGTGAGACTCCACTTGAAGCCTCCTGCCATTCTGACATTGATTCATTCATAATGACCCTTTGCTTACAGCTATTGAACCAATTGTCTATGCATCTTACAGTAGCTTTGTCTAGCCCACATTTCTCCAATTTGTTAATGAGAAAAACATATGAGACCTTGTCAAATGCCTTGCTCAAATCCAGATACACTATCTCCATAGCATTCTCTTCATCAACCCAAGTAGTTACTTTGTCAAAGAAGATCAAGTTTATTTGACATGGTTGGTTCTTAATAAATCCATAGTGGGTGTTTGTGATTATCCTTTCCTCCTCTAGATTATTGCAAATGGACTACCTTAGGATATGTTCTAGTAACTTCTTGGGTATTGAGGTGAAAATAAATGCATGGGTGACTGGTGCTGCCTTAGTCGGGGGGGGGGGG
>NW_017729022.1:132851983-132871963 GCF_001723915.1 Gavialis gangeticus | reverse complement strand
TGCTGCCTTAGTCGGGGGGGGGGGGTACATGCCCCCCCCATGAACAGTCCCACAGACAGAGGGCGTCCCCCCAAGGCTGATCCCGCTGACTGGGGAGGGGGGTCCCCCACAGCCAAACCTCCGGGCGATTGCTGCAGCTGCTTCTGGAAGTGGCTGCAGAGATCAGCCAGCACTTGTGGGGGGGGAACCAGTGCTCCTGCCTCCCACTGGTCAGGGGGTGCACTGGCACTGTCAGGGCGTGCATGTGCACCCCCATGCACACCTTACACATCACCACTGTCTAAATGGTCTGTAATTACCCATGTCCTCTTTTTTGCCTTTTTTAAGGAGCGGGACTATATTGGCCCTTTTCCAATCCTTTGGTACCTCCCCCATCTCCCACAACTTCATAAATATAATTCCCAAGGCCTCCAGGATCACCTCTGCCAGTTTCTTCAGTATCCTAAGATGAAGTTCATCAGGCCCTATTGCTTTTAATTTATTCAGACCCATCAAAACTCCCTAATTGTCTCTTTTGTTATCTCATCCCTCATCTTGTCCCCTTCCTTAACCAAATAAGCTTTATTAGGTATCTGATTGCAGCTTAATTTTTTTGTGAAGATCAAGGCAAAGTCGCTGTTGAGTAGTTCTGCCTTGTTTGCATCTTCTGTTAAGAATAAACCCTGGCTATTTAACAGTGGACCCACAACTTCCTTGGTCTTTTCTTTTCTGGCCAAAATACTTATAGAAAGTCATCTTGTTGCCTTTAACCTCCCTTGACAGGTACAGTTCATTCTTTATCTTTGCCTTACTGGTTTTCTCTGTGCAGGTTATTGCTGTTTCCTGGTATGCTTCCTTGGTGACCTGCTCATTCTTCCATTGCCTGTATGCTTTTGTTTTGCATTTGATGCATCCTAGAAGCTCCTTGTGCAGCCACATGGGTCTCTTCCCATTCTTCTTGTGTTTCTATTACATGGGAACAGTTTCTTATTGGGTTTCCAATACTGTGCCCTTTAGTAGCTTGAAGCCCTCCTGGGCACCTTTAATCTTCAGTCTGTCTTCCTCTGCCTGTTATCTCCTTGAGTCAGTTGAAATCTGCCTTTTTTGAAATCTAGCTTCCTAGTTCTGCTGACCTCATGCTTTCCCTGTCTGAATTCTGTCACATCATGATTGCTTCCTCCTAAATTTCCCATCACCTTCACATCCTCCACCAATTCTTTCCTATTGATCTGGACAAAATCTAAGACAGACAGTCTCTTAGGGTGCTTGTACATGAGTGCAGAGGCTCTTCTGTTGCGCTGTAATTATGGGAATTACAGGCAAAACAGCCAAGTTTCGTAGATTTTCCCACAGATGGCAAAAGCATAATTTCTAGGACAACCTTCCTGCCTGATTGCAAGCCCTCATTCTAAAGCATGGGGATATTATAACTTTGAATTGAAACAGCCTTAAGGTTGTACCATGTGGGTTAAAAGTGCATTTCTACTGTACTCAATCTAAGAAATGGCCAAACCATTTTGTTTAATTCCAGCCCAAAGCAGACATTCAGGATAGGAGATGACTTTGGTCTCAGTGGTTAAAATTTGGCAAAATTATAAGAGCTGAGACCTGAGGAAGAATATCTTGCATTCCAAACCCTGTCTAACTTTATCCCAACTGTATAGTTGGTCCAATAAAGATATTTACTGTAAGAAATCCTTGTCTCTCACATAATTTCTGGACCACCACAGCTACAACAGTGAGGGAGTCACTGTTCCCCCAAGCACCACCAGGAGTGACCAGGAATAATGGTCACAAGCTGGCAGAGGGTAGGTTTAGGTTAGATATCAGGAGGCGCTACTTCACGGTCAGGGCGGCTAGGGTCTGGAACCAACTTCCCAGAGAAGTGGTGCAGGCTCCTACCCTGGGGGTTTTTAAGAAGAGGTTAGATGAACACCTTGCTGGGGTCATTTGACTCCAGTACTCTTTCCTGCCATGGCAGGGGGGTCGGACTAGATGATCTGCTCAGGTCCCTTCCGACCCTAGAAACTATGAAACATCACTTTTACACTCCCAAAATTATAAGCAACTGAAAACAGCATTTTATAATGGAAAGTCCTGTGCTATCTTAATTAGATCATGGAAAAATAGAATAATAGAAAACTGGGGTTGAAAGGTGGTCATCTAGTCCAACCCCCTGCTCAAACAGGATCATCCCCATCTATATCAACCCCCACCCATGGCTTTGTCTACCTGGGTCTTAAAAATCCCCAAGGATGGAGATTCCACAACCTCTCTGGATAGCCTGCTCCACTACCCTCCCAGTGAGAAAGTTTTTCCTCAACTTTCCTTGCTGCAACTTGAGATTGCTCCTTGTTCTGTCATCTGTCACCACTGAGAACAGTCTAGCTCCATCCTCTTGAGAACCCCCCTTCGAGTAGTTGAAGGCTGCAACTAAATAGCCTCTCAGTCTTCTCTTCTGCAGACTAAACAAGCCCAGTTCCCTCAGCCTCTCCTCATAAGTCATGTGCCCCAGCCCCCTAACCATTTTCAATGTCCTCCACTGGACTCTCTCCAATTTGTCCATATTGCTTCTGTAATAGGGGGCCCAGAACTGGACACTGATGGGGCACTACCTGCTTCACCTATAATGACACAACCCTGTTAAAAACGAATGGTAGTAAAAAAAAAACTATGGAACGTTTTCCCTTGGAAAATATAGTTTTTGTAAAATCTAAATGTTCTGGAGAAATGTATTGATTTCACTTTCAAAAGAAAAGGGTTTGTCCTAATCATTTTGACTTTCCCAGTTGTTGTTGTTTTTAACAAAGTCAGACACTCTTTAACTTGTATCACTGTTTCTTTTTTCTAGCTTTTACCAAATATAAATATTATTTTGATATTGGATTAGATTTTTAGGATTTCATAGCATACTTGATATTATAATATAATGTTTTGACATTATCAAAATTAAATGCTTTATGGTTTCAAATGAATAGTGTGCAGAATTTCCATTGGGGGCTGAAGCTTTGATTGTAAATGAGAATGAATGCTGAATAGTCAAAATATGTCCTGCAGGATGGAACATCTGTTTTCCTACTATTTTTTTTAAAAAATGCACATGAGCCGCTAGGATACCAGAGTCACTATTGATCTCTCACTGAAATTAAGATGAGTGGTAGGTAACCATCACCTCTGTGAACTAGACCTCAAATAAATTTTACAGGAGATTGCCTCCTAAATCTCTAAAAAGTGTGTGTGCATGTGTGTGTGTGTGTGTAAAGTTTTAAAGCTTTGGCTGGGAACAAGGTATATAAAACTTCAGGTTATTTTTATTTGTGCTTGTGATTCTCATGGGTGTTTTGCAGGTTTTTTCCACTGAAATCTCAAAACTGTTGTCATTTGTCTGCAATAATGTATCAGCTTGTGGATCAGATCAAGAAAATGGACATAGTGCCTAAAACAGAATTTAAGCAGATTGTAGGCGAGTCCAAAATTGCAATCCAAGAAAACCTTACTCAGTGGCCACCTAATTCTGGATGCACCTAAACTCACAAAGAACTTCCCTGTTTGATTTGAAAGCTTCCTAGGCAGCTGTAATTTTATAACTTGGGCATGTAGGCTCTGAATAGGGGCCTAACAGGGGAATGAAGGGAGCTTGTATATGTGACACTATTACCATGTACACATGATGAAAATGTCACTTTGTGTGGCTTAATGGCATCACACAGTATATGTGCAGGAGTTTTGGATGTTTTAAATGAGCTTGCATTGTTACAAACTAAACTACATTTTGATGTACAGTTTGATGCATTATAGCTATAACTCAGGTCCCCCCCAGCTGCAGGAGAGGTGGGCAGGCTCCGCAGAAAAAAAGGATTGGGCCCCTCACTGCATCTGCAGACACATGCTGAAGGCAGAAGCCGTGTGGGGCCCGATCCTTTTTCTTTTTTGGAGGAGCCTGCCCACCTGTCCTGCGACTGCCGGGGGGTGGGGAGGGGTGAGCGGCCAGTGGGCCAAGTGGTCCCTGAGCTTCAGGGGGCCCCAGTCCTTTCCTCCATGGAGATGGTGCCCCCTGGGGCTGCCTGGGCAGGCTAGTCGGGCTGGGTGCTGCCCCAGCTTGAGGTTGGAGAAGAGTTGGATTGGGCTGGGTGCTGCCTCTGAGCTGGGGCAGCACCCAGACTCCTAGCAGCCCACCCAGGTAGCCCCGAGGGGCTCCACCACTGTGGAGGGAAGGACCAGGGCCCCCCACAGCTCAAGGGCCACTCTGCCTGCCAGCAGCTTGCCCCTCAGCTGCAGGCAGGCTCTACCAAATAAAAAGAAAGGATCGGGCTCTTCACCATAACAGTGACTGAAACACGTAACTTGAAATGGTGAGTTTCCATTAAAAACCCACCATTTCAATTTAGGGGTCATAGGATGCAAGCCTAAGGACTAAACCTTCATCACATGTATGAGTGCCCCAAGTTCTCCTTTGGAATAACTTTAAAAATAAAGTCTTGGAATCACACCCATAACAAAGTACCAGAGAGCCACAACTGGGGAACAGTGCTGTGCAATGCACACACAAATACACTCATTACTTGCAAAGATCACTAATGCCCCAAAGTAAAAATGCATTGGGAACTGCATCCATTTTATTCAGAGAATTTTACTCTATTTACAAACTGCTGTGATGCCAGCTGTTAACTTTTGGTGTTTCTGCTAACAATTCATGAACTAAACAACCATCTGTATACTCTGCTTCAGGCTGCTAACAAACTCCTCCAGTGTTCATTCTCTTGATTATTAAGTTCCTACTGGACTTGAAAAGTATTTGGGGCATAAATCGCAACAGCTCAAGTCAGTGCACCCTATCTTCAAGCAGTATAATATGACTTGGTTTCAATGCTATTTTTTCCTGTCTTCCATTAAACTTACTTCCGTATTCCAGCTATGCTTTCTTTTTCTCTTCTTTTTCAGCAATCCCTCAAAGTCAAGGATGATTATCTTCCATGATTGTCTTATCTGTATGTCCAAAGATGGCTGATGAGGCCTATCCAGGATTGACAGACTGTATTTCTTTTTTTTTTTTCTACACAGTATTGAAATGCACAGAATCCTCTGTTCCAGAGGCTGACAACCCACAGCCTGAAGATACATGCGTGTCATGATATCATTCACTGAGGGACTCAGGAGTGGCAGTGGTAAAGGGAGAGGCAGCCAGTAGTGTACTGCCAGCTAAGTTCTCCCTGTTTGCTTTCTAGTGGCCGCATACTGCAACCTCTGCTTCTCTCACCACCAAATTAGCCCTTTATGGCTGTTGGTGGCAACAGCAATCAGTAGCAAGGATAAGCTGTGGCTGTCAGGAGGTGAGAGAGCAGCCCTTGACACAGAACAGTCAGCTGAGGCAGCAGCAGGCAGCTTGGGTGGACAAAGGCGCTGATCTAGGACACAAGTCTTACTTGTGATACCACCTATGGTGGCCCATCTTTGGAGCAAACTGGCCTAATTTGACCCATCATTCCTAAAAGGCTGTCAAGCCCTGCTCCAGTGGTAATTATGAGACCAATATGTTATTGCTATTGTTAAGTCATTATTATAGTAGCCCCTCATAATTCATAGATTCATAGATTCCAGGGTCAGAAGGGACCTCAGTGGGCCATCTAGTCCAACCCCCTGCCCCTGGCAGGCAAGAAAAGGGTCTTCAAACCTGGGATCATGTGATCCCAGCCAGGTGCCTGTCCAGTCTCCTCTTGAAGATCCCCAAGGATGAGGCAAGCACCACCTCCCTTGGAAGCCCATTCCAGATCCTGGCAATCCTGACCGTGAAGAACTTTTTTCTGATGTCCAGTCTAAACCTACTCTCCAATAGCTTATGGCTGTTGTTCCTTGTCATTCCAGGGGGTGCCCCAGTAAACAGATCATCACCTACTTCATGTTGCTCCCCCATTATGAATTTGTACACCACCACAAGGTCCCCTCTCAGCCTTCTCTTGGAGAGGCTGAAAAAGTTAAGGTCCCTTATTCATTTCTACAGGCAATGGCTTTATCCTAAAGGGCCCTTTTAGTTCGCCTTCTAGTCTTTCTTTTTACTAACATATTCGTTGCAAACTCCTGGCAGACAATGATTAGAAGCCAACTGAAATCGTACTGCCATCCTGGGGTCTAATGGTAGGTCTCTCCATGGGCTCCAGTCTGGCAGGACAGCATGGACCATAACAGGGCCTGAAACTGGTGCCCTGTTATAGTCTTCCGTAAAGAAGAGGGAAAGCACCTTTCCTCTCTTGCTGCAGTGAGGAAGACATGGATCAATGGCTTGAAGTCACAGCAGAGTAAGTTTAGATTGGATATCTGGAAAAATTTTGTCACTTTTAGAACACTGAGGCCATGGAATAGACCGTCTAGAGAAGTTGTAGACTCTCCGTAACTGGAGCTGTTCAAGAAAAGGTTGGACAGCCACCAGTTGCAGATGATATAGGTATGCTATGCCTATGCTCTACTATAGGTATTTCCCATGCTTCTGGGCTTTCCTGGTTGCCCCCTCTCCCCTGCTTTTCTGTTATATGTGTCAGGGTGCTTTAAGCAGTCCCAGAATCATTAGGTGTTGGCTACAGCCAAGGGTGAAGACTATGACTGGGGTATACCAATGCTCATGCTGAGACCAAAGCCAGCGGTTCCTAGCTACAGGTCCCTTCCCTCCCCCCCTTCCCCCCACTCAAGACTAATCACCACATTTGGGGTCAGGAAGGAATTTTACCCCATGGTCAGATTGGTATGGACTGTGGGAGGTTTTGCCTTCTTCTGCAGTGGGGTGGGGTAGGGTATGGCTTTCTCCCTGGAACCTCTTGAATGCATGTTGACAACATTTTATGGAAGCAGGACATTGGCTTCCATGGTTCTCCTCCTTTACTTGTGGTAGGTTAGGGTGTTAGGTCTACATAGTGTCAGGGTTGATTGTAATCTTATGTAGAGTTTATATGAGAGTTTGTATGGGATAGTTTGGATAGGGATAATCCTGCCTCAAGCAAGGGGTTGGACTAGATGACCTCTGGAGGTCCCTCCAGTCCTACTTCAGTATGATTCTATAATGAATAACAGTGCTTTTGCATAGTCCACTCTTTGAGAACCCTTACTGAACTGGACTGAGCAAAGGTCTAAAGAGACCATAAACCCTCTAGCAAATGGACACTTTTACCCCCTCCTACTTTCTAAAAAAGGCAAAGAAAAGACAAGCTGACAGTGGCACAGACTGCACTTCATGCTAAAGAATGTTTTCCTTTTAATTCAGTGTTTGTCTGTGTTACCTACAAACCAACATGGTTTCAATTTAGTTTCTTATTAATCTTGGGCATGCCTTTCAAGTGCTATTTTAAAAATAGAAACTTCATGCTGAACATTTTAATGACATTAAATTTCAAAGGCAATGAGCTGCTGGAGCAATTTTTTCCAAAAACTTTATTGCCAGATGTAAATACTTGTGATTATTGATATTTTTGTTTTCCCATATTTTTTCTTATTAAACTGTATTTATTTAGTAAAGTAAGTCCATGAAAATAAACACTGTTCACCAGGAGTTTGCAGCAAATGTGTTGGCCCCTAAGTAGGAGATATACTGAGAGAATATTTTAGCATCTATCCATTTCCTAATTTATTCTACAACAACCACAATGCTGCCCTACCAGTGGTGCCCTACCAATGTGGGTCTTTCTGCTGACTTGAGTGTTCTTTGAAGTAGCCCCTAAAATCTAAAGGCCAATGAGACCAATAGAAAGACTTACATTGATTTTGGCAGGTCTTAAACAAGGCTTTTAGATATCTACCCAGCCATTAGCTGTGCAGAGGCCCAGACAGAGTCTCAATGAGGAGATTTAGACTCTGATTCTACCCCAAAGAACTCACCTGGAGTTTGGCCACTGAGTTCATATGGAGTAATCTCAAGCCCTTTAATAAATCTACCACTGCATAGGAGATGCAAGCATGCATCTCTGAGAAAACATATAATCAGGCAAAGAGCAGAAGCTGTTTTGGAAGCTCAAACAACAGACTGCCCAGTTGTGGTGGATGGTATAAACTCTTCGGAAGTCTTCATGGTCTTGATCTCAAGTAACTCAACAAAAGCCAGACATTTCTGGGAGGATCAGGGGAGGGGAGTACAGAGAATGAGAAGCTAGAGGCAACCTTTCCAGAGTCTCAGAGAATGAAACACATTCTATCTTAAAAAGACATTTAGGACCTAATCCAAAGCCTGTTGAGATCTATGGACAGATTATCACTGACCAAAGTGAGTTCTGAATCAGGTCCATAGAGAAGATGGCATCCATCTTGCTTTTTTCAACACATGATGTACTAGGGAGGAGGGATGGCTTTGCACTTGAAGTGCTGGCTTTATCTTTCCAGACACCTGGATGCAGTGTCTGGCTCTGCCATTTATAACTTCAAGCAAAACATTTCCTCTCTCTGGACCTCAGTTTCCCATTTATAATGTTAAACAGAATTATAATAGGAATACTACTACTTCCTTACATTATTGGTGGCAAGGGGGGACAAGATCATTATTGTTTGTGAGATAATGGCATAGAGACACTGAGAATCCCTTTGGCAGGATCACCAGCATGCCCCATATACCATAACGTTGGTACAGTTATCTTCCCCCACCTTATTGCGTCCAGTCAGCTAGATTGGCCTACATATGAAGAGAGTCTGCTGAGGTATGTGTGGAAGCACTATCCTAACTAACCACCTGAGTATTTACCCAGCTCCTTCAGCAGACTGTGCAGCCTCAAGTTCCTTCCATGCCATTGCATCTATGTTGTTAGCAATACTCAGGACAGCTGGTTTAAACCTAGCTGTCCTATACCAGCTGCAGTCCCAGCAGTGGCTGCAATGTGATGTGGTGCACAACACACATTTGTGACACATACACATAACACAACACACATTTTTCTTCTGGTAAAAAGAAATTAGAAGCTTTCCTAATATGCTAGGGACCTAGGGATACATTTTTCAGTTCAAGTTGTATGTAGGAGGGCCATTAGGAAGGCCAAGGCAGGGGTGGAGCTTAGGCTAGTGACCAGGATTAAGGACAACAAAAAGTCCTTCTTCAAATACATTGGGAGTAAGAAGAGGGCACCGGGTAATGTAGGGCCCCTGTTAGACTCAAATGGTAATCTTACAGCTACGCCAGATGAGAAAGCCAAAATTTTTAACAAGTTCTTTGCCTCTGTTTTCTTGGAAAGGGACAAGGACAACTCTCCCACCACAGGTAGGGGCAATCTTGGGGATAGCACTGCCGGGCCTCGGGTCTGCGCAGAAGTAGTTAGGGATCTTCTGAAAGGGCTGGATGTTTTTAAATCTGCGGGCCCTGATGCCCTCCATCCACGGGTATTGGGAAAGCTGGTGGGGGTCATTGCTGTGCCCTTGGCCTGGCCTTACAAGCAATTGTGGTCCATGGGCCAGGTGCCTGGAGATTGGAAACTAGCTAATGTGGTCCCCATTTATAAGAAAGGGAGAAAGGAGGACTCAAGAAACTATAGGCCCATAAGCCTCACCTCAGTCTTGGAGAAAATCCTTGAAAAATTTATCAAGGATCACATCTGTGAGTGGCTAGCAGGGGAGATCATGCACAGGGGAAACCAACATGGGTTCATCAAAGGCAGGTCCTGCCAGACCAACATGATGGCCTTTTATGACCAGGTAACTAAATCCCTGGATGACTGTGTCACCGTGGACAAAGTCTTTCTGGACTTTAAGAAGGCCTTTGACACTGTCTCTCGCCCCAGTCTCATTAATAAATTGAGTGACTGTGGCATTGATGCTTACACAGTTGGATGGGTCAGAAATTGGCTGATGGGACGCGCCCAGAGAGTGGTGGTGGACAGGTCATACTCGACATGGTGGGATGTGAATAGTGAGGTCCCCCAGGGCTCAGTCCTGGGGCCTACTCTGTTCAACATCTTCATCAGCAACTTGGACGAGGGGGTGGAAAACACATTGTCCAAGTTTGCCGATGACACCAAGATGTGGGGATAGGTAGGCACACTCGAAGGGAGAGAGAGGCTGCAATTAGATTTGGACAGACTACAGAAGTGGGCGGATGGTAATAGGATGGGGTTCAATGTAGATAAGTGCAGGGTGCTACACCTGGGGAGAAGGAATCCACAGCATACATACAGGCTCCCCACTTCTGAGCACAGAGGTGGAAAGGGGTCTCGGAGTCATTACTGACTCCAAGATGAACATGAGGCGCCAATGCCAAACCACAGCCAGCAAAGTCAACCGCACCTTGTCGTGCATCCAAAGATGCATCTCAAGCCGGTCCAGAGAGGTGATACTCCCCCTCTACATGACACTGGTCAGGCCGCAATTGGAATACTGCATCCAGTGCTGGGCGCTGCACTTTAAGTAGGATGTGGCCTGCCTGGAGAGGGTTCAGAGGAGGGCCACCCACTTGGTTGGAGGGCAACAGGACAGGCCCTATGAGGAGAGGCTAAGCGACCTGAACCTGTTCAGCCTCAAGAAGCGGAGGCTGAGGGGGATTTGGTGGCTGCCTACAAACTCATTAGGGGAGATCAGCAGCAAATAGGAAGGGTCCTATTCCGCCCAGCAGCATCTGGGGTGACGAGGAACAATGGCCAGAAGCTGCTGGAGAATAGGTTCAGGTTAGAGATTAGGAGGCACTATTTCACTGTTAGGGTGGCTAGGATCTGGAACCAACTTCCTAGGGAAGTGGTCCTCGCTCCTACCTTGGGTAAATTCAAAAAGAGGTTGGATGAACACCTGTCTGGGGTCGTGTGGTCCCAGCATGTGCTCCAGCCAGTGGCGGGGGGTTAAACTAGATGATCTATTCAGGTCCTTCTGACCCCTAACTACTATGAAACTATGAAACTATGAAAGATTGAATCAAAAATTAATATAACTTTATTGGAATATACATTCATTTGCTATATCATATATTATATATAAATAATAAATATATTGTCATATGTTATATACAACAAACTAAGCAACTAAGCAAAAATAATCAAAATATGCTGTTTTTTTAGTCCTGTTCTCAGTAGAATTAAATGTACATCTCTTTCAGATCCATAAAACATAATCTACCCTTCTTGAACATCCTGACAGTGCATCCAATACTAAACTGAAAGTTATTTCAACATCTGAGTTGATGCTTTCATCAAGGCCATTAAAAAAGGAGAGAACATTGTTAACAACTGTGGAATGAAGAGTTTAGAGGGAGTCAGGTACATTATAATAAGCCATAAGGTCAAGTGACTGCCTGAATCGAAATGCTGCTGCTGCTGCCGCTGCCAGGCAGTTGGTTTTAACTTTGGGTGGAGCAGGAATCAAAGGGGGGTGTGAATGCCCCACTTCACGCTCCCTAGATCTGCCCCTGGATACACTCTGATTGGGATCCACCAAAGCACTTAAGCACTTACTTATCTCTCAGCATATGGATATTCCTATTAAAGTCAATGGAATATGTGCTTTAGTGCCTTAGTGAACTGGAGTCATACTGTGTGGAGTAGGCTTGAGCTGTGTTTCCCCTCAGAATTATGGACAGCTTGCCTATCAGTCTTTAATACTATTTTAACATACACACACAAAAATATGTGCATACAAACATGCGCACACATGCACATACACACTACCTGTCCTAAGTACACTCCTACTGGCAGCTGGAGCTTCAGAAAGCCAAATGCAAACCACATACTGTAACATTATTCTTTTGTTATATGTAACAAATAGAAGAGATTCCTTTAATAACACTTCAAGGAAAGGTATGAATTAAGCCAAGAAATTAAATACTAAAACCATTTTTACAGCTCAGAAAGAACAAACTGCAAACAAGCTGCAAAAGCCATTACAGAGACAGCATTTTATTATTCTTTCCTCCCCCACCACCCCTTCTCTTCAAAGCATGGCTCTATTCTCCAAGCCGAGCATACTTTTCTAGGATGAAAATTTCACATTAGATTTCCTATGCAATGAACTTTATAGGATAAGGCAGTTACTTAGGACCAAAAAGTCACTTTGTTTCTGAACAAGCTACATGAATGGTCTCAACAGTAATAACCCTCCTGATATAAGCACATTAACTGGCCCACTCAAGCTTCCATAACCATGGGAAAAGTGTCTACCTCAAGGAGTATTCAGGCCTTCCTTGGGGCTCTGGGCATTCAGGTACAATTTACAGTAGCCCTCTCTTCTTAAGTCAAAATGAAAGCTCAAGCGTGGGCCAGGATGTAGGCTTCTCTGCATGCATTCCCTAATCTTTGCAGTTATCTAATAGCTGTAAAATAGGAATACTTTGTAAAGTTTCCCCCCAACACATATACTCTCGTTTGCAGGTGAGTGCAATTAGAAACATGTCAGAGGTAAATTGTTTTTTTCACACATTACTTTACCTGTAGGGCATGCCCATAGGAAGTAACAATACATTTACATGTAAAATATTAATCAGCCACTTGCTATGTCTCCATCCTATATGAAGTTCTAACAGGACATGGCCCCTGATAAATAAGAGAGACAAACCTGGAACTCAAGCTCCATTGAAGCCTATTGATGTGAGCTTACACTTTATAGTTGTTTAATAAATATGTCCTGTGTGGGAGTGCATATCCTGGAGACATCTCACTTGCTCACTTATTCCCCCACTTTCGAGCCTCCCTTGTTACTTGTCCGCTGTGCCTTGATGTTCAAAGGAAGAAAAAAGAAAAGAAGAGAGGTGAGATGTTCATCACAGTCAGTGGTAGGACTTGAGGGCAAGCTCTTTCTTCACAGTGCTCCACCTGCCCCACACCCTGATCTTACCACACCTATCTGGGCTCAGGTCCATGATCTTTCCTAATGCCTCACCCTCACATTAAATACTGGACGGTGCCAGGCTACAGACTGATTGTTCTGGTTGCTTGCCAGCAAGAGTCATCTGTTAGCAATCCAACCCTTGCTGGCTTATTCAACTAATTAACTATTTTATAATCCATTTGTTAGCAAATCCTTCATTGCCAGTTCACTAAATCAATTGTCCCTTATTTATACTTTGCCAATGGCTGGGTTTATCATCACTCCATTGATCTTTACTTACGCTTCCTCAATTAACAAGTTTATCATCACTCAAGAGATCCATATTTATACTCCATAAATTAATGAGTTTGTCATCACTCAATCCATATTTCTAATACATCAATGAACGAGTCCATCATCATTCAATTAATCTGTGCCTTACAGTTCATCAGTTAATAAGTTTGCTAGGCACTGGCTTATCCCCGTTATTACAGTCATCTAAGACAGGGCACTTTGCAAATCACTCCCTCACTGGTTCCCCAACCAATTAATCAAGTTTTATTTGGCCACCCTTGCTGAGCCCTTCATTCTTGACTCACCAATTCCGTTAGCCCTTCCTGTTCAACAGCTCTCGGTGCAGCCTCTCCTGTGGAGAAGTTCATCCTTTCCCTGTCCATCTTTGTCCCTGCCTCTGGCTTCCAGCTCTGGCTCTGGCTTGGTCCCCAACTCCAGCTGCTGGCTCTGGCTATGTTTCTGGTCCTGCCTCCTGGCACTATTTCCACACCTCCACGCAGTTCACACAAGCTCCAAGAACCCTGTGCCTTCCCCTCGCCCGGGGATCTTCAAGTGTGCCAGGAGCCCCTCTGGGCTTCCAGCTGAACTCCTGGCAGTCAGAAGGGGTCCACTCTGGCTGCACATGTCAGCACACCGCCCAAACCAACTGTGTCAGACATGGCCCATCTTCAGGAGGCCAGCCGTGTGTCTCTGGCAGCTGCACCACAACCCCTGGGTCCAAAGGTAAGTCTCTCTGTGGCCTCCAGTCCAGCAAGCCAGCACAGATCATAACAGGGCCCAAAACTAGCTCCCTGTTATATCCTGTTTAACACAGGTTATGATTCTCTATATCATGGATGGCCAGTCTGTGGCACACATACTACAAGTGGTATGAACAGACTGTGTGTGGCACACAGCACATCAGGGAGGAGACAGGGAGCACAGCAGTAGATGGGACAGAAAGCAGAAGAGAGAGCAGGACCCTGGGCAGGGAGCATAGGACAGGAAGCAGAAAGCAGAACAGCAGATCAGGCAAAGCAAAGGGATTGGACTGGCACTCAGTGAGCTGATCTGTGGCACACCTGACCCCACTGCTCTATATAATGACAGTGAATTTCCATGTGGCTGTTCTATTTAAAGCCAATATGTAGGATTTTCAAAAGGCCTCAGCTTTGGCCTACTTTTGCTCTTGCTGAAACCCATGTTTTCCCATCTGGCTTATTTGAATACCTCTAGCAATATGACACATTGTAATGAAACAATAACTCAGAAGAGTGGGCAACACCATTGAAATGTAACAACTTATTTTCCATATTTCTTTTTTTAAAATATGTTTTGTCCATTATATTATTTCTGAATATTTTATAAGATGTGCTCCACCTGCAAAAATCCATAAATAATCCTTAATGTATAGCTCTTTAAGATATTAACACTTTAAACAGCTTACCCATTTCTGTAGGAAAATCATCTCCTTACCATTCAGAAGAAGTAGCTAAAGAAACATCATCTTATATACTGATTATAAAAGGCCTACAGAACTGGAGTTACAATAAGCCTTAGTAGTGAGCCTTAAAAACATTAAAAGCAAGTGCAATTTTATATTAAAGATCTGAAAACAAACTGAAGGCTATTTTTTCTTTTTTGGGGGGAGGGGAGTGCGGGATTTTGATCTCTTTTTTTTTTTTTTCCAGGGGGAAGCCAATATCAACATGACTGATTTTGTACTATATTCATGAGTCTTTATGTGGGTTAATAATGTCAGAGTTATTCCACTGCTTTTTCAGGCTTTTCTGGAATCAGCTCCTGGGTGGAACAGGGCCCTATTGAAGAGTTCTAGATTTGCATAGCATGGGCAAGACATTTAGATCTATATTTCAAAATAGATGTGCATGTTTAGGGATTATGTATTTGATGCATTGGCTTTATTGTTATTCTCACAATGTATAAGCACATGAATTTCATTTGGTGAAAATAACCATCTCAATTAAAAAATTTAAATGTTTATGCCATAAGAGATTCCCATCAAGAATGCCTCAGTAAAAAACTTATGGAGGTCAAAGGGTTTTGATTAGGTCTTTCCACTGGCATAGTAAGACTATTACAACTATCTAATGATTCAAGAAATATACATTTCAAAGGTTCTTTAATCATTATTATTAGTTATATTAGAATATCCCAAAGGCCCCAAATGAAATCAGGACTCCATTGTAATTGACAGGCCTTGCCCCACGGGCTTTATAATCTCACCAGACAAAGGAAGCACTGTTATCCCCATTTTGTAGAGAAAACTAAAATAGAGAGAGTGAAATCCTGCCCATTTCAAAGTCCAGTTAACTCAGTGGTACCAGAATTTAACCTTGAGAAAATAAGCAGTTTTCTTCAAGTCCTCATTCAAACTCAGATATCCTGAGTCCTGAGCTAGCACCAAGAGGCAAGACCATCCTCTCTGATGACTGGAAAATGAACACCAGGTGTGCTGAAATCCTGTTGTATGGGTCAGGCATGGTATACATGATACACAAATAGTAGCAGATCCACTGAGCATCTTGAATGCATGATGCAAAAGTCATCTGGTCAGCAATTTGTTCCTTTTTCCTGAAATTGTTCAGCAATGTGTCACCCTTTTCCCCTACCATTTGCAGTTATGATCACAAATTTTGCTGTGCTTTGCTTCTTCAAAAAGACACTAGCTATTTAAGACCATGATACTAAGGCACTAAATCAAACTGAAGCCTTACCATCAATGTCAATGGCCTCTACAGTGCTATAAAACACATGAGACTTCTGCAGGGCAAAACAGAGACATTCACAAACCATTAAGCACTCAGGAATGTATGTTTCTGATTCTTTCCTCTTTTATTAGGAGCTAAATATTTGTTTCCTGACTGTTTAATTAGGTTATGAAACTTCCCTTCAAGCCACTTGCTTCTTCCTCTCAAGGAGATGACTATCTTAGGCAAGGAGCTGGTGAGGAATAAATAGGATCCTATAGAACATACACATTGCAACACAGCTGAGGGGTACCCCTGTCTTCAAGAAGAAGCATAACCCAGCAAAAGCTCCTAGCAGTTTAAATCATAATGAAGCACTAGATGATAGTATAAATTAGCAGTAGCAGGAGAGACAAGGGCAGTGCCTCCCCTGAAACCATAAGCAGCTTTGTTCAAGATAAAATTTAGCCTACTGAGGCATATAAACTAGGATTTTAAAATGTTTAGAAGTTAATTCAAATTAATTTCAAAATTACTTGTTGTTATTGAAAGCCACTACACATTTACCTAAATCTTTGCTTTTTCCAATCCCATCCACTATATATGTGAGCAATAGTACCATATTTACTCGAATATAAGACAACCTTGAATAAAAGATGACTGCTAGGACTCTGTGAAGTGGCAAGTATTTACTGCAGATTCGACTGATTCGGAGGGACAGGGATTTGATTCAGAGATTCGATTCGCTATCTAGATTCAATTCGGCCAAATCAGAACCGAAGGTTCAGCGCAGCTTCAGAGAATCAGCCATAGACTAAACAGGTAGCAGTCCTCACCATGCTGGACACAGCTGCCTCCAGCTAGTAAGTCTGTTGTGGTGGGCAGTAGGGAGGAGGAAAGGGGCATGAGGGAGGGAGGGACTGGGGCTGGGACAAGCTGCCCAGCCAGGGCAGGGGGTCGTGAGACTCAGCAAGGGGGCACGGTGGTGTGGGATGTGGGAGCGGCACCACCGGGAGTGGGTGTTATGCCCTGCTGCCACTTGCCAGACAGGCACTAGCAGAGAGGTGCTAGGTGGAGCTGCCCCAGGGGGAAAGGGCCCTGGAGAGCAACAAGGGCCAGGGCAGGAGGATGAGAGCCTGGGATGGGGGCACCTCAACGCTCCCCATGGCTCAGAGCTGTGGGCCACTTGAAAAGTATCCGATCTACGCCTCCCAGCCCCACATGCCCAGGATGCAGGGAGGCACGCTCAGACGCAGAGGCAATTCACTTGCATATGCAGCTGCAGAGGGATGGGTACAGGAAGTGCAGGATTGGGTCCCGGCTGCTGCCAATGAAATGCAGAGTCAGGGGCGGCCCCATGGCCCCTTCTACCCTTCCTGAGTCCCGGCTGCAGCTCAGTGGGCTTCAGGACACCACACCCGGGAGCTCACCCACAGCTGCCCCAGCCCAGCATCAAGCCCTGGTGAGGGAAGGTGTGGGCGAGACCCCGGCCCAGCATGCTGGAGTGGGGGAAGCATGTATTGCAAGTGGATCCCTGACGATCCCAGCGACCCACCCGGTCCCAATCCCAGCGGGAAGATGCTGCCCAGGGGCTCCCAGCCATGCTGGCCCAGCTCCCGTGCCACCTTTGCCCCACATCCCACCTGCGGAGCTGGTCCCCACCTGGGAGCCACTCCTGGGCACGGGCAACAGCCCCTGCCCCACTCCCTCTGAGCATTTCACAAGACAAACCCTGGCCCTGATGCCCTCACCCTGGCGGCGACTCTGGCCCAGCCCAGAGTCATCCAGGGACACAGCACACCAGGGACGGTTCCCCTGGGAGGAACAAGCAACTGGGGCTGCCCCGCAGCTGCTCTCACTGCTCCCTGCCCCACTTGCCCAGCTGGGGCAGGGGTACAATGCAGGCTCAGCTCACTATCAGTGGAAGGGGGCAAGCAGCAGCAGGGCATAGCCCCCATTCCCAGTGCTGCTGCACCTGCATCCTGCACACCCCTCCCCCCTGCCCTAGCTGGGCAAGTGGGGGGCAGCACCTGCATCCTGCACGCCCCTGCCCAGCTGGGCAAGCAGCAGGTTATGCCCTGTGGCCACTTGCCTTCTTCTGCCCAGAGTGAGCCACACCTGCATCGTGCCCCTCCCTGCCCTGGCTGGGCAAGCAACAGCAGGGCATAGCCCCCCACTCCCAGCACTGTTGCGCCTGCATTCCATGCCGCCCCTCCCTGAGTGCCACCCCTCCTCGCCCAAGCTGGGAAGCTTGTCACAGCCCCAATCCCTTCCTCGCTGTGGGGGTGTTGATCTGCCCCCCCCACATACCTTCCCTCCCCACTCTGCCCACCACAACAGACTTACTAACCGGAGGCAGCTGTGTCCAGTGTACTGAGGACTGCTGCCTGTTTTGTCTATGGCCAAATCTCTGAAGCAGCGCCGAGTCTTTTCCAAATTGATTCTGAGCCTTCCAATTCCATTCAGGCCTTTTAATGGGTCTCCCAGTTCAATTCAGATTTGGAGACTCAGCCACCGAATCGGGCTGAATCTCTTCCAAATCGAATCAGCTACCAAAGCTTCACACAGCCCTAATGACTACCCCAATTATAAAATTGGTTATACTTTTCCACGTATTGAATCCAATTTTTGAAGGTCTGCCTTGAATTTGTCCACCTCCCGCTGCTACAGCAAGGAACATAAATCAGGGTCAGGTAGCTCCTTTGCCCTCTGCCCCCTCCTCCAACTTTTACCTTCCACAGCCCCTTCCCCCTCTGTCCCTTCCTTCAGACCCTGCTCTGCCTGAGCACATGGAAGCGAGGGGTAACTTTGAAAGCACTGGCTTTGAAATAAACATGCCTGTAGTAATTTAGTTCATCCAAAATTGATGCATTTTACCTTTTTTTTAAAAAACACTACAATTTTAGCACACATATTCCATAAGTACATTTTTAAGCAGCACTTTCGTACTGACTTACATATATTACAAACTACACACAATATTAGTCCAAAGCCAAAGGGCTCATGATTTACCATATATTTCATTGGGTTGGGCCCCACCAGTCAACAGTATTTCAAGCCATGGTGATCCCATAGCGCAACACTGCTCAGTATGTGTGTGTATTCCAGATCCCCCCATGAAGGAGCCATGTGCTAATTAGCCCCTACTCCTGTTCAGAACCCAGCATTCTTGTCCCAAGTTCTGGGATGCTCCAAAAATGTACATATACATGAAGTGCAGGGCAACCTGGTCCAGCTCCACCTCATGGAGGACAGGACTATTCTAATCACACGTGATAGGCTGAGAGAGGGGGCAACAAAGGGATTCTGAGTGAACTGTTTGGGGCCCTGTTTGGTGATGTTTGTCAGACATTTAAGACTGGTGAAGAAACAGGAAGCATTGGAAATGGAGAAGAAATGGATGCAGTATAGAGGCTCTCCATGACCTGAAAAAGAGTTGGTGCTGAGGGGGACTGAACACAATAGGCACTAATATTTATTTTATTCAAATGGGCTCTATTAGCCTATCTCTGTGGTAGGGTGGTAGGGGAAATACCATGTATCTGGGTCCAAGAAGGCAATTTTCCTTAAGCCATCCCAGAGATGACAGTTCTTCTGGCATGATTTAGTACTTGCCAAGGTGTTGGGGCTTAATGCCCATCTTATGGAAATGGGAGGCTCCTCCCTAACTTGCTCCTGCGGCCATATGGCTGAGGGTAGGTGAAGCTTGTGGGGCATCTGAACTCCAAGCCTCTGGGCTTGGGCCTGCACATAGGATGCCTGCCAAAAGATTTTGGAAATATCTGAAGCCCCTGGTGGGGGTAGACGATGTTTGCTGGTTCTAGGGCCATTTATGGTTCTGGGCTGACTCAGATTTGGACTTGATTTGGCTTGGAACACGAAAAATTTCTTTAAAAAAAAATGTAGGTCCCATCAACATTTTTGGCAGCAAGGGAGGGTGTTGGACCTCTTGTCTCTTTGAGTGCCTGCCTGGTATTCATTCCTTCCTGGGAGAACTACTGCCTGTTTATTTTAAGGGCCACACACACACAAAAGAGTTCAACATCTCAGCCTTTTGGCTAAGATCAAATATGACATTTCTGGAACCAAGGGAAGAGCGTCAGGGCTGGTTCTGCCCCTCCCAGTGCTGGCCTGGTATTGCAGTACCTCCAGGCCTGTTACCAGTTCCCTGTGGAGCGAACACCTGCTGGGATTTTTTAAGAGCCAAAAAAACTTCCCATCAGTATGTTTGCCCAATATGAGCTATGCATTTTATAGTCATGCTCTGTGCGGG
>NW_017729022.1:132823564-132846983 GCF_001723915.1 Gavialis gangeticus | reverse complement strand
TGGAGCGAACACCTGCTGGGATTTTTTAAGAGCCAAAAAAACTTCCCATCAGTATGTTTGCCCAATATGAGCTAGGCATTTTATAGTCATGCTCTGTGCGGGCTACATTTAATCAGCTTCATAGTTGGTTTCCATTACTGAGCACATACTGCTTTTGGCAGCATTTTAATGATAGACAATGTATTTAATGAAGTTTCCTTGTATGTGAATGTAAGACAAGTAGCTTTTTCCCCCATGCTGACTGGGGGGAAAAAAAGTTGTCTTATATTTGAATAACTCTGATATTAAAGATGGAGGTGGCAACAACCTTCTCTATTTCATTCAAATTCTATGAAGCATTTGGGCTCCTGACCTGTTGCCAAAGTGGTACTTAACAAGACAAAAAATGGATATCCCTGCTGTGAATCAGGGGCACAGCTTTATTTCACCTAGTGGACAACCAGACTGCAGCTGTGACCAGAGTCACCCCCTAAAGTGTGGTAACTGTTCTATTACTCCCCCCCGCCCCTTGGGGGCAAATAATTGCCGCAGTTATAGGAATAGGGAGATGTCGCTGCATCTCTGAAGAGATGTCCTATACCTATAAAGAAGGCACATACAAACCCAGAGCGGGTAATAGTTGGTAATGAGCTGTATTCTGGTTGCTCTCAAGGTGAAAAAGAATTCCACCCTAAAATGTCTTTAAGATTTGGCTTCCTCCAGCCTAGAAAGAAAATAAAAAAAAATTAAAACAGTTGCATGTTTTGGCAATTCCAGTTTGCTGGGAGCAGGAGGTAGCTCTGTGTCCTCAACAGACTAAGCAGGATGCCAGGTATTTGCTTATTTTTTAATGTGATATGCATTCAGCTCTTTGAAATGTCTCATTCAGAGGCCTCCAGGCTGTGTTGTATTTCTCTCCTCCTATATTTAGAATTTTAAAAAGGCAACACGTAGTTGGGTTTTTTTTATAACTAACCGCTCATGCCAATAAGTGCTTGGAAAAACTGCTAAACCCCAAATAAAACAATACAGCTTTCTTTAAATACTTTTTCTTCCAGTGACAGTGAGGAGACATTGACAGCAAGTGTCAGTTTGAGTGACTGAGAATAAACATAAGTGACGAAAACAGTGATATTTAGTATTAAATCCAGATTTATTCAGAGGAACCATATGACAAAAATCATTATTTTCTTAAACAGCGACTGCTAGAACTCTAACCCATAAAGAGTGGTTATTATGTTGTTATGAAAACTAAAGTCCTTTAACACGGGCATTCCCCATGCAAGTCACCACTAACTCTCCTCTTCACTCTTTTGGTTACCATTCCAACTTGACTGACATTATTAAACATATAATGACAATAGACAAGGGAACATAATGAAAAAAAATACCAGATTTGACTTTGCTGCGGGGCAGACGTCTCCCAAAAGGAATAGCTCCTTACTCCAAATACAAGGCATACAAAATATCACCACCACTTTGACATCATGAAAAACTACTACTTCATCTATGAACAGCAGCATGTTCATACTCAGATGTCTTAATTCCACATTAGAGAAGTATATATTAATTTCTTAAGACAATTCCTATAGTCCTGAAGAGATAAGAACAATGTAAATCTTGCAATTTCAACTAGCTATCAGTTTCAGGATATATTTTAACAACAGCATTTGTTTCTCCCTCCACAGTGTTAATGAAGAAAGTACATAAGTGGTTCTAAATAGGGGATCAGGTAAGGCAAGGCTTTCACTGGGCAGACTGTACTTTAATAGGTTGCCTCATAGGATGATCTCTCATCTCATTCATAGTTCCACAAAGCAGCTTGTCTCATCCACAGTTGCATAACCCATGGGTTAGATCATGAGACAGAATGCCTTCTTCCTTTCCTTGGCCTGTCTGTTGTGTGGCATAGGATAAGTCAATTATCTTCTCTATACCTCTGACTCATAGAATCATAGAAAGTTAGGGTTGGAAGAGACCTCAGGAGGTCATCGAGTCCAACCCTCTGCTCAAAGCAGGACCAGCCCCAACTAGATCATTGCAGCCAAGGCTTTGTCTAGTCAGGTCTTAAAAACCTCCAAAGATGGAGATTTCACAACCTTTTTGGGTAACCTGTTCCAGTGCTTTACAACCAGCCTAGTGAGAAAGGTTTCCTAATATCTAACCTAAACTTCCCTTAATGCAACTTGAGACCATTGCTCCTTGTTCTGTCATCTGCCACCACTGAGAACAGTCTAGCTCCATCATCTTTTGAACCACACTTCAGGTAGTTGAAGGCTGCTATTAAATCTTCTCTCAGTCTTCTCTTCTCTAAAATAAATAAGCCCAGGTTCCCTCAGCCTCCTTTCGTAAGGCATGTGCCCCAGCCCCCTAACCATTTTTATTGCCCTCCAATGGGCTCTCTACAATTTATCCACATCCTTTCTGTAGTGGGAGGCCCAAAACTGGACACAGTACTCCAGATGTGACCTCACCAGTGCCAAATAGAGGGGAATAATCACTTCCTTTGATCTGCTGGCAACACTCCTACCAGTGCAACCCAGTATGACGTCAGCCTTCTTCGCAACAGGTGCACACTGTTGGCTCATATTCAGTTTATTGTCCACTGTAGCCCCAAGATCCTTTTCTGCAAGGCTGCTGCCCAGCCAGTCAGCCCCTATGGGATTGTTCTGTCCTAAGTGCAGGACTTTGCACTTCTCCTTATTGAACCTCATGAGATTTCTTTTGGTTCAATCCTCCAATTTGTCTAGGTCTCTCTCTGAATCTTAACCCTACCCTCCAGCATATCTACTACTCCCCCCAACTTGGGAGGAGTAGCTCTCCTCCCTCTGTTGTCTGTTTTTCTATTTATGTGGTCAGTCCTTCTGGAGATTTTATGTATTTGTGCAGCATCTCACACAACAGTGTTTGGATCTTACCTGTAATCTCTTGGTGCTACTGCAGTACAAGTAATAAACAATAATATTTATTCATATGGCAAATATAGGAGTTGTTCCCATGGCAAAGTGATATTAGGAAAGTATTAAGTATATATTTAGCTTCTCTTAATGAAAAGGAACAGCTGGGATTATGCAGAAAGAATCAGCACCTGTGATCCACCTGGTTTTTGGAGACCACAAAGAAGGGCCACCAATGGTCAATGGACTACAGTTTGAGGAGGTTTTGCAATTGTCACATGAAAACTCTAGGCTCTTTGAACCTCTAGGAAGGTTCAGTTTGGGTTCATTTCGAGATCTGAGGGCAGGTTTGTTTGAGCTAAAGTAGCATCTTTACCTTGAAGTTTCTAACTTCTGTCATCACTTTGACTCAATAAACTGATGCACAAACAACTGCCACAGGTGAATTATTCTTTGGGTAGGTAAGATGCAGATAAACTATCCTTATCGGCATACTTCGGTGCCATTCCCAGGAATCACCTCACTTGCAGTCCTGTGCTTTAGGCATTAATCTTACGTTACAAACAGATATTGCGTTTGTCCTAGAAGAAAGCCTCTTGTGGTAGGATCATACAAATGTACATGCCCACTGTCCCACTTCAAGTGCCTCTGAAGTATGCTGGATAAAATGTACTAAAGTTGGGGGGGTTTTCCCCAGGCCATTTAGTTGTATGCCTGTATGGTTATAACATATCATTCCAGGGGCAAGCTCATCAGGCTGTGTGCTCTCAGTGGCCATCTACTGGCAAAGGACCAACAATGCATCTTAGAAAGTCAATGTGCGTAAATGACTGTGCCACTCCTATTTTGACCCAGGTCTAATTCTGGAACAATCAGTCCCTGGTCAAATGAGACACCTGTTTACAGCCTTAGACATCAGTGGATGCATAAGAAGCATTACTAGGAGTTAATATAGGCTGAAGCTTTTATAGGCTGCTGCTTATAATTCTCTATCTGATTATGATGAGGATCGAACATTGGAAAATGGCAATTAGGAAGGATGGGGGAGGGAAATTGCCTTTGCTGCTTGTATGGAAGTCTGCATGGGACTCTTCTACACAGATGCTCCACTACCATGCTGTGCTGGATGCATATGTTAACCACTGAAAAAACACATATGTCTTAAATGGACCATTGCACGCAATTATCTCCAGTGAAGCAGGGTAAATAAAATGTTTCCTTCATTTCTTGTATACAGCATGCAGCACAATGCAATCCTGGTCTACACTAGGGGCTCCTAGGTGGTGTTACCATAATGAAAATAGCCGCCTTCTTCCTAATTGTCAGCTTCCCTTAATCTCTCTCTCTCCTCTCTCTTTCAGCACAACAACTTAAGTCAGTAAAAAAAACTAGACCCCAGGACATCAGAGTTGTTGAAATGAGGCAGTTCCCATGCACCTGCCCACTGAGAACACCAACCTTGTCTGAGTTTTTACCTCAGGAAGTGATTGGTAGTAATAATTTACTGAGTGCTGACAGCATGCTCTTTTCTCTCCAAAGTATCTCCACCCTATTGAGGCAGACAGTACCCTATAAATCATGATCAAATTCAGCCATGCTGCAGTGATTCAATATGTGATTCATTTAATATTAGGGGGGAGGGGGGGAAAGAAAGCTAGGAAGAGAAGGGATAAAAGCACTTCCCTGAAAAGTGCTGAGTGGAGATCACAGACTATTGTCAATTAGATGGGCTGGCATAAAACTCTTGCATGCAGGCAGCAACTGGTAGTCATGTGAACTGTCTGCTTTATTTGGATCAGTAATGCTTAGATGTCCTTCTCAAGAGCTACTTAAAAAAACAGCTCTACCTCTGTTTATCTGGGAAGGGGGAAAAAATGATACACATGCTCTGCCTTTGAGCCCTCAGGTTATGTCTGTTTTCACCAAGATCTTACTAAGCATTTGTTCTCGCATCAAAAGATACTTCCCCTGGATGAAAGTGAGTTGAACAATTTGAAGAGAGTTGGCTGTGCATTAAGTCTTGCTTTAAGGAGCTGGGAGTTCCTCAGAAATCCTACACCAAGAGTTTTCTGACGTGTCAAAGGACTCAGCATCAACTTTGATTCTGAGGAAGGGAGGGGGAGTAAGGGCACAGGAAAGGAAGTTGTCTTGGGGCTTTGCTGTCTGAAGAAGCAAGCCTTCAGAAAACTCAGTACCTGTTGTCAAATGAGCTTTCGGAGCTTTCTTGTGTGAACAACTTAAGAGTTCAAAGGCATTTTTTACCCAGACCTACCTCTGAGATATTCAGCTTCATAAGGAGCTACTTGTGTTAACTCTTACAGTGATGAGCACGTACAGAAGTCAATAGAGCTACCGTGTAGGCAGTTACTCGCCAAAGTGAGTAAAAGCTTCATACTCTGGCATTAAGTTCTCTACTGACCAGATACATTTTAGCTCATTTTTTCCTTTAACTCTAAAAACATGTCAGGTATCTAGGAAGAGACACAGGCAGGATGTACGGCTACATATACACAGAATACATTTTGGTAGGACAATATCTATGTTCCCAATAGATCCATCTACTGTACCAACCTAATATCTAAGCCAGGGCTGCCACTAGGGTCTGAATGGCTCAGGCCACTAATATTGAAATATCGAGTATTTCAACTTTAGGTCACTGGCTTCAACCAGCTTCATTTGGCAGGCATTGGAAATGTGTGCTGTATGATGACTGTTTAGTGGCCCATATAAAATCAATTAGTAGCCTCAGTACAGATGATAGTACTAAACAGAAAAGTGCATCACAAAGTCTACCACCAGGTTCCTAAAGGCAAAAGGCTCCTTTAAATTTAATACACTGAGAATAATTAATAAATTAGGACTTTTAACCTTTGAGTCATCAGCACATGTCAAATTGGTTTCTTCTTCTGCTTCCAAAAACCATCTTGTGATGAAATTTAATAACCGCCTGTATATAGTAATCAATCAGCAAAAAGTTAGGCATTAACTGTGCTGCTAACCTACAAAAGCAATGAGTATTCAACATATCCTAAACTGTAATTAGGAACACTGAAAATCCCCAGCATTCAGAATATTTGTCAATATACATTTATCTTCACAGTCTTCAGAGCTTACACTTTAATATGAACTTATTGGAAATGATGTGAGGAATTCTTAAGAGTATATGCAGTGCTTCCAGCTGAAAATTAGGAGATGATATATCTTTAATATAAAGATTCCCATGAAAGATGAGAACAGTTAGTATGACTATAGAGCCATTTATCACCCTTGGTAACTCACTTTTGCTCGCTAGCAGTCAATAGTAAGATAGTTTCTTTTTGTGGCTCTGGGAAGAAAGCAGTGATTTAGCATGACAGCTTCTCTCCTGTGAGGGTGTGTCCAGAATACATATGGGTAAAGGAAAAAGCTTGACTACGTCAAAGTGATAATTACTTTTCATAGCTAATAAAGAATAATATGTACTTTTCATTTTCATAGATATCATGTGTGAAAGCTCTTTCTTTAGTACAAAAACTTCAGGTTTTTATGAAGCATTCTGAGTAAAAAAGTGATTATTCAGTATAAATGTTTGTTTTTCAAAACCTAAAATCTGAAGGCATTTGCACAATTTCTTTATTTTTGACAAAAAAGTCTTTTTTTCAAAATTTGTTTTCAATCAAAATATTTTGACTGGCTCTACTCTTAGCCAAAAATGCAGCAACCTTTAGAAGACTAGCAAAGGTTCATGTGTGGGAAGAAACTGGCTCAGACCAGGCAAAAGTGACGCTTTACTAGGATTCTAGGATCCCCCTTATAGCAAAAAACTCTCTTTTTAAAATACTGAAGAACTTTATTAGAAAATGGAAAATAATAAACATCTCCTCTTGTCCTAGCTATCTAGATCTTCCCAGCCCAACTCATTACTCCTGTTTTAAATACTGTGCAACAGGTATGTCTAGACCCATGGATGGATTTCGGAGGGAGCGGGAGAAAGGGGGGTGCATTGGTGCACTTGTATCCGGCTTTGATTCCTGCTCCACCCCAAGTTTAAGGCCAACTGCCTGGCACTGGCAGCAGCATTTCTAGTCAGGCAGTGCTGAGGGAGTCACTTGACTTCATGGATCATTGTCATCTACCTCATCCCTTCTAAACTCTTCATTCCAAAGGTGTTAATGACCCTCTCTTCTTTTTAATAGTCTTGACCTTCCACCAATCAAGCTATCCTTTGTTCTGCAGTTCTGCTGCTGGTTCACTACTCCTGGTAATGAAGCTCCTATTTCACAGCCCAAAACACAGTGTTTAACTATTTTTAACTGAAGAAAAATATGTACTATTCCATATGTGACAATGCACCACATGATCTGCTCCTCTCTTCTCAAAATCTAGAGCTGCCCATGTTTAGACCCAAGGAGCGCATTGAGATGAGCATGCACATATGTTTCCCTGGGGACAAATAGCAGCAGCACAGCTACTTGTCCTTGAGGAACACACATGCATGTACAATCTAGAGTATGGCAAGTTGCCCCAGATGGGGTAGGGGAGGCTGGGACCAGCACTTGGGCCTTACCTGGGGTCCTGGGGGCTTCCCAGTGCTCCAGCAGTATCAATCCAACACACAGAGTATGGCCAGCAGCTGGAGCATGGTTCTGGCTGGCCAGGCTTCAGTTTCAGGCAGCACACACTGCTGCCACATGTGTGACCCCGCTTATTCAGGCACGGGATTTTTTTTTGACACCAGGATCTTCCAGTGTCAAAAAAACCCCCACCACACAACAAATTAGCAAATTAGCAGCACAGCAAATGCCTGTATGTGCAGCATATGTGGTTTGTGGTACCACAGATGGCTCATCTGGATGTGCCCAAGGGGGTGGCAGCTTTTGAACTTATATATAACAAGTTCATACCTGATGTATCCCAAATAAAAACTGGGCCATTCCCCCACCAGTGAATTTGGTTATGTGTTTTATACTGAAACACTAATGTTCCACATTAACTGCTTCATGCCTGTGCTTCTATTTCCAAGGGAAAACTAAACCACAGCATCTTGGCTGCTTACAGACATTTTAAAAAAAACAAAAAAAAACAAAAATGCACTTTACCAGAAGAAGCAGTACAATAGTTGGACCTGGCCCACAGTGTCTTTATAAATCAGGTGCTTCAGTGGGGCTTTTTGGCACTTTTATCTAATAGCTGATTCAATCTGCTATTAGTAAAAGTGCCAAAAAAGCCCCACTAAAGTATCCAATCTATACAGATATTGGGCAAGCCAGGTCCAAGTAACACGATGCCTCTTATGTACATATGCTGGACTCAACACAGAAGTGCACCGAGTTTAAAGTAAAACACCTTTTGAAGGGGGAGGAAGGGGGCTAACGTTTGTAAGCAGCATTTATGCCTAAGTAAAACAGAGGTAAATCAACATATATTAGATTTAATTTACCATGGAATAGAAGCAGACACAAAAAACAGTTTATAATTTGTCTGTCTATACCTTCATTGTTCTTTCTAAAAACTATGTTATCATTCAGTGAGAGTTGTTGGTTTCATTGCTACTTCATTGAGTAAACATTCATGGCCTAATGTTATTTAGAAGTCAAAGAAGATGAGCCAAATGGGCTTAAAATTATGAATCTAGATGAAGAAAAGAAAAATAAAGGGAACGTGCTGTTGTTAGTGATACACTCTTTATACTGAACATGCCAGAGTCAAGAATTCCAGTGAATTACTTGAATTCTCCACTTCCAGTAACCCAAAATACAAGGTCTAAGATTTTCCTCCCTGAAGCTACACATCTGACCATTCTCTGCCACCTGCCTAAGGAAATCTTCTCATATTCCATCTGCTCTGTTGCATCTATAGTTCCTGAGAAATCTTCATAATGAGTATTTCATCCTAACTTCTGAGCACTGGTGTGATAGATCTGACACTTAAGGTAACAAGACAAAAGTCATTCCCTTAGGGTCTTGTCAAAAACTATTGTAAAACACAAAGCACCTACAGGCTTTGATTTCAATACTTCCTCTCTACACCAGTTTATGATTCAAAACGTTTTTATGCAGTGTATGTTTCATTGCCTTGAAAGATATATCACATCAGCTAGAATTTATAGGTGCTTTATCTCAATCATGCCCCCAAGGTCGATTCACTGGAGAGCAAATAAAAAAAAATTGTTATAAAGAAAAAGGAATACACAAGGGTTGATTTGACCTTAAGGAAAGAAGCAGACCCTTGCTCACAGTTAAGATGAAAAGGGATCAAGGACAGAAATCAGTGAGATTGCTTGTCCTAAACCAACTGATTGGAACTGCCAGAATATACAGGAAGGATGATTAAAAGGACACATAACTTGAAGAGTTTAGATGCAAAGGAAGAACAGTGGAGTGGCCTAATGGATAGGGAATTAAGCTAAAAGACAGGAGAGTGGGAATCTATTCTTTGCTCCATCACTGATTTGCTGTTTAACCTCAGGCAAGTCACTTCAGCAATCTTGGCATCTCTTTTCTTTCTTGCTGCAGGTTTGCCTTTTCTGTTTCTGTTTCTTTTGTTAAAAACACCTGGATTTAGGAGTAGACGTGATTTTGGTTTTCAAATCCCATGCTTTTGAAAGTCCCATCTTTTTTCTTAAAGCTTTTTTTAATGTTTGTACTGCACCTAGCACTGATTTCAGTAGGATATTTCAAATCTTACTGGACACTGACAAACCTACAGTTCCCTGGTTTAACTCATGCCACTTCATGGAAAGCACAATGAGTTAGACCGATGCTCCCAATCCAACAGATGTTCGCTGTTGGGGCAGGAGTGTGGGGGATCAAGCTCTGCTTTGGAGTTGATCCAGCCAAGGAGCTGCATGTTGGCAGCTTCTCTTCCCTAGCCTCCATTCCTCTCCCCTGTCCCCTGCTCTGGTGCTGTCTGCATGATGGGAGGGGTGGAGAAGGGAAGGGAGGGACCTCAGGCTGTGGTTTGCCCAGCCTGTACTGGAATGGCAGGCAGGTGGATTGGATCCTGCCTTCCCCCTCCACACACCCCCACCCCAATGGCCCTCCTATTGTGCAAACAGCGCCAGGGACAAGGCTGGGCTGCATAAGCCCAGCCACCCAAGCAGACAGAAGTTAATGAAGGTGCTCTGCTTTGGACTGCCTTCATCTGAACCAGCACTCCGCAGCCATGCACTTCTGTCATGGCACAGCTGTAGAGCACTTTCAAGGGGCTGATCATGCAACAAATGTAACTTCTGTCTGTGCCCTCTGGGCATCTATACACATGCTCCTGAGTGGAGTGGGATCCTTTAACTACAGCAGCTCTGAGAGCTCCTCTAATTAAAGCGCCCGCAGCATCACATGTATTCAGAGTCCCAAGCTTCAAAATGGCAGAAGGGATGATTTAACTAAAGCTCATTCGACAAGTTTGACTTAAAGTGCCCACAGCACCATTTTGAATCTCGGGGACACTGTGAATACATGTGATGTGGAGACTGCTGAAGTGCGCTAATTAGCACGCTCTAGCAGATTTGCAGCAGAATCAATTAATAGAGTTTGCTCCAATGCGTACTAATTAGCACACATCGGAGCAGAGCTCTGTCACATGTATAGGTGTCCTCCATGACTCCACTAGCTCTACATTTATAAGAAAGCAAGCTGTTGGTGTATTTTTTAAAGAAAAAATACTGAAAAATTGTCTAAAAAGATAATGTAATACAATACCAAATGGAGACTGAAACAGAATTAAAAATAATCCTCAGTCCCCAAGTACCTGGATGTCTTGCCATCTCTGGATGAAAGTTATTCTGTAAGGATTAGACCCTGTAAGTGAAGGCATTCAACACCTCATGAGGAACCCTTTGAAGCTGTAAGGATTGAGCCATCCATCTCGGCTATTAGTGCAAATTGTTCAGAATCCTTCCCTGGTTCCTTCACTGAAACCAGTAATGAACTTGGCCTGCTAAGTTAAAAACAAAAACCTCTCCCTTCATATTAACATATTTATTCACTTTGATTTTTTGAACGGGCTATTCTGAGATGATAACAGCAGCAAATGTTAAAGATGTCAGGCAACTATGTCATTTCAAAACCCGTGTCACCATTTACTTATTGCTTCTCTTCAAGTAGCCCCTGGACTCCATGATATAATTGTCCCAGGTGATATAGAGACACGCTGTGAGAGGCCATTCCTGCTTGAAAGACCGAACAGTCTAAACATTCAGCCTAAAAAGTTTTCCCTTAACTGTAACAGGGTTGTAGTTTGTAGCCATGTTAGTCTAAGGACACAGGCAGACAAGGGATGAATTGCACCCTCAGACCACATAGCAGCAAAGCCAGAAAATGAACTTGAAGCCTCAATCAAGTGCCTTAACTGGAAAACCATTCTTCCTTTAAGCATGTAAATCAGTTATGTTTAAGCCCAATCCTGCACTAGATTCAAAGGATCTGGAGAGCACTCGAGAGCTGGGCCCTAATGTACATTTTAAAAGGCCCCTTCTCCATAACTCTAGCCCATATTTAACAAGCACACGTCCTTCCTTTTGAAATAAGTGTTACAACTCCTGTGGTCCGAGACATAACATACTTCATAAGACACTGTATTTAATTCTATGGCATTCCCAGAGAGTAAAGACAACATTCTATTACCACTCATCTAACTAAGCACAGTGCCAAGATAAAATGTTAAGCCCTGAGGCAATGAAATTCATCCAAACTGAGAGGCATCCAGCTTAATGTATGCTGTGTTTAACAGGCAGCTTGGAGATAAAGAATGTATCCACCTACCACAGAAAATGATGTAGGGCAAAGGGTAGCTTTGGGCGAGGGGAAGGGGAGGTTCTGAAAGATGCAAAGGGAGCAAGATGCCTAAGAACATCTCTATGTGAGGACACTCAGTAAAGTTAATCTATATTAATTTTCAAATTGGATTCGGCAAACTACATTAAGCCCATGTGTAGAAACATGGGGTGCCTGTAGACATGCGGGGATGCTGTTCCAGTGCACTGTAATTACAACACATTGTGCATCACGCATCGGAGAAGAGTCAATCAAGTCTGCTGGAGCATACTAACCAGCATGGTCCAGCAACCTCGTCATCTCGTGTATTCAGTGTTCCCACACTTCAAAATGGCAGTGGGGGCGCTTTAACTAAAGCTCATCCAACAAGCTTTAGTTAAAGTATCCCCACCACCATGTTGAAGCACGGGACACTGAATACATGAGACACTGCGGGTGCTTTAATGACAGTGGCTTCCAAGAACCGCCCTAATTAGAGCATCCCTACCCTGCTCTGGAGCACGTGTAAAGATGCCTATTAGTTCTCCTGCATTTCCTTGTGTAACAAAGCCCTGACTTTCAAAACCCCTTCCAGTGTACTATTAATACTGTACTAAGAGGACATAGCACAGAGCCGAACTCCGCTGCACCAGAAGCTATACAGAAACATGGTAGGATCCATAGGTTGTAAGGCCAGGAGAGACCCTTACATCGTATAGCTTAATCTTCTGTCTAATACAGGCCAAGGAATTTCACCCACCGGCTCATCTTCCAGAAATGCATTTGGCCTTGATGGGAAGACTCCAAAGGACAGGGAATCTCACCTTTTCCCTTGGCAATTTGTTGCAATAGTTTATTGCCATCACTGTTGAAAATGTATGCCTTCTTTCTAATTTGCGCTTGTCTGGATTTAACTTCCAGTCCTCAGTGGCTCTTGCTTATGCCTTTCTCTGGTTCTCTCTAACACCTGGTATTTTCTCCTCATGAAAAAAACAGACCCTGTGCTGAAAACCTTCATCGCTGCATGATTGTTTATCACTTATTTTAGGGACTTATCAAAGCATAGACCCAACAGAAGTTAACAGAACGACTCTGCTAATGAATACCATGGACTACCACCTCTCATTAATCAATTATATAAAAAAGTTGCCTGCTGATTTACTTCATTTGATGAGCTCTGTGGTAAGATGGCAAGATGGATAAAGTCTGATGTGGTAGCATAAACGCTGTGCCTGGGAGCAATAAACTCCAGTGTGAACTGTGCCATAGTTTATTGTGTCACATTAATATCACATGTAGATGTGCCCACTGTGAAAAAAAGCAGTTAAGAGGAGGATGGCCCCCAAACTTTTTGCTTCAATGGCTTGTCAGGGCAAAAGCAGGTTGGAATAGTACCATATTTAGGCACCTAAGTCTACTTAGACATATAATAGGTGGAATAGGATCTGGCCCATGGTATTTTTAGATTCCCCTGGAAAGATCCCTGTCCCCTGGGAGAGGGACTTACAAAGAGAGCTGGAGACATATCAGACAAGCACAGGCTTCAGCCAAGAAGGGAAAGGTTCAAAATTCTTCGTGATATGAAGTCACAAGGCTCTGACGGGGCTTTTGGCTCCTAGAGTGGGGCCTGCAAAGAAAAATAAGCTGCAGGGAAAAGCCAAGCAGCAGCTGTGAGGGGAAGGGAGTCGTGGTAACAAACAATACGTGGTTTCCTCCAACAAATGAATTGCTAAGTTTGCTCTAGATCCTATCCTTATGCAACCTTTGCCTCCCACCCCAAACCCTTGCTAGCAGCAATAAAGAGCTGCATATGGTGGGCACTCTCACCCAGATGTTCCCGTTTGAAGTGCTGTTGATATGTTGTATGTTTAGTTGCTACGGTGATTGATTTTTGTTTAATGAACTTGTGTTATTGGCTGAGATTCTTCTGTGGTGAGTCATGCAGATTTTGTGCGGTGAAGTTCAGATGGAGGCACTGTCATCTAGAACAGCAGCAAGTTAAGAACTCTGCCCTTCAACTCACCTATATTAATAGTCCCAGGTGAAGTCAATTTTACAGTGAGAGAGATAATACCACCAAAAATTAAACACTGAGTTAATAACACTGTTGTTGTAGTGTTGCTTTTCGAGACATGGCAACAGTAGCTTGTTTTAGTTTGAGCTGATTTAGCTACCGAGGTGTTTTAATGATATTACGCAAGCATGCTTACATGAGAATAATGCCACTGATCTTTGCAAGCATATATGTATATAAAATATAGTTTTTTCCTGGTCATACAATATGAGAATATTAAGAGTTACACCTTGATTTGGCCCATCTAAAGAGGCCAGCCAAGCTGGCATGCAATGGAAATTCAAAGGCTCTGATTAACACAATGCTGAGTGGTCCGAGAAGCCTGGAATACTGTCTTGTGAAGTCTGGAGACCTGAGTTTTGTTCCCACCTCTACCACTGACAGGGCAGGTGAACTTAGCCAACTCCCTTTTTGACCTTGGGCCTCAATTTCTCCATCTACAAGGCAAGAATAACGATGAGGCTAGCCTCCCTTCTCAAGTGCTTTGAGATCTGCTGATAAAACATATTATAGAAGGTCCGGGTGTAATTATCTATGTGGATTTCCAAAAGCACTCTGCATAAACCAGCAGATTCTCTAAGTCCCACACCTAGTGTGATGAACTCTTCTCAAAACTTGATGTAACTGATGGTGCCAAAGGCCATGCAGGACATCAGGGTAGAGATGAAGCAACTGAACCTGCAACCCTTGAACTTACCTTTGGCAGACCAGCACAAGGACCCAGATGACTGCCTTATAAAGGCTGAAGCAGCTTCCTTCTAGTTACATTGTTCAGCATGTTGGGTTTTTTTTATCACATTGTCAGCTCTATCATAGATTAGTGCCAAAGCACTTCTAATTACATAGTAACAGTAGCAATTGCATAACAAGGCTTGCAACTGGCAGCAACAGCTCTGCTCCACATTCTTCGATGGAATGTCACATTTTTCCATGCTTTAAGGATCTCTTTTCACTAACACTGAAACCAGTTGCTTCTAGTATTGCAGAAAAGAATGAAAAAGGCCAGAACTAAAACCTCTAGAAACCCTAATAGTGTGTTTACAATAGTCTTCAGGTTCATTCTTAACCGCTGGGTCTGTGACCTTCTAGTAAATTATACTGTACTGGAAGGTTTTAGCTGCTGTTCCAACTCCTCTGAAAACATGTAAACTTGAGCCATCTGTGCTTTTTTAATATTTCCTGTAAAGCCTATCACTACACCAATCTGCTGTTTCAGTTGGCTGCACACGAAGTCATTGTGTGCTAATTTTTCCCAAGGGCACTTGATCCACTTTATTAAATATTTTTTTTTGCTTCCTCATTAAGGCCTTTCCACAACAATAAAACTGTGTATTTTGGATGTCCAGGCCAGCGGGGTTTAGTACGTGTTGTTTAGGATGAAAAAAATCTCACTTATGCTATGTCTTCTACTAAAGAACAATGCCAAGAGAGAAGGAGTTTTTAAAAACCCTCCCAAACTTTTCCTTTCATGATGCCTGCAGGGAAAGTGCTTTAAAAGAAGTCTATATAAAGTGTTTGGCCCAATGCTGTAGAAAAGAAGGAAAATCAGCTGCTGCAGGAGCATGCATAGGGTGCCCAGTCATGCATTTCTTGCTTACCTCCGTTTGCCATGGATTCAGTCAGAGTTTGGGGCATGCAACAGAATAGAGAACTGGATTAGTCAAATATGATCTCCTCTCTAGCACTTCCAGCACCAAAAGTTTTGGAAAAAAGTACAAAGAAAACACTGTCATGGAAGCACAAAGACTTATCACCTTTACAAAATCTTCGTTACTATTAGATATTATATTAAAAACTATATTTGACACTATAATTGTCATTCTAATAAGTACCCACTCCTGTTTTTTTAATTTTGCGAAATTCTTGGCCTCAGTAACATCTTGTAGCCATCAATTACAGACTCATCACATCCTGTATAAAAATGATTTGGCTTGAGATAATGGTGAAATGGCTTGCTAATGGTGAATTCTGATTTAAGCAAATAAAGAGTAATTCCTAAATTCTAAGGTCAGAAAAGGCAACTGGGATCCCACAGGTTGAACCAGCTGCATAACACCTATTTGTGGCCTTTTAATTTTTTTAAAGCCTCATTTATTAGCCTTAGAATACATTAGTGAATCAAACTATAAAAGTTGCACTCACCCTTCCTGGCTCTGCCATTACCCTCTGTTCAAAAAACCTAGGCTAAACAAGAAGGTTCAAGCAGGTGTTCAAAAACTAAGCACCAGTCAACTCTCCGTAAATTTAATCTGACATGCTGATCGGCAAATGCTGAGCAAAACAATTGAGCCAAGTCCACAGGCTTTGAAGCTGCTGCTACAAAAATCACAGCTGAGCATGGAAGGGATGGGGGGGAGGCAAAAAGAAGGGGGGCGGAAAGCCTCTTAGCCCTAACAATGTGACTGAGCCTTTCCACTGAAGTGTGTGTGTTTGAGAACACCTCACGGATGTGCAGGGCTTTTTTGCTGGAAAGCTTTTCATTTGTCATTTCTTTCTCCACCAGCTTTTAGTTCTGATCCTGAGCTAGAAGAAAAGGGTCCTTGTTTGATAAGAAAGGCTGATAACCTGTAGCCCCACCAATAAAAGGGATTAACCCATGACTGAAGGCTCAATACTAGGTCCTTGCCGATGCATGGTTCAATTAGACTAAAAGCTGTCATATAGTGTTAAGGCAAGTTACCTTCATTTTCAGCTTCAGTGAAATAGACCCCAGATGACAGGATAGGCAAACAAGGACTTTTTCACTTTTCACAATTGCTTTCATCCTGTACTGCCAAAATTATTAGACTTTAAAGAAAGTGGAAAATCAGATGAGTGTTCCAAGTAGGTGGTCTTCCAGTATTCATTACACTCGGGCACACTCAGTTGGGTAGCACAGCAAAGCTATGCAGGCTTGGAGTTCATTTCTTTGCTCCTCTTTCATTTTCACCTAATAAAAATGATTTTCTACCTTAAGCAATGCCCTACTGATACAAGATGAGATAACTCTTGACACACAAAGAAATCAGACAGTAATGCAGCTGCAGTGCTGTCTCATACTTTGCACTGCACCTTTTGTTGCTTTGGTTTCTTTAAGCCAAAGATGTCTCCTTTGAGATCATATGCCTGGTTACAAAATACAGAATTCATATCCTATTATCTCAGTCTGACAGAGCACATCTCATTACAGATCTCAGTATTTGAGGAGGTCAGAATTGCTGTTATGTTACAGGTAGTGAAACTGAGGTGCAGAGACACGTCAGCTTGCCCAAGGTCACTCAATAGGTGGGACAGTACAGCTGGGAACCCAGTTCTCCCATAGATTGGGCCAGTGCTCTATCATGAATCCAGTTTGGAAAAATATAAGGTCTGCTAAGTACAGGAGGCAAAATGTACAGTAGAGGGCTGAAATTTTAGCTATTTCTTTAGGGTTGTTTTTGATGTGAATTGTGTAGGTCTCAGGCCAAATGAGCAGACAGAAATGATATTGGAAAGACAAATACTCTCCATAAGTGACCGTATTATATTTATCACCAAAAACATCCTTGTGCCTCTCAGGAGTAAAAACAGCAACAAAAATGCTTCTGCCCTGACTCATTTGCACCAGCAGTGTGAGTTTGAATTTTCTCTTTCCTCTTAATGAGCTCATATAATTGTGAAAGCATTACTGAAGGGAAGCCTAGATGAAAAGATGAGACATGCATTTCCCCCTGAATGTGGCAAGGATAGCAGATGTTCAGATTTCACCTGTCAGTGATTGTCAGAGTCTCTGGTCATCTCCAGTGAAAGTTTTCTTCCCCATAGTCTTAGCTGGAGCTAGTCAAAAAAAATATTGCATTTAAAATTAACAACCTCCCCCCCCAACACACACACACCATTTTTAAAACTAAAATTAAAATGTTCACTTTGGATGAAATTTTCCAGACTTTTTATGGGAAAAGGGAGGGATAAAATAACTACTGATTTTTTTGGTAAGAATATTCAGTTTTCAGGAGAAAATGTTAAGTTTTTGTTTTGCTTTGCAGATGATTATTTTATAGAAACCCCAAATATTTCACCTAAAAACCTTTTTTTTAATTTCAGTCTTCCCATTTCATTTTTGCCTTGAAAACTAAATGTTATAAACTTGCAATGTTACAAAAACTTGCATTTTTTTGTAAATTTCCCCAAAAAAGTATTGACATTTTATATTAAATCTACCTTAACATTTTAACTTCAGTATGTAGCTGGCATGGCACATCACAAACATACCCCAATTCCATGAAGGCTTTGAATTGTCCAGGACAGGATCCTATGTTCAGAATAGTCAGTGAAAAGCACAACACACTGGAACAACTTTTTGTTAGTAATGCACATAAACTCTTACATTTTGAACCACCTGGAAATGTCTTAGGCCAAAGAACTTCACTCCTAGAGCCTTAACCCCACTGCACTTCTTTTATGTTGGGCAAAAGGTCAGGAAAGGGCCTGAAAAGATTTGTTCCCACCACAGACATGATAGAAGATTCTGTAATTCATCGCAAGCCCTGGAATCAGAGGCATGCCAGCGGAGGGGCTATGGTGGGAGGAATGCATCAGAGGTTGAGGCTGGAGAGCAGACAAGCAATGGAGCACTGAAACTACATCCAACAACATTAAGTGCAGTGATCTTGATTGAGGTGGGCATTTTTTTTCTGGCACTGTGGCTATAGTTAGATATCTAAGTGCTGTATAGAAACGTGACTGCATACTAGGATAGATGCTTTTCTTGTCTTGGGTTTATCACAGCGGGATAAGAGCTCTTCAAAGTACTTTCTACCACCTTCATTTTTTTTTCATCGGGATTCAGCTCCCCTTCAATCCATTCTGATCTCTGTTCATCATCAAGGAAGATTTGAAACCATGCAGCAACCATGAGAGCTGACATGGGGTGCTTCTGATAGCAGCTTCCTCCAGAGCTCATATTTCTAGAAGTAATGGCATGACATGTCCATATGCACAAAGGTAGCTATGATACCCACAGTTGGCAAATGGAATGGTGTTTCATTTCCAGCTTACATTTCTAAATAGTGGTCAGTGTAAATAAAACTGCTTGCACCAAAATATAAGGAACACTTGATAGAAGCATATAATCACACAAAAGAAAAGTGGAAGAGATCAAGTGGACACAGAAGCAGTGTAAGCTCCCAAAACAGTTCAGAAGGGACAGCTGGTTGGAAAGTATTGAGATAATAAGGTATAATTTTGAGGTATTTTGCTGAATAAAAAAAAATGAGGTAAAGCTTGTTTCATGTGTAAGTATGGGTGGATTTCCTTTAGGTCCTGGGTATAAATTTGAATGACACAAGACCATTACAAGCAGGAGCTACAAAAAAAAATCCAGTGTTGTCGACTCTCGTTATTTTTGGCATTGTTCTTAAAGTTTACACTTTGGGAATGCAAAAACCTTAAGCGCTTTCACGCACACGTGCGTGTGTGTATGTGTGTGCGAGCGTGAGTGTACATGCGTAAAAGAATGAGCTAAGTTGTTCACATTCCCAAAGTGCAGACTTTAAGAACAACACCAAAAATCATGAGAGTTGGCAATACTGAAAATCAAGTCTGAAACAACCATCCATTAAAAAATATCAGTGTGTGACAGACAGCCCTGCCTATCAGACCTTATATCTACAAGTTTGGGAGGAAAAAAATGTTTGAGACAAAAATAGGTCCCACTGAAGAGAGGTTTATTTTCTGGGCATGAGGCTTAATTTTTCAAAACCTACTATGGTGACTGGGTCCAATTCAAGATCCCAGAAGCATGGTAAGGGCAGCATTGAGGGGCTCAGATTTGGCATGACTGTCCTCACTGAAGCCAACAGAGTGGTTTGAAAATCCCACTTTAGGCAGAGAAAACATGGCCTTTACTTCAGAGCTAAACTCAAATCCTTCCTGACAAGACAGTGTTCTGCAAAGGAGGTAGACCATACACAGCTAAGGTGGGGGACAAAGTGATAGACCCTAGCAGAAAAGGGTGCTTGAAAGTGATAGACCCAATCCTCCACTTGAGGCAACTGGTATAGTGCCCCTGGCAGTCAATGGAACTACATTGATTTTCATCAGCTGAGGATCCAGCCCTATGACACTGAGGTGACTTTCCCTGGAAGGTTTCATCCAAAGGCTACTTTAATTGCCTATATTTCTTAACAGAAAACAACAGTTTTGCAGGTTGATTTAATGCTAGGGTTAAATTTTAGCTGGTCTAAACCAAAGGTTATAGCACTCTCTTCACCTTCCATTACATATTTTTGAAAGTCAAGAAGAATCATTCCTTTATAAACCCCCTTCACGGCTGCTCACAGTGAACTGTACTGCAGGAAACTCAAGGTTCCTGCACTTAGAAATGCGAGACCAGGTTGTGTCCCTTGAGAAGCCTATGCATACTCTATTGAGCTGAGTTTCTTGACACACCATGATACCAAAAGCTCTGTGGATATCAGGTGGTGCTATCACACACATTACACTTTTTAAACACATCTAGGTCTGTAATGAATGTCTGAATGTGATCCTGTTTTATGCCATAGACCTATACTGTTCCTGGCATATGTGGTCAAAAGATGGTCCCTTTAAGATAAGTGTACTGTAGCATTGTTTTTTGTGTTCTAGCAAAGTACACGATCCCAAAGTCAGGGGTTACAGTTGCTTTGCAGGGGGAGCTGGTAACAGCCCTCCTACTTAGACTACATAACACTCTCCAGCAGGACAGGAAAGATTCTGTAACCTTTTTAGACAAGCACTCGGACCTCTGTTTGAGGTAGCAGACCCCTGAAATTCAGCAGGGAGAAAGCATTAAAGGCAGAAAATTGCCTTTTTGTGAAATTCCATTCAAGTTTAGCTGAAATATTAACCTCTGGAAATCACTCTTTCCCTTGTGTCATTTGCCTTGTCAGCAAAAAAAGTTCGGCTGTATGCCAGAAGAATAAACCAGACATCTTCTTGGGACCGGGCCCTCAGCAACGTCAGTGGTACGAAAGCTTCATACATGCTACTGGGAACTCCATGAAAGTAGCCTGCTCTTACGCCCAGCAACCCATATGGAGAACATTGCATGCAGCCAACCTTGTTGGTGGAAAGAAATTGGGAGCTGGGCCAAGGTCCTTCCTGTGCCCTGGATCCAACATTTGGCTCAAGTACCTCCCTCACTACCTCTTTGAAAGAAGTAATGAAGAAAGCAAAACAACTGTGTGTGGTACCAGCAGAGACAGTCCTCTAGTTCCAACAGTAGCATGGTACTAAAGGATCAGCCTTCCAACTTTGCTGATACACAATGGAAGGTTATATCAGCCACATACAACAGAATTTGGTTTTACCTTTTCCTTTCCAAAAAACTATAGGAAAATAACATCCCCAAAACCCAAAGTGTCATTTAGGTTGCAAAGCCAAGCACTCAAAAGCTTAAAAATGCCAGAATTTAGCCTGCCTACACAACCTTAATTGTGTCCTCTCACCCCTATTCATTAATATATACTGAGTGCATCTACATGTGAAATTAGTGCGACACAAAAATTCCAGTGCAGTTTGTGCTGGAGTTTATTGCTTCTGAGCTCAGCATTTACACATGTGCCTGGGACCACAGCGCATTGAGCCAGGGCAGCACAGCCCAGGCTGGCAGTGGGCTAGGTGGGGGTCAGCCCGCCAGCCCAGAGCTGCTCTGACCCAGGTCAACATGCTGCAGAGGGGCACTAGGGTGCTACAGTGCAGGGCTAGCTGGCAGGCAGCCCCACACTATAGCACCCTCGTGCCCCAGCCAACCTCAGTAAGAGTCAACATGTGCATTGCAGCACAATAAATAATTTTTCAATAGAATAGTACTTGTATTGGGCAGTACTATCCTACAGCAGAGTTAGTTAGCTTACTCTGGGCTAACAGTACCACTCATGTAGACAGCAATGCTTTACTGCAGAGCTAATTAGGCAACTCTGCAGTAGGTATCTCATGTAGATATACCCACTATTTAATTGCTTGTTTCCATTACTGTTTTTCCCCAAGCCCATTGTTCAGGAGTGAAGCAGCTATTCAGTATTTCTTTTTATCATCATTCAGTGTGTGCTTGTTGCCCTGTTTACTGCACACCATTCAAATCCCTGCATCAAACACTATATTACTGATTTCCTCAGAGCTTTCTCTACAGCATCCATCATCATAGTATCTGAATACTACACAAATAGAAAGGAATATATCTCCATAGGTACCCCATAATTGTTAGCCCTGTTTTGCAGATGGGAAAAAAATATAAAATAGAGACTTGCTTGAGTCCAGAGAGTGAATCAGTGGCGGAGCCCAGATCAGAACATAAGACATGCTTGTCCCAGGTATCTAGACATTTAACTCCCACTGCCTGTATATCTGGGCCCCAGACCCCAAGCCATATCCCTATGTCTCTAGAGAAGGAGTCTGCAACCTTTAAAGGATACAAGCCTGATTGACCCAATTCAGATCAGAGCCAGGCTGGGGCAGTGAAAGCATAGAGCTAGGACCCAGCTGCCACTGCCACTTTTCCCCACTTCCAGCATGGGAAAAGAATCCACTGCTGCTGATTTTCTCTGTGCCTATAACTATTCTCATCAATAAATTAAGCACCTGTGGCATTGATGCTTACACAGTTGGATGGGTAAAAAATTGGCTGATGGGGCGCACTCAGAGAGTAGTGGTGGACAGGTCGTACTCAACCTGGCAAGATGTAGGCAATGGGGTCCCCCAGGGCTGCACTGTTTAACATCTTCATCAGCGACTTGGACAAGGGGGTGGAAAGCACATTGTCCAAGTTTGCTGATGACACTAAGACGTGGGGCGAGGTGGACACTCTTGAAGGGAGAGAGAGGCTGTAACTAGATTTAGACAGACTACAAAAGTGGGCAGAGGAGAATAGAATAGGGTTCAATGTAGACAAATGCAGGGTGCTGCACCTTGGGAGAAGGAATCCACAACATACATACAGGCTGGGAAGTTCCCCTCTTGAAAGCACAGAGGCAGAACGGGATCTTGAAGTCATTATTCACTCCAAGATGAACATGAGCCGCCAATGCCAGACCGCAGCCAGCAAGGCCAGCCATACCTTGTCGTGCATCCAAAGATGTATCTCAAGCTGGTCCAGAGAGGTGATACTCCCCCTCTATGCAACACTGGTCAGGCCACAATTGGAGTACTGCATCCAGTGCTGGGTACCCCACTTTAAAAAGGATGTGGCCAGCCTGGAGAGGGTTCAAAGGAGGGCCACACACTTGGTGAGACGGCAGCAGGACAGGCCCTATGAGGAGAGGCTGAGGGACCTGAACCTGTTCAGCCTCAGCAAGAGGAGGCTGAGGGGGGATCTAGTGGCTGCCTACAAACTCATCAGGGGAGATCATCAGCAAATAGGAAGAGCCTTTTTCTCCCCAGCACCACCTGGGGTGATGAGGAACAATGGTGATAAGCTGATGGAGAACAGGTTTAGGTTAGAGATCAGAAGGCAATATTTTACAGTTAGGGTGGCCAAAATCTGGAACCAACTTCCTAGGGAAATGGTCTTCGCCCTTACCTTGGGTAAATTCAAAAAGAGGTTAGATGATCACTTGTCTGGGATCTTGTGAACCCCGCATTCATTCCTGCCTGTGGCAGGGGGGCAGGTTAGATGATCTGTTCAGGTCCCTCCTGACCCTAGCTACTATGAAACTATGAAACTACTGCTGAAGCCCCATATCCATGGACCACATGGCTCCACATAGATTGCTGACCCCTACTCTAGAGCTCACTGACATATA
>NW_017729022.1:132817330-132818564 GCF_001723915.1 Gavialis gangeticus | reverse complement strand
CAGCACAGCCCAGGCTGGCAGTGGGCTAGGTGGGGGTCAGCCCGCCAGCCCAGAGCTGCTCTGACCCAGGTCAACATGCTGCAGAGGGGCACTAGGGTGCTACAGTGCAGGGCTAGCTGGCAGGCAGCCCCACACTATAGCACCCTCGTGCCCCAGCCAACCTCAGTAAGAGTCAACATGTGCATTGCAGCACAATAAATAATTTTTCAATAGAATAGTACTTGTATTGGGCAGTACTATCCTACAGCAGAGTTAGTTAGCTTACTCTGGGCTAACAGTACCACTCATGTAGACAGCAATGCTTTACTGCAGAGCTAATTAGGCAACTCTGCAGTAGGTATCTCATGTAGATATACCCACTATTTAATTGCTTGTTTCCATTACTGTTTTTCCCCAAGCCCATTGTTCAGGAGTGAAGCAGCTATTCAGTATTTCTTTTTATCATCATTCAGTGTGTGCTTGTTGCCCTGTTTACTGCACACCATTCAAATCCCTGCATCAAACACTATATTACTGATTTCCTCAGAGCTTTCTCTACAGCATCCATCATCATAGTATCTGAATACTACACAAATAGAAAGGAATATATCTCCATAGGTACCCCATAATTGTTAGCCCTGTTTTGCAGATGGGAAAAAAATATAAAATAGAGACTTGCTTGAGTCCAGAGAGTGAATCAGTGGCGGAGCCCAGATCAGAACATAAGACATGCTTGTCCCAGGTATCTAGACATTTAACTCCCACTGCCTGTATATCTGGGCCCCAGACCCCAAGCCATATCCCTATGTCTCTAGAGAAGGAGTCTGCAACCTTTAAAGGATACAAGCCTGATTGACCCAATTCAGATCAGAGCCAGGCTGGGGCAGTGAAAGCATAGAGCTAGGACCCAGCTGCCACTGCCACTTTTCCCCACTTCCAGCATGGGAAAAGAATCCACTGCTGCTGATTTTCTCTGTGCCTATAACTATTCTCATCAATAAATTAAGCACCTGTGGCATTGATGCTTACACAGTTGGATGGGTAAAAAATTGGCTGATGGGGCGCACTCAGAGAGTAGTGGTGGACAGGTCGTACTCAACCTGGCAAGATGTAGGCAATGGGGTCCCCCAGGGCTGCACTGTTTAACATCTTCATCAGCGACTTGGACAAGGGGGTGGAAAGCACATTGTCCAAGTTTGCTGATGACACTAAGACGTGGGGCGAGGTGGACACTCTTGAAGGGAGAGAGAGGCTG
>NW_017729022.1:132813049-132815517 GCF_001723915.1 Gavialis gangeticus | reverse complement strand
GGGGTGACCACCAGGATCTGGGGGAACGTTTGTTCACCAGAGCACCCCAAGGGATGACAAGGTCAAACGGTCATAAACTACTGCGAGACCGTTTCAGGCTGGACACAAGGAAAAATTTCTTTACTGTCCAAGCCCCCAAAGTCTGGAACAGCCTGCCATCGGAGGTGGTTCAAGCACCTACATTCTACATTAAACACCTTCAAGAGCAAATTGGATGCTTATCTTGCTGGGATCCTAGGACCCCAGCTGACTTCCTGCCCTTTGGGTGGGGGGCTGGACTCGATGATCTTCCAAGGTCCCTTCCAGCCCTAATGTCTATGAAATGAAATCTATGAAATATATCAATAAAGCCAATGTACAGCTATACCTTTATTAACTTCCACTGAAACGTTGAATGTTTTGCACTTCTGCAAAGCAGAGCCCAGCTGTCTCAAGTCTGCCACCCAGAAAGAGAGGAAACCAGGATTCACAAGGAGGACTTAAGCATCAAACTTCCCTTTTAGGTGCCACTGGTATTCACCAAGCCACTACTCAGCTTCTTGGCTCATATCCCTCACCAAGCACAACAAGGCACCTGAATTTCTGTCCTTGGACATGTCTAAAACTGCCTGACACTTGACAGTGCCCATCTCATACGTAAGGCTTGGCAAATTTCTCTGATTAGATGTACCCCATCTATCTGACCTCTGGGGGCCAATCCGGGAGACATGCACACCAGAAAACTAACCTCATACAAAACACTGGGAGAAGGAGAAGCAGGGGTGGTAGAAATGGTTTAAGACTGTGAGGAACTCATATATTGTCTTGTTGGGGATGGGAAAAGACTGGAAATGCCATAAAGATGCTGCCTAAAATTCTACTCATAGCAGCCAAGTCTTTATTAAGGTTTAACTTCTCTGTACATTTTGCTACATATCATGATAATAAGGCCATGATTGCTGGCTCACTATAAAAACACTGGGGCAGAATCTGTATCCACTTGCTCCAATGGAGTGCTATTTTATTACCAGTTGCTTGCAAGCTTCAACGCGCTGAAAGTCGCACACCAGGGTTCCTCGCATGCAAGCCTAATGATTCATCTGTACCCAGCACGGTCTGTGGAAAATCACTTTAATCATTTCTCTTGGTTTTTCCGGTGGTTGCCAGCTGGAGAGGCTCCCTCAGTAATGGATATTTTGCATCTTTTCCTGTCTCTCTAGGCACAGAGCAGCCAAAACCTGTTCCTAAAAGCTGCATAGGAAATTCTGTCTTTTAAATCAGCTGCAAGGTGGACTGCATGGTAAGTAAAGCCCCAGTGCTAGCTGAAAGGGTAATCATTAAACATGCCTGACTTCTCTGTAGTGATTTTCATCAGTAGGTGCCACAGTACTTCACAAAAGAACTCAGTATTACTCAGAGGCATGGGGACCACTTTCATCACCCAGGGTGTGGAGGTGGGGGTGCATTTTGCTGACCACTGAAAAGCAGGGGCAGGGGTGAGAGGGGGAGGCAGAATCTTACCTGATGGGGCTCTTCTTGGGCAGCAGCTGCATGTCCTATGCTCTGAGAAGAAAAAAATCAGCAGTGTGGGCCTCCTGGGGCCCCTCCAGGTACCCTGTTCCCCCATTCTCTCCCTCCCTCTAGCCCTCAGGTGCAGGGCTGGGTCTCCTAGGGGAGGGTAGTAGAGGCATCATTTCAACCTCCCCCCTCACCCTTCCACCCCTAGTTACACTACTGGGTGCAGGACTGTGCCTGCTCAGCTCCTATGGCCAGGCAGAGGCAGAGCAGGGAAGAGTTGCCATACATCTGAGTTTTCCAGGACGTGCTCTCTTTTTGGGTCCTTCAATCTCTGTCCGAGCAGGTTTTTGAAATCTGAACCAATATCTGGGATTTTGCTCTGCTCCACTGGCGGGAGCAGGTGGAGGGTGATTGGAGGCATTGGGCACATATGTGTCTGCACACACACATGCATATGGCCATCATGCAGCCAGGCAGGGTGGTGGCAGCAGCCTTGGCAACTGGATGCAGGTAAGTCTATGGGGGGTGGGGTTGGAGAGCCAAGGCTTGGGGACTGCCCAGGGTGTGTGTATGTCTATGGCAGGGTGTGTGGAGAGGATGGATGTGTGAGGGAGGCAGGTGCCTGCCAGCAGTGGAGGAAGCTGTCTGGGCACAGGGGCTGCAGCAGGGCAGAGGAGGCAGAAGAGGCACCTGAGATGAGAATGAGAATAGGAGGGATGTGAGCAGTGGGGTCCCCCAGGGCTCGGTCCTCAGGCCCGCACTGTTCAACATCTTCATCAGCGAATTGGAAGGGGGGGTAAAAAGCACCCTGTTCAAATTTGCTGACAACACCAAGATGTGGGCATGCTAGAAGGGAGGAATAGGCTGCAATCGGACCTAGACAGGTTATAGGGGTGGCCAGATGAAAACAGAATGGGTTTCAACAGTGACAAGACAGGTGCACCTGGGGAGGAAGAACCAGCACCATACCT
>NW_017729022.1:132799090-132812925 GCF_001723915.1 Gavialis gangeticus | reverse complement strand
TGAACCTGTTCAGCCTCCACAAGAGAAGGCTGAGAGGGGATTTGGTGGCTATCTATAAACTTACCAGGGGGAACGGGAGAGGCCCTGTTCCCCCGAGCACTACCTGGAGTGACTAGGAATAACAGTCACAAGCTGGCAGAGGGTAGATTCAGACTAGACATCAGGAGGCGCTACTTCACTGTCAGGGCGGCTAGGATCTGGAACCAACTTCCAAGCGAAGTGGTGCTGGCTCCTACCCTGGGGGTCTTCAGAAGGAGGCTTGATGAACACCTCGCCAGGGTCGTTTGACCCCAGTACTCTTTCCTGCCATGGCAGGGGGTCAGACTTGATGATCTGCTCAGGTCCCTTCTGACCCTAGAAACTATGAAACTTGCCAGTGGGAAAGGAGGTGGGGGGGTGGGCTATAGGCGTGGTGGGGAGCTCCATGGCTGGGCCGGAGGCACAGGGGTCAGTGCCTATGCTTATGGGGGTGGGGTGACTCCAGGAGACACTGCCCAGAGGAGAGGGGAGCTGTGGCAAAGCTGTCTGGTGCAGTGCTGGAGCCCCAGCCCAGGGTGAGGGGTGCCACAGGCCTCCCCTCCTCTTCCCTCCCACTCGTGCTGGGGCTGGACTCACTCCACTACCACCCGCAGAAATCAGAGTTGCTGCACCCCAGCCTGGTTGGGACAGGGGCAGCTGGACCCTCATCTCCCCCCATCCAGGCAAGGGAGAGCAGGGGGGTGCAGGTTGGCTGTGAGGGGCACTGGCAGGGCTGCCAGGGGGGATGTGGCTTGGAAGTGAGGGGCACCAGCACAGCTGGGGGGGATCTGTGGGTTGGGAGCGAGGTGTTCCTCCAACAGGTGACCTTTTCTTTGAAACTGGAAATATGGTAACGCTAATGAAGGGCTACGCTTGTATGGCAGAGTCCTGAGGGGAGGGGTCCATATTGGCCCCCCCCCTTCACCATTGCCTGGGGCTTGTGTCCTGCTCTCCCTGCCCTAAGCTACACTACTGGTATTACTGACTCCAGTTTACAAACTGGGGAATTGAGGCAGAGAGGCAAAATGACTTGCCGAAGACCATACACCAAACCAGTGGCAGAGCCGAGGATAGCATTCAGGCAGCAATGTACGGATGCAGATGGGTGCCCAAACTACATGGGCAGAGGTAACTTCTGGTTGCTGCTGTAAACACAATTGTAATCACATGGCTGCCACCAACAGCTGCTTTTTTCATACTCATCCCCGTCAAGTCAGTACCCATTCACCTCGTCTCAGTTACACCACTGAACCCAGGTCTCCCAAGTTCCAACCTTGTGCCCTGGTTCCTGGGCCAGGAAGAAATGAAGGGTGTTTTAAAAGGTTTTTTAGAAACATTACTTTGTCCTCTTTCTGGGCTCAAGAGATGTACCTGCCACTAGCAGCATTTCATGAAATGCCTTACATATTGTTTTTTCTTATTGGGCATACAAGTAGACTTGTCTTATTGGGTAAGACAAGTAGAGCTGGAGAAAGAAAGTCAGGCTTTAGAACAAATCTACTTCCTTGTGACACCCGTTGCAATCTGAGGACAAGCTGCTATCTCTTATGATAGAAAACCTCAGCAAGCTTAATACAAATGTGTTTCCTAAAACCCTGCCTGCCTTCCCTGTCACTTATTTGCTAATAAAACCTATGTAGGACCAGAACTTCAGCATAAAGAGAAGAAGCAGCTGCACTCTAGAACAAGGTTCCTTCACACCAGCTGAGGATCTGAGGCAGGGCACCTGGTAGTCCTCTGTAGCAGCACCAGACCCAGGGCCTTGTTACACAGTAATTTTAGGCAGCTTCCGGAGCTCTTAACCCCTTGATTGGCTGCAGGTTAAAACCTTTTAAGTGTCTTAAAGCCCTTGTTATTTGGCTGAAAGTTATGCCATTCCAGGGCAGAATTCTCTCGAATCCACCTAATGTTGCTCCTGTTCCATTAAGGTGTAGCCATTTCCCATAGCTTTTCTGCCCAAGTTGAAGTCCTCCAGCATCCCACAATGCAGTGGGTAAATGGGGGTGCCAGGGCACAGCAGTGCCAGACACAGCACTTCATGCCCAAGGGATGTGGGGCAGAACGCAGCCCTGGAGTGCCCAGTGGCCACAGTGCCTCCCACTACCACCCAGACTGGCTCACAGCTAGGCACTGTCTGAGCCCCTTCAGAGCTTCCCTGCTCCTCCCCTCCCGACTCTTTGCCACCACCAGCCAGGCTGCTGGCCAACTAGGTGCAGCCTGACCTTTGAGGTTCCTGATCCTTTTTCCTCTGGAGTTCAGGCAGCACCCAGCTGGGAGTAGCACAGGGAGAAAAGGGTCCAGAGAAAAAAAGGATTGGGCCCCTTGGAGCTCAAGCAGAGAGCCAGTCCAGGTGGCAACGGGCAGCTCCGCAGCTACGGGCATGCTGGGGCAGCAGTGCTGGCTCTACCTGGCAGGAGCAAGAAGCTGGTCCTTCCTCTAGTGTATTTATTCGCACTGCAGCCAATGCCAATAGATATGGCAGACTAAAAACAAACACACAAAACACAAAGATATTGTGGCTGACAGTGCTGACTTGGTTTGCGCTGAGACAGGGGTTCTCAAACTGTGGGTTGCAACCCCCCAGGGGGTTGCGAACAACTTAAAAGGGGGTCACTGCCATCCAGCACCTTGCGCAGCTTCCACCACCATGCACCACCGGTGCTTCCACTTTTGCCACTGCTGCACTCCCCTTCCACACCCCCAACCCCCACCCACTCGTTGACTGACCGCCAGGGGTACACCAACCAAAAAAGGTTTAAATCCCCTGGCTTTAATCAATAGCTTCAATCATGGGTGATTGCATAAATTTATATATTATTTTATGGGGTTGCAGTATCACAAAGTTTGAGAACCCCGGCACTAAGAGGCATTTATAGGCTCCTAGTCCTGCCCCTGCTCATGAAGCCTCTAGTGGCAAGTCACAGCTGTGCAGGTGAAGGACAATCACAGTCTCATTAGAAATGGTTTTTCACCTTAAGGTGCAACTGTTCCACGAAGCCGAACAACATTAAGCCAATTAACATTTGTTCAGCTTATAGCCTCAGGTGTAACAAGGCCCCGAGGCTGAAACCAGGCTGCAATGACAAATCTTTTCCTATATTCCCAAACTCCTGGAGTGAGGATATTTCAGAAAGTGTGCTCATGAGGTCACGCTCATCTTTCTAACTCAGACTGGGATGCAGACTGTACCAGCAAACTGCTAGGCCTGTTCAGATCTTCTCTTCTTTCCTCCCTCCTTATTCAAAGTCTCTTACACAGGACCAGGGTTATGGGGCAAATTTTCTCCTCCATTCTGTTAAAACTGAAGGGCGACTGTTTTAACATTGATACCTATTAATGTTATTATAATGAAGAATACTGCCGATATCACCACTCCTGCTTGTGACAAGCAAGTCCAGTGGTGTCATCAGGAGAATAGGGGTCTGATCCAAAGTCCACTAACAGCAGTTTTTCTAAAACTTTCAAGGTGCATTAAATTTGGCACTGAGCATGCTGGTTGAGGTCCTCGAAATACAGCTCACATCATTGTTGCATGTCAGTTTCTAAAGGTGTGACCCATGCTAATGTACAAGTGGATGGGTATGCCCCCTTAAACACCAACCCTTGTTCTGCTGATGACACGTGATACGTAAGACCTACATATTTTCATTAATATTACTATGACCATTATCATCCTTCCAGGAAATCACATAATGGTAATCACCATGACTATTTTCATGATGGTAGTTCCAAGAAGTCACACCTAAGGCCCCATTTTATTAGTCACTGTACTAGCATATAGTAATAAGATATTTTCTGTCCCAACACACATATAGCCTAAAGAGGCAAATGAAAAGGGAAAAGAGGTGCAGAGAAGGGGAGCGACTTACCCATAGTCACACAGGACCAGAACCATGAATAGCTGCTATGTCTGGCAAGAACTGTGTGCTCTCTCCACTAACTGCAAACCAGGTAAGTCCCATGGCCAAATTCATAGGAATGTAAATGAAACAGAACCCAAGGGGATCTTCCATTGACTAGTGCGAGAAAAGTGGGCAACAAAGAACTGGACACAGCTGGAGAGTATAAAATGAAAGACTTTTTTTTGTGTGTGTACTCATAATGTCATGAAATTATAGTGTGGCAAATGTCCAAACTCTGGAAAAGTATGTAACAAACTGAAACCACCATGTTAGCCCAAGGCAGCTAGCTTGCTGGAATGTTCTTGGTGTAAATGAAATGCTTAGCTTCCTAGCAACACGAAAGAGCCACCAACGATGACTCGGGGATTGTCCAGAGGAGACTGCCAAAAGTAGCAATTATTATTAGTAGTAGTAGTAGTATTTTTTACACAGATCATTCCAGAAATTCCTCTTTCCTCAGCCTGGGTCACAGAACGTGCTATCTGTCATACCATCCTTACAGTGATAGCCTGGGCTGGAGGCTTCAACACTAATCAACGGTCATCTTGCCCTGGGCAAAGGTTGCTGACTGCAATGTGTGGGAAACCGGAAAAGCAGCTGAAAAGCTGAAAATAAAGTTGTGGGACTTGTGGAGAGTCATTTCATTTAAGCAGCTCTGTCTGTGAGAAAGGGAATTTATGAGATGTTGATTTTTCTAGCTCTTAAAACAAATTGAACTGTGAACATTTGCTGGAGCAGCAGATTGTTTTTATAGCCAAGCATGTAAAAACTTCTGAAATAATACCTATACAGTTGAACTTTAACCTGCATATTGATCAAATTGGGAAGGTCACTGAATCCAAAGCCAGCCCTGACTGGTACTGTGATTTAAAGCTATTTTGTTAACTTTGACTTTCTCCTTCCAAAGGATGACAGCCAATCAGAGCTTAACCCCAATATATCCATCATTTCCAGCACCAGGAATTGTTCCAGTGAGTCATTAACTGGGGATGGCATTTTAACATGACAGAGCATAGGTATAAAACTTCATATTCATTTTTAGATTGGGTAAACAATGTTACAACAGGTGTCCCCAGGTGGCACTGTTGCACAGAGGCTTCCAAGGTTTTGTTCTTGGTGCGCAAGCCAGTGCAGATGCTAGGGGAGAAATGCTGGGTTGTTATGTACAATCAGCTTTGCGGGGGGAAATAAGTTGTGTGGGCAGCAGGTGAATGTGCTCTCTGCTTTGGGCTCTGATCAATGTCCGTTCTTGAAGCAGAGCTGCTGCTAACCACCAGGCATTAGAACTGGGGTGCCCCTCAAGGAAAAAGAGATCCTTCGTAGTTCAGGCCCATCTAGTATTTGTGCTAAATAAAGCATGTTTCAATTAGACCAGCACTTCTCAACCAGCGTGCTGTGGCACCCTGGGCTGCCTTGACATCCTTTCAGGGGTTCCATGGGATGCTGCAAAATGTTAGCATGGTCAGGTGTGCAAACATGATTCACAAAACAAACCCAGATTTTTCAAATAGGCGTCCCTAGTGTTAAAACCATTCTGGCCCATTGTGGGCTCTGTGAGTACTTTGCAACAGAAGAATAGCTTTGTTCTTTTTCTGTAGCCAGAAAGAAGAATGAAAACAACGAGTTGGCATTTTCCAAGTGGTGCCTTGAGTGTATTGAGGGCTGCCTCCATTCTAAAAAGATTAAGAATCACCAATTTAGACTAAACCCAGACACTGTCACTGGGAAACTGAAATGAAAGGCCTAAGACAAGGGTGGGCAAAATGTAGCCCGCAGGCCAGATACAGCCCACCAAGCCATTCTATCTGGTCCACGGGGCCCCTAAAAAATTTAGAAAATTAATATTTACCTGCCCTGGGCTGCCTGTCACATGGTCCTTGATGGCTTGCCAAAACTCAGTAAGCGGCCCTCCTCCCAAAATAATTGCCCACCCCTGGCCTAATATATTTACTGACACTCAGAAGCACAGCAACACTGGTGTCCAAAGACAGTGCAATAGTGCATTGGTCATTTGTCCACTTCTCCACCAAGCACCTTTCTGTTTCACCAATGCAGCCCCTTGTGCAAAGGAGAAAATTCTCATAAAAACCCACAAGGCCAGTATATTATCATTCTTAAATTTTCCAGCTCCTCTTTGCCTTTTAGCTCCTCACCGTCAGGGTGCCTACAAAACACTCAGCAGCAATTAAGCAGCTGATATGCTGTGACCCCTCCTTCTTATGCTACTCATAACCATTCCACTGTCACCTTGTATTCCTTACAATTGTTTGTCATAGCTGACTGTTGTTTCTTATTTTTAGATGTAGAACAAAGAGAGGGTCCCAGCTCAACAGAGCACAGAAACTAAATGTGTACAGGGCCTTGCACAATGAGCCTTGTGGGGGGCGGGGGGTTGCGCTACCTCCAGAGCAAGACTGGGAAGGCTGTTGAGAGAGAAACTCTGCCCACCCACTGAGTCACAGGACCTGAGCACAGTGCAAGGGTGTGTGCTTGAGGCTGCGCCCACCTGTCTGCTCTGCAAATATGTACCCAGTGATCTGTAGAGTGGGTGCAAATAGATAGGGTTTATTTCTTAACAGCATGCCCAGCCTGGCAATGTAGATACATCCTGTGTGCTTGAATCAGGCCTCTGAGTGTTGCTGCTCTACAAATAGTAATATCATTAATAACAATGATGTTAAGCTACATTAAGCATGTTATGCTAGCAAAATAAATTGCATTCATGTGTTCGAACCTTACTGTTACACCCATGATGGCCATTATAACCCAATCTTTGCCCAATATCACTACATAGTCTGAAATGGCCATTTTCTCCTACCTAGGAAAGCTCAGCCCTCTCTGAACCAGTTAGTCTCTAACCACCCTGCCCTGCCCTCCGCTTGACTTCAGACTAACACAGCTAACTACCTTTCTTTAAAATTAGAAATAATTTATGTCTATCAGGTACCGTATGACTGACAAACAACCCATTTGGGAAGGATAAAAAGGGGTAAGGTGATACTCTACCCTTAAGACCTAGAAAACGTCCAGAAGTTCCTGATTAGAGGATCTTGTTCCTCTGCTTAGGAACAGACCAATCACTGTGTCTCAGATCAGGAAGCGCTTTTACCCCATGGTCAGACTGACATGGATTGTGGGAGGGTTACCTTCTGCTTACAGCAGGGGGGTATGCATGGTCTTCTTCCTTGTATCTGCTGAGTGCATTTTAACAAAGTACTTTCTGTTCTTGCAATGTCAGGACATTGACAGTGTCCTTACCCCCTGCTTTACCTGTGGTGACTTAAAAGGTGTTTTTGATGATTTGGGAATTTTGGTTGGCAATTGGGCATGAGGGTTTTTCCCAACATTTTTCAGAACAGATTAAATAAACACTTATGAGACAGGACTGGTCCTACCTTGAGCAAGGGGCTGAACTAGATGACCACCTGCAATCCCTTCCAACCCTACCTTTTTATAATTCTGTGAGTCTATGAAAGAGAGTTTCACTTCTTTTAGAGCTATCAGTACCACAGAAGGACAGGATCAAGAATGTGTATGGATCCATGTGATTACTAACTAGGGCCCTGAAGGGGCTCTGTTGCAGAGCGCAAAGGGAAAGAGCAGTACAAGTCACCCCTTAGGCATCTAACTAAAGTATCAGTTCCAGGCAGCCAGTAGTCGATGGAATGGCTCTCTAATTGTCCCTTCTGGCCTTCAGATCTGTAAAAATATGAACTGCGGGCAGCATGTACATTCTAACAAACTATTAATGAGAATAATGATGAGGCCAACCTATTGCTCTCATGAAACCTGGACCACTGGTCTAGGAGTAAAATGTTTAATGCTATAGTGCCATCTTGGTACTGGCAAACAGGGAGCTGGTCATGGAATTATTTAGAGCCAATCCCAATTCCATTTTTGTAAATCATGAGCCAGGCAATCAGCTAACATAAATCAGATTAGTTCTATTGATTCCAGGTGAGAATCTGGCCCAATGCTTTTAGGTTATTACCATTTCTTAACTGCTAGTGATATGCTCTGTGCTGTGAAGGAGAAAAGGTAAAGGGTTCTTCTCAAAGGAGGTGATAAGTTTAAGGGGAAACATAAGGGCAAGACATGCTTGAAGATTCAGAAGGCATCAGTAGCTACTGAGCATGGGAATTAGGGATACAGCCTCTGAATCACAACGTCTTAGACCATAAATGCTGGAGGCTGCAAGTGAAAGAGGAACAGTGGAAGAAACCCTGGTCATATCCAGTTCACTCTCCCTTTCACCATCCACTCTCTGCTGCTGCGTGCCACAGGATACTGAGTATGATGGACCTATGATCTGACTCAGTAAATGGCAATTCTTATGTTCATTAGCAAACGTTTGGTCAGGTTTTCTGCTTTGCCAGAAAATAAATTGTGAAAAACATGAAAATGACTCTGGTGCACCTCTAAAACTCAAACACCAGAAAGCAAAACAAAAACAATCTAAATTACTGCTGGTTGGTTTTTGGATTGTTTTTTAAGTCAATCTTATCATTGGGGCAGGAGGGAGTTAATGATGATTTTCAAATACTTATAGCTGGCAGAGATGAGAGAGATTTTACCTCAATTGAAGAAAAAAGCTAAACTCAACTTTACACTTCTAAAAAATAATGTCCTCTCCCACCTCCCCAGTTTCAGAATCTGGCTCAAAGATTTGTTCTTGAAAAAAGCCTGCTAAAAAAAGAGCAATTACATTTCAGTAGAAATAAAAATGTGTTTGATTTCCAGACTACAGTCTTCTCTCTCATTTTCACTTTAAAAATCAAGCTTCATTAGTGTCTTTGCATTCTTATGGCCCTGCCCTCTGTCATAGGGTCTAATTCTTCCATACCCCAGAGGACTAAGGCATGAAATCAGCCCTGTTATAAATACAGAATTTGAGTGCAAACATTAGGATGACCTTTAATAAGAGAGGCAGAGCCGACCCCTACATTTCTTCACATTGTCAAACAGTCAGAAGATACAGGTCTGGTAGGCATGTTAATGTTCAGGGAAGAAAGTGAGAACTTAAAATTCCTCTTAATGGAGTTAAAGCACATTCTTTCAACAACAAAAAAAGCTCACTGAGAATGTGGCCTTTCACTAATATAAACAGTTTCAAAGAACAGTTGTGGCACAGAAGCAGTGACTGGAAAATCTGTATAAGAATTGTTGTCATAGTGGATTTCCCATAGGGATTATTTTAATCTAGGGAAGCCATTAAAGACATTGGTTTTACTGGAGGATCTCAACCTTTTTTCCCCCCTCTCCCTCTCCAGACTCATACATCAAACTCTATTGGGCTGTCACGTTATCTCCAGAGCTTGCTAAAAGTCTGTGGCAGCATTAAAAAGTAAACATTTGATACAGTCTTGTGAACAACAAACCATTATCAGTATCAAGGCATTAATAACCCTGTAATCCAAAACTGATAATTATTCCCTCAGTAGGCAATGCAATTAGTGGCTTAATGTATCACAAGTGTGAGGTATTCAGGATTCATAATGGAGCTAAGGGGGAATTGTCTTGAGAAAATCAAATAGAGCATTTCAAAGCCTCAAGGTACTTGTGGTACCCATGGTTATGAAATGTGAGAGGTTGTTTTAATTACCGCACCTTTAGAGGAACAGATTCCCAGCCTACTGGGGAACTAGGCAGTGATGTGCGTCCATTCAAGTCAAATAGTTTCTCTCATGAAGACTTCTATGTGTTCATTCTCTGTTTATTGACCCTCTTTGAAAATCATGTGGAATGCATTCATTACTGGGCCAAAACCTTCAGACCCCAAGATGGATTTGTCCTTACATCACAGTGTGGGAGGGGGCCAGTTAATGCCAGAGTCCCTTCCTTTCCCTTATCTTTCTGATAACTTTACTAATTCCCTTTTAAAACTAATCTGGAATAAGGTGCCCAATGGAAATCCCACAGAAAACAGCAGAAGTCTTTCCATTGATATCAGTGGATGGTGAATCAGAACCAAAAAAAACCTAGTGTTCCTAATTTAGTGGGATAACCAAAATCAGGAAGCCCATCATTGCTTAACCTGATGCCAGGAAACAGTGTGCTGCTTCAACTAATGCTACCAATTAGTAAGTGAGTAAAGGAATTAGAAAGGATTGGAGGCTAATTCAGCCATTCCCAAAACTGGAGTAACAGCCATGAAGCTTGCTAAGGAAAGGTTCAGCCCACCACCCCCCACTTCCTGCTATTCCCAGGAAGAATCCTTCAGAGCACATTGTAGATATTCCAAGTGCTGTGCTGTGCTGTGCTGGAAATCTCTCAGGAGCTTCAGCTTGCAAACCCAGGTAGCCAAAAGTGCAAAAATTCCAAAAATGAGCATACAAGCCACATGGTTAACTCTACCCCATCTCACATCCTGTATAACATAAAGAAGAGATTAAATAATAAACAGTAATGCCTTACATGTAACGGACAAAATTACATTGGAAAAAGCCTCTAGTCTCACCCTGCATGTGTGCACCACGCGCTGAGTTAACATAACGAAACCAACCACATCTCTTGGAATCTCCTTGCTCTGAGTGCTTTGACTCCTCAGCTTTGACAGTGCTGCAGTGCTAGTTTTTACACGTATTTTCTGTGTTTTCCCAAGTGAACAAGAAAAAAACCTCCAGTACTGTCACTTCTCAGTGCATCTGTTAATTCAGTCATTGTAAAATACCATCAGGATTTCCAAAAGCATAAAGGAGTTAGATACCCAAAACCCATTGAAATGCAATGAGACTCATGAAGCTGACTCTCCAAAAAGCCTTAGAAATTCCCCATGCAAGCCAGCTTTAACCATTAAATGAGACATTCTTAACTCATACAGTCTTTGCAGGAGCATCTTTAACAGATGGATGTTGCAGTGAGCAAGTCAGAAGATATGACCCCGTAAGGAAGCAGAGCTGAGAAACACTGGTCTCTTGGGCACGGAGATGTAGGGTTGGTCTTGAGGTTTCTGCAAAAGCCAGCGTGCTCTATATTCCTGGAGGTATATTTCTGTGAATAAATGGATTATACCAACATACCTGACTCCCATTACCAGCTTTTCATTCAAGTGGCAACAACCCTGAGAAGACTTGAATTATGACTTTCCATTCAACTTCAGAGGCAACACTAATAATCCTTAATTTAGGAAACAGACTGTCCTGAGGAAATGCATTGAAACATTCTGATGAACACAGGCAAATTTGTCTACTTTGACTCTAAATAGTCTAATTTTTCAAACTGCAGAATGTTGAATCTCGTAGAATTTTTTCAGTCAGTCAAGCTTTTTAATACTACAGTCACTTTAGGCCAGAGGTGTCAAACATGGCCCATGGGCTCAATCCAGCCCTCAGAGCTCCATAATTTGGCCTCCAGTGCTGCTCCACTGATCCACATGCTATGTCGGACTGGGCCCATATGCAGTGCCCAGAACACACTGCATATGGCACTCACTGGGGCTGAGTCTTGGGCCACCTCACCCATGCAGCTCTCCTGGGCTGGGTTCCAGGCTGCACCATGTGCAGCGGGTACTCAGGCCAGAGTCCTGGACCAGCCTGGGTCAGGCACATGGGCAAAGGGATCTATAAAACCAATCCATCCCAAGCCACTCATCCAGCCCATGAGGCCATGAATGTTGCGTGCCCCTGGTGACTTGGGGGGCACGGCTGCACTGGAGGCAGTAGGAGAGCAGCAGCAGTGGCAGGATCCTGGCGACGGTAAGCACGGAGCTCCCACAGACACTGCTGGCACTGTCGGCGGCGGGGTGGTGGCAAGCACTGACCAGCGGTCAGTGACCACTGGCAGGTGCTGCCAGCAGCAGCAGCAGCAGCCAGGGGTGATCATGGACTGCCCACAGACGCCGTCAGCAGCGGGGTGGTGAGTGGTGACTGCTAGCAGGTGCTGCCAACAGTGTTGGCGGCGCCCTTTTGCAAGAGGTGCACCGCCACACTCAGGGGGTGCATGTGCACCCGTGTGCACCTGCAACGTGTCGCCCCTGCATGGGGCCAGATGAGTTTGACACCCCTGCTTTAGGCAGATGAGAATCCCAATATGAAAAGCAATAAAATAATATCAAAATGACTGAGTTAGCTCAATAAGAGTTCCTTTATATAAACTGTTCTTCCTTCTTAGCTTCTGTTTCTAATTGATTCCAGCTACAGATGCTACCAGTTGAAATATCTGCTTGCTTCTCTACTTTTTAATCTATTCCTAAATTATTTAAAAAGTTCCAACAGGGAATCAGTTCCATGCACCCAAAATATTGAACGATGCTATCCCTCTTTTGCTTTATGCAGATGATGTGCTATTAGGGTACATACAGGTATTACATTTAGATTGACCTAACTAGGGTTGGGTTGACTTAAATGCCTGGTTGTACAAGCATGCAGAAGGCTTAAATCATCCAAAAATGGCATGTCCAACCTAAGTTAGGTCACTTGAGTAGGTGCACTAACATAGATTGAGACCTGGTTAACCCAGTCTAAGAAAGGGTTCACCCAGTCTCCAGAAAGCCTATACACATTCACAGCACAGTACCAGGGCTGGGAAAATTCAGCTGCTCACCCCATTCCCAGGGCTCCACTATTCCCACCCCCACCCCTCCAGATTCTGACTAGTAGAAGAGCAGTACTGGCAGCGCTAAAGGTCTGTAGATTTAAGATAGTGTCCACTTTATTATGTGGAGCTGAACTATGGGGTGCTGACCCCGCTGTTCATTCCAAAATAGAAAAAATTCTAATTACTTTTTAAGGAGGCTTTTATCTTTACCAAACTCTACAGTTGGAGGACCCATGTGATCTGAAACAAGACTGCTTAATGTGAGCAGTTTAACAAAATTAAGAACTCCAAACCCTTATTTAGATGGTTAAATAACATTTAAAATCTCCTCCAGACAAATGACCTAGGAAATGTGCTGACAGCTACTGACCTAGTGTTTCCCCCATATTGAAAACAAAATATCAATGTATGAATTAAAGACTCCAGCATACAGAGAGATATGCAGGCAGTAAGAGTTTCTTGAACTTCCCCATTTTTTGAGCTTATAAAAGCAATTTTTGCCTAGAAACTTATCTATCTGAAGTACAAAACCACAAACAATGAGAGGCCATTAGAAGACTGCAATTTACTCTAATGAGATCTGCACTCATTATAGGGAGGTGATAGTGAACCCCATATTTGCACAGGACATGTTCTTGCAGGAAGAATGACATAGATGACTTAAAATCACTACTTGTGGTCTTTTTTGTTCTTTGAAGAAATAAGAAAGAAAGACATTTCTCTATTTGTGGGGAAAAAAACTGTCCTGGGCTAATGAGGAAGAAACAATTTAGGTCCTCACTAAAAACTTACCGCCTGCCTTATGCGCTGTAGGTGCATTTGCACTACTTGCACAAAGAATATGGGCCACCATCAAAATAGAATTTCCTGTTATTTTTTAGTCTATTATTTTATATGACTTCATTTTATTTATTTTTATGTATTATCATATATTATGTTTGATTTTACTTTTGTCTAAATGAATAGACCATGTAATTTTATTGTATGCTTTTACCAATTGCCACAAATCATGTTATTAATATATAATGTTGTTGTTAATTCTATTGTATCATTTTAGTGGAAGCTCTAAACAAACTACTGCTAGAGAACATACTTGCCAATTTGTGAGGCAAATCAAATGCTAAAGTAACAGGCAGACAAGGTTCTTTGGGTGAATCTGATATCTTTTATTAGACCAATTAAATAGTTGGAGAACAATTTTTAAGCAAGCTTTCAGGTTCAAAACCCCTTTGTCAGGCTAAGGAAGTTTCAGCAGTTGGTGTGGGCTCTTCCTGGATGGAATGAAAGGTAAAGAAGCCAGAGGCTGCCCTGGGCTGCATACAAGACAGACAGTCAGTGAAGATGTAGATTGAGGAGTCAGTGGGTGAGAGACAGGCTGGG
>NW_017729022.1:132798522-132799022 GCF_001723915.1 Gavialis gangeticus | reverse complement strand
CAATGTCTATATTTAATCCATGATTTTTAGTATCCAGGAGGTTGATGAAGTGGAGTTCATAGGCTTGTCTCTGAGAAGTGTTTTGTAAGTTTACTTTGAGGATCGGGACTGCGAGATTGGAGAGAGAGTGGTTTTCTTACGTGAAATGTGCCCCCATGGGTAACTGGGTATTCCTGTCCTTGATAGATTTCCAGTGTGCGTTCATTCTGGTGCACAGTTGTTGTTTGGTCTCTCCTACATATTTTCCAGCAGGGCATTTGGTGCACTGGATGAAATCTATTGCATTTCTGGAGGTGCAGCTGTAAGATCTAGGAATGCTGATGGCTCTGTTGTGGGGTGTAGTAATTGTGGGGGTGGTGGAGATGTGTTGGCAGGTTTTGCATTTCTTGTCATGGCTCATGGCATGGTCTGGATCCATTCAGTGTGTTTTGGGCCTGAGGAAGTTTGCTTCTGGTGATGAGGTTGGAAAGGTTTTGGTGCTTGTTTGAAAGCTAGAATGG
>NW_017729022.1:132764846-132798401 GCF_001723915.1 Gavialis gangeticus | reverse complement strand
GAGGGAGGGGTGATATGTCATAACCAGCGGTGTGCGATTTGTGGGGGGGTTTCTTCTGTACTGCAGCAGTTCTTCACGTGGTATCTGGGTGGCTCTTTCAGACTTGCAATCTATCTCTCTGGAGGAGTGTCCTTGTTGGGTGACAGCCTTTTTAAGATTGGTGAGGTGGCAATCCCGGGCATTCTCGTCAGTGCAAATTTGATGGTATCTGAGGGCTTGGCTGTATACCACAGCTTTTTTGGTGTGTTTAGGGTAACTGCTGGTTCTGTGCAGATATGTATGTTGGTCTGTGGGTTTCTTGTATAACGTGGTCTGTAATTTATCATTCTGGATACTGATCAACATGTCTAAAAAGGAGATGTTGGTGCTGGAGTATTCTAGAGATAGTTGGATGGAGGGATGGTGATCGTTGAATTTCTGATGGGACTCAGAGATTGTACGTTTTCAGTCCAAATGATGAAGATGTCATCGATATATCTTAAGTATAGCAAGGGTTTGATGGTGCAGTTCTTGAGGAAGTCTTCTTTCAGGTGGCTTATAAAAAGGTTGGCATATTGTGGGGCCATTTTGGTGCCCATAGCTGTTCACATCTTCTGGAGGAAGTGTTGGTTATTAAAAGTGAAATTGTTGTGTGTGAGGATGAAGTGTATAAGGTCAGTAATATCTTTGGGTCTGTATTTTGAGTTGTAATCTTGTTCCTGTAGATATGTAAGGCAGGCTTGGATGCCATCCTGGTGTGGGATGTTGGTATATAGGCTGGCAACGTCCATGGTGGCTAGGAGGGTGTTGCTGGGAAGGTGGCCTATGTTTTTAAGTTTCTGTAGAAAGTCTGTAGTGTCTTGGACAGAATTTGCTCTGTGGGTGACAAGCAACAGGAAGCAACAGGAAGGCTCATAAGATGGATATTCTCACTCTTGCTCAGCTCTACTTAAAAGCCTAACTTCCATGTCTGTATACAAAAGTGGCAGGCACTAAGAAGACTTGAGTCCCACAGATATCCCATGAGTTTTAGGGAGGGCAGTGTCTGAATCACATTTAAAAATCACAAGATACTTTTGAAGATGTTGCCCTTGACTCTTAATGATGTTGTGACCACACACCATCACCACAACTCTTACAGTTACATACGCCAAAATATTCTGCCAATGTGCATTGTGTTTTCTATTACCACCAAGGGCTGCAAAACAAACCGGTCTGAAGTTTTAGGCTTCAGAGGTTCCTGAGAGTGCAAAAGCTTCATTCCAAACGTGATGGGCAACATGTATTTTTATCATGCTCCCATTGTTCAAAATCCTCTCAGACTTTCCAAAAAAATTTCACCTTAGGGCTTAGACCAAACATGGAAAATTTCAGACTGAAAAAGAATTGCTTTTTGGGAAATTTATGAGAAAAGTTATGAGGGTAGAAGGGGGATTAAAACTCAGCCTTAACTGCAGTGCTTGCTATTGCAACTTGTATAATAATTTTACACAGAGGCTGCATACCAAATTAATTTTCCTAAGGCTTCACAGTCAGACTCAGCAGCCTACTGTGTGTATGCACTGACTTAGATTGTACCACAACATCCCATCTAATACGGTGATGTTTTGGGACACAATGCAAATAAATTATTCTTATATGGCCTGCTACCCGTTGGTCTTAATTCTTTGTTCTTGCTCCCAGTTGTGTGTGAAATAAATATTTTAGCTGTGAGGAGGTTTGCAGAAGCACTTCTATGTCTAATAAATGCTATCTGTCCAACAAAACACTGGAGCAGTTAATGGCACAGTTTATTGCCTGCTAAGGTGGCAGTGCTGCTCTCCTGGGGACCTGGATTGGAGAACCAAATAGGAACAAAGCAATTTTTGTTCTAGTTTCCACCAAAAGTCTACCTAGGGCCTGATACAAACCCCCAAAGATTTGCCAAAGGGTTCTCACTGACTGTAATCAATTTGTACCAGTACTTTTGTCTTTCAATCTGTATCCAACTGCAGCCTCTAGCACAGGGGTGTACAAAATATGACCCATGGGCCAGATGCAGCCTACTAAGAGATTTTATCCAGCCTGCGGTGGGTCCTACCAGGGGTGCTGGACAGAGCAGGCAGGAAGGTAGGTAGGGTCTCCATAGAGACAGGACCAGGACCCCCATGGGCAGAGCATAAATGGCCAAGAGGATGGGATGGGGCTGTGGGCTGGCAGGGAGCAGGACGTACAGCCAGTGCCGGGACCAGGGTCAGGGCCAGGGCCAGGGCTGGGATTGTGGGGTGGTGACACCACCATCACCCTGCCACACTGGGCCAGATCAGCACCTGCCCCCTGCCCCGCTATGCTGGGCTGGGTCAGCGTCCCCTCCCCACATCCACACTGAGCCAGGTCAGCATCCCCCCCTACTCTGCAACAGCTCACCAAAACTCCCCAAGTGGCCCTCCAGCCAAAATAATTGCTCACCCTTGCTCTAGCATCTGTTTCAGAGGAAGGCAAATAAAAGGGCCAGTGGTGAGAACAGCATTTACCACTTTATCAGGTGCTTTCTGCATGACTTTAGGCTGGAAATCTAGACCCATGGCTTCAAAAGGTCTTTAGGCACCTAAATGTCTTTGAAACTTTTGTACCTTGGCTGTCCATTCCCATACAGATAGTTGTATTACTCTGTCACCTAGGACTATTGTAAGGATAAATAATATAAAGATTCTATAAATATTCAGATCCTAGGATACCTTACAAAAATCAAACCAGATTGTGTGATGATCTGCATAGAGTGACAAGTTCTGTCCAGCCCTTATTAGTTAGAGATTGGCTTGTGTCCTAAAGGATGAAGGCCATATTCCTTCTAAAACTCCCTGGGGGGTTTACTGGTAACTATGGCCAAGTTCTTTGTTTGGGTGATATGCTATATGGATGCAAAGTCTTCTTATTGTACCGGTGTGTCATAATACTGTAGTATATTTACAGCAATTCAAAGAAAACATTGCTATAAGCACAGATGGTCAATAAAATTCTGACACAATGTTCTGCCAGATAACACTGATTGGATAAAATCAAAGTGTTCTGCAGGTTTCCACCAAAACTTTTCACTTTTGACCAAACACACTTGGTCCCAAACCTTGCTGGTCTGAGCTCTGTTTTAGGAGAGAGTGGAGAATGACTGATCACAAACAAAGCCTCTTTTTTCAATCCATAGCTTTTTGTTAATTATCATGGCAGTTGGAGCTTTACACATAACTACATGCCTGTTCACCAATATAAGAATACACATCACTCTCTCTGTGAGCCCTACTTGGCTTTAAGCATCTATTTATTTTGTGTTTTAGTAGTTTTCCTGCATTGCTTTTGACCCATTGTTATAAGGGTGTAAATCCCACATGAAAAATCCCCTTGTACAAGTTAGAAAACTCCAAAGACTTATAAGCTGGTGTGAAAGATTGACTTAATTGAGCAATATATTTTTGATTTATTAAAGATGTCTAAACCCTTTGATTAAACTGATGTATAGATTTTCAAGAGATTAGCAAATCGAAAATGTATTAAAATCCAGGTCAATAAAACTATTTTGACTATATGGACAATAGATTGAAATGTGAAAGAAACTGAAATGCAGTTATTGTTGGCACTTACTTTGGGCTCTGGCTAATACAAACTTATTCTCTAGAATACTCTAGTAATTTGGTCACTATTTAACATAGAATATATATGTGTATTCTATGCCAACAGGTATAGGTATGATGTCTCTCATCATTTTTAACAGACTGATAAAGTTAATTATATTACTGGAGTATTCAGGGGCAGCAGCAGTGTCCTCAAACATGCCATACAAAAATAACCTAGCTCTGCAGGTAGGTTTGACGGCACTGTTGCTCGGGGGGTTAAAAACTCTGTCTCGTACTACAAAGATGTGGCTATACTCAGGGCCAGTCCAACGGTAATTGGCACCCTAGGTGAACTGTGTACCTCGGCACCCCCACCACTTCCAATACAGAGGAAAATAAGAAGTCTAGAATGAACTTTTACAGCTTGGTGTGGAGTGCAGCCCGGAGAGCAGCCCCTGTGGCCCCAGCACCAGCCCCAGCTCTGGCCCCATGCGGTGGGTGCACTGGGCAAGACTGAGGGGTACTGCTGGCCTGGGGGCAGGGGCTGCAGGTTGGAAATGAGGGGCACTATAGCAAGGCTGGGGCAAGGCTGGTCCAAGGTGGAGCTGTAGCTGGCCAAGGCTGTTATTTAGAATTATGTTCCTGTTATTTTGTTCTGCATATAATTTTGGTGCCCCCCAAATTTTGGCACCCTAGGTGACTGCCTAGTTCACCTAATGGTTGGACCGGCCCTGGCTATATTGTGACTGGTCCAGGCAGTGGCTACTGCACGTGTCTGATGACACCATTGCCAGGCTAGGTAAATCTGGACATGGCATAAGAGGCAGTTCCTGCCCTGAAGGATTTACATTAACATAGACAGATGGTGAGAAGGGAAACAGAAACACAAGGAGCACTGACTTCATGAGTGCCAAAACACGTGGGAGTCAGGTCACTAAACCTACACCTCTCAAGTCACTGTGTAGTGTGCTGGGCTACCTCTCCAGCAACCCCATGGTTTTATTTTGCTTGAGAGGGTCATGTGTGAATTTAGCATGCCATTCCATTGTTATGGGAGAGACCTAAACTGAGACAATACTGCCTGGTCTAGTACCATTACTCACACATGCATAGCATCTCACAGAAGGAGCTATGCCACTTCTGGTTCAGAAGCCCACCAAACCAGGAGTTGTGCAGCAAAATGCATACCTGTCAATAAGCTCTTCTCCTCCACAGAGCTCCCTGATGCACACACAGTGCCATGCTAAGCTAACTACATTCCCTCTCATTTAGAAATTAGCTCACTGAGGGGAACATAGGGCTGGAAGAGCCCTCCTGGGACACTGAGGCCAGTCCTCTGCATTCATAGGTAACCATTTACCCTGAAATCTGCACTTTGACATCTTGCAGTTGTTACTGCACAGTCATTTAGTACTTGCTTAAGCAAGTACTAAATAACTGCTCAGTAAACAGAGTTACCGTGCAGTCCCAACACTACACAGCTATGTTTAGAAGATACTGCACAGTAGCATTGGCATCACAGTTCATGCCCAGTCACGCCACATCACCATAGCTTCTCACTGTGTTAGAAATTATCAGCACAACTTTACAGTCTATAGAGTTTCAAAGCATTCTTCATCAGAGTGTAAAACCAGGCTCACTAGTAGAAGGTGTGCAAATGAATGGTACCTCACTAGTGCCTAAACAAATGAATGTATACCCCCAAGGCTTGTAGAATCAAAGCCAGAGCAGTCACTTTTGGGAGGCAGTGTGATGAAAGGCACTGGAGGCCAACTTTTTGCCAGGCATGCCATGAATTAACCCCACATTTTGCTCAAGTGCCACTCAAGTCCCCTTCCCTTGCTTGATCTGCTGCTCTCCTTTCTGCTCCCAGCCCTGTGCTCCCTAGCCAATTTGCCGTTTTGCTTTCTGCTTCCTGCCCTATCTGCTGCTGTGCTGCCTGTTCCCTCCCTGCCCTGCCATGTGCCACATCCAGGGGCTGCTCGTGCCGCCGGACAGTCACCCCCAATTTAGGAGACTTCTGTTCTATTCTCGTCTCTGCCACAAACCTGAGCACATTCACTGAGCAAGCTACTTCATTCTTCTTAGTCTTTCTTTCTTCTCCCATTATTTGTCCACTTAGATTGCAAACTCATCAGGCCAGGAATAATCTCTTCCTACATGTATGGGCACAGCGCAGCACAACACAGCTGAAACACCAGCTGGGCCCCTGCATGCTATTGCCAGATTTCTCAGCCATTACTTCCCACAGGACCTGTGCAGGTGCAAGAAAGGGATTGCATTCCTCAATGACTGCACCGCTGGGCTACAGAGGTAGAGCAGTTTTGACACCTTGTACAACTCCAGAAGCCTGAGATCAAGCTTTGCTCTGGACTTGGGGGCACCCAATTGCAAATGGGCCTCTGGCCTATCAGGCTGAGGAGCCAAAAACAGCTGGATCAAATGCTAACAACATTACTGCCTTGCCTGCTGCTGCCTATAGAAAATCCTGTGTCAAGACAATGCCAGTGTGATGGCCTCGTTGCACAGGTACTGCTTTGACTTTGACTTAAGCCCAAGAAAATGGTATAAAAAATTAATTCCTGTTTGTCTTCAAGCTTCCTGAGCCCCAATCACAGTCTTCCTTTCCCTTATCTATTAGTTTTTGATCTTTCCAACAAAACCTGGGCTGAAACACAGAAGGTAAAAAAGTACTAAAGAGAAAAAAAAACAAAAACAAAAAAAAGAAGAATAAAAATATTCCTGCCAAACATGCAGAGAAATAAATTAGCAGAAAACAAGCCCTGTTCTCAAGAGGCAGGAGAAAGGCATTGTATAGCAGAGGGTCACAGACATAGCTCCAGTAATTACATTTTGCATTGCTTTAGGTTTTATTTATGCTGTCAAAACTGTTTTGTCACACTGGATTTTTTTAATGCATTTCAGATTTTACTAATCTCTGGAAAATCTATATATCAGTCTAATCAGTGGAACGGGGGCTCCTGGCTGTATCAAAAATATACTGCTCCATTAAGTCAATCTTTCACGCTGGCTTATAAGTCTTTAGAGATTTCCAATTTGTTAAAGGAGATTTCTTTTTTCCCCTGTGTACTAGTTAAGCTTTCCTAACGATGGGTCTTAAAACAATAAAAGAAAAAGGACAGATGCAAAATGCAATGGTCATCATTAAGAAGTCAGCATTTGCCAAGAGTCACTGCACACTAGTATTTGAGATTACAAAACCTTGCTCTGAGGCAAGGGATAGAAAATAAAAAATTGTCATAGTGGTTAGCACCTCCATTCTGGCAACCCATCCCTTTGCAGCCTTTCATTGGCCCCTCCTTTTCCACCACAGCAAACAAAGACTTCTTGGGCCAGACTCCATTCCATCTATTATGCATCCAAGTGTGATCCTTATTATACGCCATTCAAGTCCTGAAAATCTGTTCATGCATTTACTCTTGTAACAGGTCATCATCTAAGCCTTAAGTTTAAGTCACAAGCAAGTAGCAAAGAGGAGGAGCACCTGCCCAGTTTTTCCATTAAGCATTTTTCAGGGACTCGAGCAAGATGGAACAAAATCACATTAGGCACCTAAGTCCACTTACACACCTATTACATGTATAGGATCTGACCATTTGTCTTTGTTTCTAAGGTTATTCCCAGCCTACATACATCCTATCTTCTCTCATATGCTAGTGAAACACTGGCTTCCAATAGTGCCAGCTTTCATTGCCCATTTCATTTTCCAAAAAACAAGCCCTTTGGTGCTTTCTTACATGGAAGTAGCTCACTGTAAACAGCTGCAAATCCACTTCATTGTCCTGCTTCAGATCACTCCTCAAAACTCTTCTGCACCCCAATGCTTCTAAAACACTTGGCAACTCTAGACAGTCTGTGTTCTGTTTTAACTCTCTTTAGATGCAGGGGCAGGACTTGGCAGGCCCTTGGACTGTTCTTATTAGAGTAAGCATGCTCAGAACAACGGAGCTATGTTTCTAGGGGAGCTTGAGGCAGCATGGGCCTGTCCATTGAGAGAAGCTTCCTGATTAAATGAAGATAAGCTTTGGCTCTGACAATGGCAAACTTAGTGGTTGTCTTGATGCTTTGGACAACTTGCTGTCATAATTCCCAATTGGCTCTAGATTGTCATGCTAAGATGGTAACCTCAAAGATCCTAATTTTTTACAAGCAAACACAAGGGCTGAGGGACATGAGAGTTTGAGGGTCAGTAAGATAGAAACCATGTTTTTCTGAGATCCATTTCTACAATAAATGTAAAGATATTAGCTCAAACATGTTAATCTCTGTGTTCTTTTCAAGAAAAGCAAGGATTTGTTTTGTGTATCTTTTATTGGACCAACTGTATAGTTGGAAGAGATGAGAAATTCTTATCTTTGAGTTCAGTGCATATTATCTACTTTGTTTATCAATGTTTATTTATTTTTATTAGACACAGAGAGTTTAGTAGCTAACCTAGACAGTAGTCCAGGTAGGATCTGACCTCCCAGCAACAGAGGGAACAGTCTGTGCCTCCATTTTTCAAGATAATCAATACTATTTCCATGTTACTATGTGTCTGTCTGCTGTAGCTACACCTGGTAGTATAAGATGGAAACCTTCTGGGACAAGGGCTGCCTTTTGTTAAATAGTTTGTATACACTTGATGGGAAGAGGGAGGAGGAGGGGTCAGAATTACTGTTCTCATTGCACAGGTGGGGAAACTGAGGCAGAGAGGCCAAGAGACTTGTCCAAGATTGCCCAACAATATATAGCAGTGTAACTGAGAACAGAACCCAGTCCGCTGAGTCTCAGACTAGTTGGCTATGCTACCTGTTTCTCTCCAGGCATTGGAGGACTCTGTGATAGTAATGCCTCCATGAAGGCATTATTCAAAAGGTGCCAAATACATGAAGGACCATTGCTACATGAATATCATTCATGTGACTGCATCTCTTTGCAGCCTGCTTTTAATTGTAGTGGTCAGGTACAGAACTCAGCAGGATATAATTGTTTCCATGAGGTTGACTGAATAATTGCTTTGTGTCATGAGAAAAATCCAAATTGCATAGATATTTGCTCTTCAGACAGTGTCAAACAAACAACAAATTGCCTGGTCATTTACTTGACATTGCATCCTGATTTTCTGGCCAACAAAAAAGAAAACCAGCTGTTGTGGTGGTACTAGGACACAACAACTTATCTAGGGTATACTTCCCATCAGCTCAGAAAGTTCTGACCCCAAAAGAATCTTTACCTTGGCAAGTGGGGAAATTAATCCTATGAAAGGGTAAAAGCTAGCTACCTGGTAGGTACTATGAAAGAAAGAACTTTGTGCTCTGCCTATGGTAAACCTCTGCCCACTATGTGAGAACTGCAGAATATTTAATCCTTGTGCCATCTTGCCATAACTCAGTGCTATTATCCTCATTTTTACAGATATCATACTAAAGCACTGAAAAAAGTGACTTGCCTAAGGTCAAGCAAGGAATATGTGGCATAGCAGGAAATGAAAGTCAGATCTCTCAAGTGCTTTTCTATGACCCTAACTCCAGAACACTCTACCTGTCTCTGCCATGCCTGCTGTGTATCAAAAGTCTAGGGTGGTGACTAGGGAGTGAGTGTGCTGGGCAGAATAGACTGGCTCCTTTTATGCCCAACCTCAAGTATGCTCCTGTGCAACAATCAAACAAGTCCTGCTTGCTGGTCATAGTCACTCAGCTCATACTGAAGCAAACAGCTCCTCTGTGGGCATGTCTACATGTGCATTTACACTGGCTTAAATTTACTGAGCAGTAAATTAAAGCAGGAACAGACTAGCATGTACATGTGCAGGTGACCTGGGACTAAATTCAGTCCCAGGTCAAAGCAGCCTGCCATGTGCTCCTATGACCACCTGGGGGAGCTCCAGCCTCCAGCCACATGGCTGTCAGCATTTGGGACTAGCTTTAGTCCACAGTTGAAGGCACAGCCAGCTGCCAGCACTTGGAACTAACTTTAGTCCCAAGTTGAAGCCAGGAGAAACCAGCCAGGAGCCCTGGTGCAGACCCAGCAGGGAGACCCCCTGGATTACTGCGCAGTAACGTGTCTACACGTGTGTTACCATGCAGTAACTAATCAGGCATAAATTTGATACCTGCATGGTGAAGGTATCAAATTTATGCTCAAGTCAATGTAAGTCGCCCTATTTACTGCACAGTATAGGTGTGCATGTGTAGATGCGCTCCCATGCTGCACAGTAATTTTAATTACTGCTCAGTAAATGCGCATATGTAGATGTGCCCACCATTTACTTCAATGAGGGTTGAGGGCCTACTTGCTGCTCAGCCCCAGGAAGGGCTGCACACTTGTGCACGATGATACATCCATCAGGTCAATGGAAGTAATAAGTGCTCAGCAACCCTAACTTTGGGGTCTTAGCATGGATTTTAGAGCCCAGCTACATTCTTGTCCCCAATAATCTTGGCCCTCAGTTTGAAAACTCTGGTCTTGGCATCTTCCAGCAAAAATTATAACCTGCACTGGGCCTATGGCCACCTGGGTCAACAAGGTTGAAAAGCACTGACCAAAGCCCAGCGAAGTCAATGGAAAACTTGTCTGTGACTACAATGGAGTTTGGATCTGGCCCTAACAGCAAAACAAAATGAAGTGTGCTGAGGCTAAAGACAGCCCACATTGCAGAGCTTGGTTACCAGGCAGGGTGATTCACTCTCACAATGGGTGGAATATAAGTAGCTTCTTACTCCCCTTCTTGTTATCCCAAATCCATTGAAAGCAAGATGATTAAAGTCCACCTGGTAGATTTACAGGGCTTTGTGCTGATATGAGACTATTTAGTCATGAGAGGCAGCCTTTTGACATGATTCAGTTGACTGCCCATGGCATTTGACATACACCTAAGAAGTCTAAGTGGTTACTGCTATTAGCAAAGACTTGAAAAAAGACACTTGTCACATTAGGTCAGTTATCAGTTAACTTCATCCTGTGAAATGTCACCAGTACCTCCAGGGCTCCTCATTTCTTATCAGTCTGTCAGATACGGGTAGTTATTGTTTTAAAGTGCTAGGAGTGAGGGGGAAAAGGGGGAGAAAAAAGAGGGAAATAGATATAATACAGCTTTTTTGTTAGACAGCATTAGAGGCAAATTAGTCCTGGTAGGAATAAATATAGGGAATCTATGGCTCCTTATCTCACTGCTTCTTCTTTATATCACAGAAATCAACGATCAAGCTTTGAAAAATAATACTGATCACATAGGATGTTGTGTGTGAATATATGAAAGCTGTGATTTTCTGTAACGTGTGCTGGGCCAAAGTGTCTACCTGCTGTGTAAAGTGGCAGCTGAAGAGTCTTGAAGCAGGGTGGGGCATAGCTGCCTCTATACCAAACTCGGCTTTGGGAAATGTGATGCTCCAGTCATCCTTGCTAATATACTGGCCCTTAGAGGAACATTCTGAGTTGGCAAAGTTGCTGTAATTTACATTCAAAATGGGTCAAAAATGACTGCTAACAGTTTGGGGGTTGGGGACTGCCAACAGTTTGGTGGTTGGGGTGTGTAGGAGCTGGCTTAAAGACACCTCTGACCTTTCTCCCCTTGGGCAAGATGAGTGGAGCACTGTCATGGAGAGGACTGCAATAAAAACATTAGCACGGCAGTTCTCCACCTTTTTAGACTCAAGGCAGCCCTCAGAAAATGCCAGCTCAGAGTTTTCACTCATTTTTGACTACAGAAAAATACAGAATTTTTTTTCTGTTGCAAAGAACTCAGAAAAGCCACAGCAGGTCAGAATGTTTTAACACTATGGATTCCTATTTGAAAGCTCTGAGTTTATATTGTGAGTCCTGTTTGCATGCAGAAGAGTGCTAAGATTGTGTGGCACCCCACAGCACCTTTGAAAGGATTTCAAGGCACCCCCAGCTGTCATGGCACCCTGGTTGAGAATCACTATTTTAGCAGATTAGGAAGTCAGTGGGCTGTATTTGCTTCATGCAGAGATAAATGACTTTGAAATGGAATGAGGAATCAGGCCCAGAGGCTTCAGTGAACTTTTTCTGACCATATACCAGGTTGCATCTTGTAAGCAGGTGAGCAGTCTCCTGACCTCACTGGGACTTCAGGTGCGTAGGCTTAAATACCTGCTTTAGGTTTAAATATATGCTGGGTCAAGGCATGACTGCTCAGGCTCTTACAGAACCAAAACCCACACCAAGGAAGAATCAAATCCCACATGCTTAACCCTTAATTATCATTGCTATTTAACTTTGACATTGCCACTCCTTCTTATCCAATGGGTTACATCATTCACTGCCTAAATATTCATACCTGGATTCTGACCAGAACGATAGCTCCAAAGAGCCCTTTTAAAAATCATCCTCGCTGAAATGAAGAAATAGCAGTACCTCACATTCCCTGCCTCACCCCCCTGTGAAAGCAGAACCCAGGTCCTCACATTCCTGGCCGTACCACTAGGATAACAAAACCTCTGGAACATGATGGGTAGGAAGTGAACAGGGGAAAGAGACAGCATACACAGAAGAAAAAGGGACCTCACTGAAAGCTCTTCATACCATCTTGGTCAGACAAGTTAATGCCTGACAGCCTGAATTTATGCGAGCATTAACAAGGCTGATAATTCAGGGCCTCGCTGGGCTTGGTACCATTCCAGAAGTAATATTTTGACAAAGATGAGCTATTATTGGACAATTTCTCCAACATATTGAAAACAAACGTGCTTTTCTCTTAAGCTCAGGCAGGCATGTACCTCCTTGATTCAGTTCTCCTTTGAATGGTAACAATATACAATCTTGGGAGCCAAGGAAAACTGAAACCTTACCTTTCTCTGGAGGTCCTCTATGTCTCTCTTGAGACTTTCCCCAGGCCTAATTAAGAGATAATGGATTGCCCCTCTTCTTCCTTTAATCATTTATGTCTGTGCTACAGTCTTCTGCAACTATAGCTGTGCTGGTCAGGGGGTGAAGAGGTATGAGTCTTGGTACAAATGCTGTTATACCAGCAAAACTGCACTTCTATCAGATTAACTTGTTGCAGTCAAGTTTCCTCCACTGGAATGAAATGCAGTTTTGCCAGCTGTACTGGCATTACAAGTGAAGACCAAAGTCTAGGAAGGTAAAGTGGCTCAGTCCAGCAGACTATTAACAGACTAGAAAGTAGAACCCAGATCTCAGAAGTACCCAGGCTACTGCTTTATTCATATGGCCATATGTTCCTCTATCACTTCAGGAGCAAATCAGGTGACATTCTTCATCAAGATGGTTTGCATCATAAAGGTTGTAGTTTCCTTTCCCCCTCCCCTCCTGCCTCCACCTGGAAGCAGGGTGCAATCTGTAGACTCCTCCTTTTTAAGAGGTTGAAGAAATAAATTATTGACCTGAACATACTCCTGGTGAAGTTTTATAGTTTCTGTAATAATCTTGAGGTAAATCAGCAACGGTCAGATAACAATGGGCCATAACATAGGCTATCAATTAAAGCACACTAAGCCCAGTCCTGAGCTGGTCTGAATCAGCATAGCACCATGACTTAAGTGGCGCAATACTAATTCACCCCAATGAGGACCTAATTTATTAAATTTAATAAAATAAATATAAATTAATTGGGCACAAGCATCTAAAACAATCTATAACGATATAGATAGGTTGTATAAACTATTTATGCTGGAGAAAATTGCATGATTATATGGCAGATATATAAAATTACAGATGCTAATTAAAAGACAACTACTACAGCTTTAAAGAACTTATCAGTAATTGCTGGCAATACTCCACATAGTTTATAGCCATGAATGTATCACTGCCATAATCATACTTAGCATTTATATAGAATTTTTCATCTTCAAAGTATATTACAAGTATTACCTAATTCATTCTCCAGCTCTCACATCAGACACATTTGTTCTCTTACCATATAAACATTGCATATGCCATCTTTAGGGGGGGAATTAAAAAAAAATGCATTTGCTGAAACAGCCAGTGTTTAGAATGTATTATTATTTTTAGAACACTGAAAGAGCATAGGCATCCTATTAAGAAAATAAAAAGTGTCAAACTGTGTCAGATCAATGACATATCTAGTAGGCCTGTGCAAAGCAGCAAGTATTCACTTTGGATTTGGATTCAGCCGATTCGCGGGGGACAGTGATTCAATTTGGTGATTCGAATCACTATCCCAATTCAATTCGGCTGATTCAGATTCGGAGAATCGGCACTGATTTGGAGATTTGGCCATAGATTATAATGGGGAAATCACTAGAATACTTATACTTTGTCATTTTTTTGAAGATTTAGATGAAAACAGCAGAGATGGTAGCTCCTTCTTAGGGCATGAAGCCTGCCAAGTTTCAAGGAGATAAGTGCAAGAGTTTCCATGAAAGTGGACCTCAAATTGTTGAAAGCAAAATTTGTATCACTTGTGTGTGTTATGGCAGAGAGGAATGAAAGCAGCAAGGATGGTAGCCCTTCATGCAGGCATGAAGCCTGCCAGGTTTCAGGCAGAGTGATGCAGGGTTTTCTGTGAAAGTTCACCTCAAGGTTCTGAAAGGAAATTAAAAAAGCAGATAGGTGCGGGATGAGGAGGATGGCACCCATTCTATCTGCACATGGAGCTTAGGGAACCCCACCAGCAGGAGGTTCACCTTGAGGAACACCAGCTGCTTCACCAAACCAGGATCCAAGGAGGTGCGGTGGGGTATCACAACATCCCCAGTAATGCTGAACACCCTCTCACTCAGAACACCAGTCGGTGGACAGGACAGGTGTTGCTGGGCAACAGTGGCCAGATCCTGCCACACCTGGCTGCAGGTTGCCCAATAGGTCAAGTGGTAGCAGTGCAGCGGCTCCACATCCTCGGTGAGATAGGTAGCCACCAAGGCCTCCATGCTACCTGCCTGATGGTGAGGTCTGGTGCCTCTGGACCCCAACATTGAAGCCATGCCCATAACCCACATTGGCAGCAGCTGTGGTGGAGGAGATTGGCTTCTGGATGGAGTACTGGCATGGAAAAGTAAATCCTCCTCTTTCACATCCCTCTGCCTCTGCCCTTCTGCATCCCTGACTCTGTTCACCAGCAACTCCGTGCAGTGATTGATGCTTTTCCTGATGCAGACACTCCTCTTCATCCTCCGGTTGCATATGACCATCAGCACGTGGACCGTACTGGATGCAATGGATCAAGCCATTTTTTGATGCCCTCCTTCAGCTGCTTCACCAGTGCCTGCACCTCTGGTGAATGCAGCTTGCCCTGGCCAGGAACATCGATCCCCTGGAACTTCTCCATTTCATTCTCAAGCTCCCTCACTATGGGGATCGCCTGGCTAAGGAGGGCATCACCAGCACAGAGGGTCTTGGTGGCCTTGAGGAATGGCTTCAGGACCACCAAGATCTGGGAGATGGTATCCCACTCCATTTTGCTAGGGGGGTCACGGATCCCAACCTCCCCAACCAAGGCCATCTCATGGACGGCCTTCTGTTGCTCAACCATCCTTCCAAGAATCAGGTATGTGGAGTTCCACTGAGTCTCCACATCCTGCATAATTTTGTACTGCAGGATGCTCAGCTCTGCCTGTTTGTCCCACAGCAACTTGCCTCTCCTTGTTGTTCCAGTGGAAGTAGCTCACCTCCTTCCTGAATTTCTAAGCTGGGTCGTAGTGACAGCGCCATCACCAGAAACCCTGTCCGCCTCCAAGTCATGCCTGACTATGAGGTGGAATTTGTGTGCCACACAGCAGATGCCAAAGAAGTTGACATCATGCACCACCTTCACCCTATTGGCCCCATTGTCCATGACCATGTCCTCGTGGGTGAGCTCACTCTGCCCAGGAAACCAACCCTGCACCATGCAGTTCATGGCCACCATGATCTCCCCTGCTGTGCAGTACTCATCCATCAAGTCTGCTTGAAGGAGAGTCCACCAACGCCCTGACTGGTCACAACAGTGCCCTGTGAGGGAGAGGTAGGCATGATCTCCATCCCAGCTGCTCCAGATGCCCGAGGTGAAGTGCAAGGCTACCTACAGCCCTGCCTTCCACAGCTCCTCCCTCAAGTACTCCCTGCATGCCTCATACAGGGAGGGCACCACCATCCTGCTAAAGGTGGTGCATGTAGGCACTTGGTAGGGTGGGGTCATGAGTGCCATGAGCCACCTGAACCTTGGCTGCTCAACTAAGAAGGGCTGGCCATCCAGAGCAAGCATCTCCCCAGTGCTCTGGGTGATCTTGCTTGCCTTAGGAATGTGTTCCCCTTTGTCTCCGCCTTTCCCCCACTGGTCCAGGGTGGCCTGCCTCTGCTTCTTGGGGACAGGGGCTCTGGAGCAAGAAGAGGACTTTTTTTGGAGCACACTCCCACTGGTTCCAGGCTGAAGAGAAAGAAGGGCAAGGGGGCGCTGCCTCCTGAGATGCAGCAGCATTGCCGTGATGGCGAAGTGTTTCACCTCCTTGCCCCAGCTGATCTGCCTTTGGCAGTGCTGGCAGATAGCATATCTGGGATCATCTGCCACCGCAAAATGATCCCACACTACACTACTCCCCTGCTTCTGGGTTGAGGGTGGGGATCCTGCCTTATCCCCCTCCTCACCAGGCAGGGGCACAGCAACAGGAGGAGCTGAGTTACCTGCCGCCACCACATCCTCCAAAGTGCCTTCCAGAGAAGGAGACCTGCCTCTAGGGGAACTTTGAGGGGTGTGGAGCACAAACTCAGACTCCCCGTCCTTCCCCAGAATTTCCTTAGCTATGGCACTCAGCTCCTCTACTTCCAGATCTTCCTCTGGCTTGAAGGCTCATGCTGGGAACTGAAATTGGGGTGGAGACTGTCATGCTGGTGGTGGTTATTACTGGTGTTAGTGGAGATGGTGCAGATGCAGACACTGCTCCCAACTCCTTGCTTCCACTAGCAGCAGAAGACTCATTGCTGCCAGGAAAGACGATGTGTCTATGCTTGGGCTGGGGGGAACTTGCAGCTCTCCCTCTGCCCCCTCTCCCTCCCTTGCCAGAAGACCTTGCACCTGCCTTTCCAGCATGCTTCATAATGTTTGGTGTGCTGCAAAATGTGTGTATGTGTGTGTGTAATACATGTTGTGCTTTCCTGCACAGTGATGACACACTGTCAGGGAAAATACAGATTGCTTTTTATGGGGGGAAAGAATCAAGACAGACTAAGAAGAACAAATAAGAGGATTTTGGGGGAAGAATAAGTTGAAAGGAATGGATAGGGATAACAATAGGGATTGTAGGCAAGGGTAAGTAGGAAAAGATTGAATACAACTTACAAGAGAGACTAGCTAACAAGCCACAGCCTTTCAGATGCTGCTGCTCGAAAAGAGAGACAGCTCACAAAAGGCACAGATCACTTTAGACACAGCTTTATATGTTGTTTCTATGTCCCTCCCCCAGAGCACTGTGATTGGAAGGGAACTCAGAGAAAGATCACAGTCACTGGCCACTACAGATGTCAATATCAGAGCAGTCTTCACCCCCACCCCCCGAGGATTTTCCATATATGAAAGATCACCCCACCTTCTCAGTTACTGTTTACTGCAAGCCTTCCGAATCTCTGAATCTCTCCAGATTGATTCAGAGGCTTCTGATTAGATTCGGACCTTTCAATGGGTCTCTTGATTTTATTCAGATTTGGAGATTCAGCCACTGAATCGGGCCAAATTTTCTCTAAATTGAATCAGCTACTGAAGCTTTGCACAGCCTTACTATCTAGCCCAGTATCCTGTCTCTAACAGTGGCAGAGAGAGAGATGCTTTAGAGGGAGAGCAGTTTGGATTCAGAGCTTGGATAGCACCCCTAACAGTTAATGTTAAGACATTTAGCATTATAATACTGCTGGATCCCACCCAGGCAAAACACTTAAATGTTAAAATCAATGGAGCTCTTACCTACTTAAAATGAAGCACCTGCTTTGCTGGATCAGGGCCTTCTGATCCTTTTCCCATAGAGGGTGATGGGACTTTCCCCAGAAACTTCAATGAGAAATGGCCATTAATTTTAGGTGATGAAGTAGGCACACCCATATTAAAGTGACTTGACATAACTTGATTTTTATGGCTTATAACTTTCAGCTTCATTTGCTAAGGCTACTCATTTTCATGATTTGTATCTCTCTTGGGCTGATTTTGTCTTCTTTTTTTTCCCCTTTTTCTTGAAAAGCTGAGGGAAAAATATGAAGTCATTTTAGAGGATAAAGGTATATAATGTAGTTTTGCTCAGTGTTTGAATAGCGCTCTCACCTGCCTGATGAGGACTTAGATCTTAAAACCTATCCACAGGGAAAGCACTGTGTTCAGAAAGCTGCCCTGTGCTATCCTCAGAAAAAAATACGGTTGTATTTGACTGAGTTTTAAGATGTGCCATTTACTGAATCTTTTAAAATGTCATGCTCTTTTCCACCCCCTCCTCCCATAGACCACAATAAGAGAATACCACTAAAAGTGCTGAACTAAACCCTCAAACATTAGTATAAACCTGCACTAAGGTTATCCATACAAGTTTAATTTGCTCTTTTGTATGCCTGCATTATGACACAATGTTCCATCATATAATCACCTACAGTTTTTTTTTTCCCACAGACTCTCTGAACAAGGTGTTAATGGAGGATTTTCCCTTCACTCCTTCAGACTGAGTGCATCTACAGGTGCCCTTCACTGAGGAGTTGACTAATTAGCTCCACAGTTAAGCATCACTGTCTACATGTGTGCCAGTATTAGGGTGCAGTAAATTAACTCCACCATAGGATAGTACTGTCTAGGACAGTACTATCCTATAGCAAAGTATTTTACTCCACCAAAACATACATGTAGATGATGACAGGAGCTGGCTAGGACACAAAGGTGCTAAAGTGTGGGGGGGCTGCCTACCAGCTAGCTCTGCACTATAGCAACCCTGTGCCCCAGTCAGCCCCTCTACCACCCAGCACTGCCACCTGGAGTCCGGGACTGACCCCCTGCCAGCTGGGGATCCTCTGCCCTGGCTCAACATGCTGCAGTCCCAGGCGCACGTGTAGATGCTGCACCCAGGAGCAGTTTTCTCTGGCATGACCTGCACTGGAATTTATCACATCATCTTAATGGCATGTGAAGATGCACCCACTGAGTCTAAGTACAACCAAATCCTTGCATTTCCATGAGGTGCTAAACTCCCTGAAAGGAAGGAAAGAGGAAAGGAGAAAGGTCCCTGTTCATGTCCGTTCTCTCACCTCCCAGATGAGCAAGAGAAGCAGCTGTTCCCCCACCACAGATAACACCTTTCCAAACAGCAGCACAGCAACTTCTCTGCTCAAAGTTCAGTGTCTCAGCCAGCAACTTCTGGAGAAGTCTGTTCCACAGCAGCCAGGCCATGTGTAGATGAAACAAGAGACGTATGTACACAACACTTTAAAGCAGGCTAAATGCTTTTGCACTGCTTTACTGGTGTCAGTGTTTGCACACCTCCGCGGCATATTGTGCTTTAAAAATTCCAGCTGCTGTAGGAAATTTTGCAGCATAATGCACTTAAATGCTTTGGGGTGCAGCAAACTAAAACTCCTCCGAGGAGTTTTAGTTTGCTACCCCTACAGTCATGGAGCAAAGCACTGGGCTCCACGGGTCTACCAGAAGCCCTGCAGCCAGCCTGGCAGCAACCGGGAAAGCAGCTCCATCCAAGAAAAGTGACAAGCCTGATTTCCACCCCGTCTCCCCCTCCCCCCGAGCCTGCCTTCCTGCCTGAGCTGTGTGAGGGCCTGGTGCTTCCCTCCACAGCTGCGATGCCCCCTGGGACCACCCGAGCTGGGTGCCTGTGGGCAGGTGCCACCTGGGTGGTGGCAGGGGGGGCACCACAGAGGGAAGCACCAGCTTCCGCCCCCCGCTGCCCAGGAACCGTTCCACCCACACTGGCAGCTCACCCTCTCCTTCCTGCCAGAGAGGCAGGTAAGTCAGCAGGGTGTGTGCATGACATGGGTGTTTAATCAGCCCTAAATTGAACCAGTGTTTTTTAAAATCCACCGCTTCAATTTACAGCCCTCATTTTGTCTACACATGCCCTTTTGATAGGATGCAGTCTTCTGTGGAGTCTTCAACCAGTTCCCCTTTCCAGTGAAAAGAAAAAAGCAATGGTTGCCTTCTCTCATGAAGTAGACAACCACAGAGACTACAGTTGTTTGGCACCTTGCATTTAGCCTTATGTTAGTAAAAGACATGAGCAGCCAGAACAAACTGAATGTACCTGCTCTTATTTGATTTTGAAAGCTAAGCAGTACTGGGCCCGGCTAATACTTGGCGGGATGATAACCTTGGAAATCACTGATACAAACAAAAGTCTCATGGTTGAACACTGGACCTTAGACACAAAATGAGCAGCAAGATTTCATTCAGTCTCATTTTTGCTATTTTGCTCATGGACAAGAATGAAAGGAAGCTAACAGAGCAATTGTGTTTTCCAGTGAAGTAGAATGAGGGAGCGTGAACATTCTCAGTTCCTATGAGCTTAATTCTACCAGTAAATAGCAGAGAATTCATTTAAACTCATGAGGGTGCACAGAGCCATTGGTGCATTTACTGCTGGGCTATGTGTGTATGTGTATAAAGAGAGACATTCAGTAGGTGCCACCAACAGCTTCCCGCAGCTCATGGACTATGCCATTTTGATCATATGTTGCAAAAGCTGATGACGTGCCAGTATGAACCAACTCATCAGATGGGCACAGGCTCTTTCTGTTCCTTTCTTCTGAAGGTGGCAGATAAAAGACAAGGCATTCAAGTAGCTGACAGGGTAACCTCTAAGTGCCCATCCTGAGCAATCTACTTGTCAGATTTTCTGGCTAAGAGATGAGACATGTGCCAGAGCTGTCAGCTTTGTGTCATCTTTCCTCTCTGCCTTTCATCGTCCTTAGTCCCATGAATGGAGGTTTTATTTGACTTTTTAGCCAGGCTTGTTGAAGAAGCATACTTGTCCTGCTAAACTAATGCATCTTGTGGGAAGGAAATTCTGGTCAGTTCCAAGGATGGCTGGGTCAAAAAGACATAACTGTTTAGCAAGATCACTTAGGACTAGGTTGATTGATTCATATATATCCCTACACCAACCTTCATGCAGACACTGGGCCTTGGCAGGCTGCAGTACATCAGTTTTGCTTCATGAGCCAGTGTAAAGTGAAAGAGCTTTTCCCCATTCCCTTCTGGGGATTTGCTCTCCAGGAAGTCCTGAAGCAAGCCTCATAGCACATCTGACATTCCTGTAGGAAGCAGAGATTCTTTTGGCCTAGACATAGAACATGTTGTCACCAGTGTATTTTATGTAGTTTTTGTATACCAATATAAACTGCAAATGGATCTAGAGCAGACACATGATCAATTATCCCATGATCAGACACTAAAGCATAATCCCTGCCCAACATACTTGGGAGTGTCTTTATACAGAACCCTGACTTTCTGGAAGCACCGAAAGATAATATCAGCAAAGATACTTCCTGAAACAACTTGCTAGCCAAGCTTGGATCAACCTGGGGAGCTGAAGTCACAACACCCTGGACCTCAGCTCTTGTCTTGTCATACTCAGCAGTAGAATATTGTGCACCTGTTTGGCAAAGGCCATCACATACACATCTTATTAACACTCAGCTGAATGCAACCATGTGTATCGTAACTGGAACCCTCTGCGCAACTCCACTCCCCTGGCTTCCTGTCCTTGCAAATATCACTCCCCCCACACATCCATCAACTGATGATGACCTGAAAGGTGATAGAAGCCATTCGTGCTGCACCCTACCTACCACTCTACAATGACCTGTTCAATCCACCCAAGGCGCACCTTCCTTCGTGATACTCCTTATGAAAGAACCTCTCTGACGAGGATCTGTTTGTAGATGCCCTCTGGATCAAGGAATGGGAATCACGGGAAGTCACAAACAAGTTCCTTGTGACAAACCCCACTTGTCAACCTGTTGGCTTTGAACTATCATGGCAAGAGTAGTCCCTGCTAAACAGGTTCAGGACAGGCCAAGGCTCCTGTGCAGCCAACCTTCACCCCTGGGGCCTCAGTGCTAACCCATCATGCACTTGTGGAGAGATACAAACAATGCCACACATCACTAAGGAGAAGTGGCAACGCGTAGGGGGTGCACGGTGGTGCATGTGCACCCCCTGAGAGCAGAGGTGCACCCCATGACTGGCTGCACTTGCCGCTTAGGCGATGGGCAGGGGGCAGGTGGGAGCACTGCTGCCCCCCCCCCCCCCGGAAGTGCTGGCTGATTGCTGCGATCACTACAGCCACTTCTGGGAGCAGCTGCAACAATTGGCCTGTGCAGGATCAGCTGTGGGGGGACCCCCACCCCCAGTTGGCAGGGCTGGTTGTGGGGGGGCACGTGTCCCCCACCCCAACTAAGGCGGTACCAGTCGCCCATGCAAGGCATATCCCCTGTACAAACTAAGAGGTGGATTAATAACTTTGAACTCAGCTAACGATGAAGCTATTGTTTGGCTTTGCAGATTTGAATTCACTATATAAATAAAATCCCATGGTAGCTGATGCTGTAGGCCCTATTACAGTACCTTACCACCTCATCTGCTGGGGAAACAAAGAATAGCCTGTTTTCATCAAGCAAATGGGTATTCCAGAATAAAGTGAAAACCTACAATACCTGAACCAATATACAAGGATGAAAAGACTTACACTTTCACATTTTTTGTCCCTGCAGCAACTCTAGCCTAGATTCTAGTAACTCGCCCTGATGTAGCAATTATGTCATATGTCCTTTTTTAACATTGGTATGAGTATGCTCTCCACACTATCACGAGACTTTCATAAAAAATATTCATAGGAGAAAACTTCCAGATTTTCAAACCAATTAAAAAAAAGAAAGCAGAAGCAGAGTTTCGACCATTTTGGTGCTGGTCTGAGGGCAAATTTCTGTTATTAGACCTATGAGACAATTGGATGTTGAGGTTGTCATTAGAATTCTTTAAATGTTCTTAAAGTGACTTGCTATTTGGTTAGGAGAAATATTCATTCACAATATGTCTCACTCAGAAGAAAATTAAACTATAAAAAATTACAGCATAATTTATTTCTCCAGTGTATATGCTCAGGGTTTTATTAAAAGAATATCCTCAGGAGATGTGACTATCATACAATCAAGCTGTGTAATAGATAATACATCTGAAATTTTCTAAAAATAATGTGATCCTACTTAATATCTTTGTTGTTATTTGGCAAAAAATCAAGCAACGTATTTTTATTCTAGCAGTGGCATATGATCAAGGGCACCATCAGCAATTAAATTGACACTGTAATTGCAAAGTAATTGTTCTATAATCAGACATCAAACAAGCAACACCATCAGAGTGTTTATACCCAAATCACTCTAGGTTAGTCTAATTCATCTCCTATTTAAGTCAATGACCAGACTCAGCTCAATACTGAACACATTTGAAAAAGCTACCCTTAAGTCTTTCAACAACAAAACAGATAAATATGGCAAAATACCAAAGTCTTTTCTCCATAGAGGCAAATAAGATGTTCTAGTAAAATGCCTATTCAGTCATGAATGCTGCATGCCCCTGAAGGCTGGGGGCAGGCAAGGCACAGCAAGCTCCTGCAGGCAGTGGTGGCAGGAGCATGCTGGCAGCAAGCAGTGATCTCCCGCAAGCAGTCACAGCGCTGTTGGCAGCGGGGGAGGTGAGGGGCAGGATGGTAAGCACCAACCAGCAGTTAGCGACCACCTGCAGCAATTGAGGACAGCCCGCAGATGCTGCCAGCAGTGTTGGCGGCAGTGGGGAGGTGAGGTGGCGAGCAGAGACCACCCATGGGCACCGCCAGCAGTGTCAATAGCTCCTTTTTGCAGGGCGTGCACCGCCAAGCTCAGGGAATGTACATTGCACCCACGTGCACCCCCTATGCATCGGCAATATATTCATTTATATTAATCAGGCTGCATTACAAAGCCTATCCCAGCAGTGAGAAAACCAGCAACATTTAATGGCCAGTATTATCCATAGCCAGAATGTTATAGGTTGAATGAATAGTTCGATCCATACTTTCTTTTGTACTATTCATCAAATAGACCAGCAATAATATATCTTTTCTCTGAAAGGCCTCAAAGCAAACTATTTCAAAGGCAGGAAGAAGTGAATACCTGAAGCTTTCTAATTACAGAGTTTGAGATATGCACTGCAGATTATTAAAATAAATGATATAGATGAATTATCAGAGGAGAGAGCGGGGCTGAGAAACCATATATAGTGCACTAATCCCAAATGTTTGTTTTGCATTCTTTGAACCTTTTAAGATGACAGGTTCTGATCAACTGCTTCCCTCAGAGGCTGGCAACTTTCCTGCACTAGCATCTAATTTCTGTTTGATGTTCTCAACTTTGTGTCAATGTACAAACTACTGTTAAAATATATAGCAGCGATTAAAATAATTCATCCATCTGGTTATAATTAAAGGCCAAGTTCAATGTAATGACAACTTTATCTAGCAAAGCCAGCTCTCATCTTTAAAATGAAATGTGTCTCTTCAAAAAATACCCATTTTTTTCTTGGGAGGAAGGGCAGGGGGGAGGAGTGGCTTATTGCTACAGTCTTTCAATAGGAGTGAATTTATTAAAACTTAATTTATAAAAGAATCATAATTACTTACGTGTAAAGATAAAACAGAAATAAGACAGGAATTGTAAGCATAACTTTTTTTGCCCGTGATATTTCATCGTAAAACAAAAGTTCCCAGTGGACTGCCCAAAGCATCATGGGAGATCAGTGAATTCGATCTCAGGAGTTTTAACACAAGAACAACCACAAGGATTTTGGAAAATAACAAACATTCAGGCAGTACTATATAACAGTACTGATGTGGTATGTGAGTCATGATCCATTCCTGGGCCTTCTGTAGCCAGTGGCAAACCCCCCATCTAATACAAATGAGTAGGATCAGATTTTCACTCAGGAGGATGAATGCAGAAGCAAAACACATATTTCTATCCAACAGAATCTCCCTCCCCAGTTGCCACTCCAAACACCTTTCCCTCCCCAGTCTGTCACTCTCTCCCTTAGCTGATCTGACCCCCCAACCAATGTGCTGTATGCCAAACACAGCAGCTGTCCATGCCACTTGTGGCACACAGGGCAGAGGTGGCCAACCCCACAACATATATTAAGATGACAGATGGCTGGATCTTGCAGCAGTTATGCCAATCGGAGTTTTTCTATTGCCTTGAAAGAGAACAGGATCAAGCCCCAGAACATGACAGTATGAACTATAGCGTTGCTTTTTGATTCATTGGCAATACCAAGAAATAGAGGGATGAGGACAGATTTTTTTTCAGTCTAACTGAAACAATTCTTTTGAACTTTTCAGCACAGAAAAAAGTTATAAAAGTTGAATTCTATGAAACAAAAAGTGAAATGATTTAAGCTGTTTAAAATTAAATTGTTGTTTTGATTTTCAGAGGTTTGTAGATCTTTTTTTTTAACTTCAGGAGTGGTAGAAACAAAAGCCCTTTCCCAATGAAAACTCAAAATGTTTCATTTAGAAAATTTCAGAAATCAACAAAACAAAACATTTCAACACTCTCAGAATCTTAGGGCTTTGCTTTACGTCAGTGGGGGACAACCTTCTTGGCATGCATGCCACAAATGCTGGCTCCTACCCTGAGGGTCTTTAAGAGGAGGCTTGATGCCTACCTAGCTGGGATCATTTGAGCCCAGTTTTTTCTCCTGCCCAGGCAGGGGGTCAGACTTGAAGATCTACAAGGTCTCTTCCGACCCTACTTCTATGATTCTATGAAATTATCCCTGTACTCTCCCCAAGTACCACTCTGATCCCTTTACCTTACTCTTATCCATTTCTGCTCCCTGCCCTATCTGACACTGTGCTGCCTGTCTCCTCCCCACTCTGTTACATGTCACATGCAGAGGCTGCCCATGCCACTTGTGGCGACCCTGCCACAGGCTGGTCACCCCAGCTTTACATTTTGGTAGGAACAATTGGGCAAAACTAAAAACAATTGTGAAACATTATTTTTAAAAATAATGCTTCAACTAAAAATATTTGCCCACATATACGTAAGAAGTTTGCTCTACTGTAGACAGATCTAGGGTTTCGAAAAGAAATGGGTATAGATGGTGTGGTGCCTCATCACATTTAACACAATACATGTTTCTCCAGTCAAAAAGAAACTGTAAGCAGGGGCTATATTATTCAGTTTAAGATGGAAGCAAAAACAAATATAACTTTATTGGAATGTGCATTACCTTACTGTATCATATATTACATATAAAAACACAAACTAGGCAAACAATAAATCAAAAAATGTTGTTTCGTTAGTCCTGTAGTCATTAGAATTAAATGTACGTCTCTTTTTTCAGATTTATAAAACAAAATCTAGCTACCCATGCTTCGCTGGAAGTTATTTCTGCACTTGAGTTAATGTTCCTACACCTGATTTAACAGTTTTAGCTAGTTAAAAACAATCTACAGGGCTGTGAAAATAGGAGTTATATTACCAGGAACAGACAGCAGAACTGCAGAAGAAAGGCTAGCTTGATTAGTGGAACATCAAGGCTAGGGACAGACATTCAAAAAGCCTGAGCCTTGAATTGATTCAGTCTTTGCAGATTAGTCTAATCTGGCTAAGCTAAACCACTTTGTAACTGCCCAGACATCCCCTATGGACTGAAAAAATTCAGGCACATGCCTGCCGTGGCTCAGCCTAGAAGCCAGGGAATGCTAGAGCTGCACTCCCTTTGATGCTACAGGGCTGAGCTGAGAGGGGCATGGCCAGGCCCTGGCAGGATCCTCTGATTATTCCCCCTGCCCCCTCCTGAGCTGCCCAGCAGGGAATGTTTATCACCCCAACTCAGTGTTTATCAACCCATTAAGAAACCAAAGCCTCTCTCCATTAACTAATGGAGCTCTTCTTAAACAGCTTTTCCAAGAATGGACATTAAGCTACCTGTTGAATAGCTCCAAAAAGCCTGTCTCCCTTTGTCATCTCCCATAGCATGGACTGTAGCCAGCATATGGTCTGCTAGCTAATGCTGAGGTGTCTGAGTAAGGCAGAAAGGAGCAGGGAATAATCCCTGCTTAGCAGAGAGAAACCAAGCAGACTCTGTGCCTGCAAGTCTCTGCCAGAGCTCCAGCCAGGGAGCAGAGGGGAGGGGCCAGCCCTGCTGTGGAGCAGAGAGCCCCACCCAGACCAGAGAGCATGCTGGGATGCTGGAGAAGTCTGGTTTATCCTAAACCAGCAAGAGGTCTGGGACAAACATTGCATAAACCGGTTTGAGCCAAATCAGTTAAGGCTGATACTACATTCAACCAGGTTTATCTCAAACTGGTTTCAGCCATTTTTCAAACTGGTTTATGTTACAGGTTTAAACCAGTTTTTGATCACTTAAACTGGTTTATGTGTAGGGTTACCATACATCCAGGTTTTCCTGAACATTTCTTCTTTCTTGGACCTCTGTGCTGTGTCCGGTTTGGTTTTTAAAATAGGATGAAGTGTCCAGGTTTTCTGCTGTCTGGGTCTGGCTGCTCCAGCCTAGGAGCAGCAGGCAAGCTGTCAGGAGGCTGCCAGGGTCATGTGCTCCCTGAGTGGGCTCCAGGGAGAGAGGGAGAGCAGGCACAATGCAGGAGCTGCTTGGCCTGGGCAACAGGGCTGGGAGGGGCAGGGGACTGTAGGTCTGGAGTGAGGGGCACCAGCAGGGCTGGCAGGGGCTGTACGTAGGGAGTGAGGGGCACTGGCAGAGCTTGGGGGCAGGGAAGGGGGGCTGCAGATCTGGAGTGAGGGACACCAACAGGGCTGGCAGGGGGGCAGGGGCACCAGCAAGGGGTGGGAACAGGGTACTGCTGTTTGGGAGTGAGGGGCACTGGCAAGGCTGGGGTCATTGGGTCCAGAGTGAGGGGCAGCAGCAGGGCTAGGGGTGGGATGTGTCATGTCAGTGAGGGGAAAGAGAATGGGCAGGAGCAGGGCACCAGCGTGTCACCTTCCTCCTCCCCCACCCCCACAAATCATATTCCAAGCTCTGAAAGAAAGAAAAAAATCAAGACCAGGGCAAAAAGCTAATTAGCACTGCCTCCCAGCCAAGCCAATGTAGCTCCACTCCTGTTAGGGAGCCAGTGTGCACACTGCAGTGTAAATATGCTTGTAAGCATACCAGGAACTCCAGCCTTTAGGTGCCTAAATACAGCTTTGGGATCCTAAAGTTGGGGGTAGGGAAGTTGTTTTTAACATTGGCCTTCATTCCCAGTTCATCTTTCACCTCTTTGGCAAAAACTGCCAGTAAGCACTGTTAATAAAGGGCTGAACTATGAAGCCACACTCAGTCATTATGAAATGAGGAAATAAATTGTTTATCACCTTTCTCAAGAGTTTTGGGAGCTGTAGATTAAAGCTGTATTTAAAGTGCCAAATGTTATTATTTTTTCAGGCTCAAAATTACAAATAGACAGACCTTGCCCCAAAGAGATTATATTCTACAAAGACAGGGGAAAGGGTGTGGAGAGCTGAAAAGTCTTGTCCAATGTTATTTGGCAGGTCAGTGGTTTGAATAAACTGAGAAATCACCCAATCCAAGCCTTTAAAGATATTTGGTTCTATGAAACTTGACTCTGCCTAGTTTTAACCAGGTCAAGGAGTAGGTTGAAGGAAATGTGGTCTGTTTAATATAGCAATGTTCTCACTAATGGCTGATGGAGGGACTTGATGAAATGAAGAACAGCATCTGCTATAGTTATCTTTAAGAAAGATTTCCATCCACCCTGGCTTTGGCTTAAATGCATTCCTGTTGAGGGTGAAGTCCCTTTCATTAAACTAAGATAATAGGTTTAATATATTAAAGGAGAGCTCCCTTGTTTGAACCCAGATTCAGACATCAAGTATATAAGACTGGAGCAGGTTACATCTTTCCACTGGAGCTAGGGATCTGGGATAAAAAGTGGGATGCAAGGGCTTTTCTACCACGCTCCTCTGTGCCACACCTGGGATTGATGCCAAGAAGAGCCTGTTCTCTTGCTCCTGCTCAGCATAGGCCAAATCCTGGAAATGAGGCAGTGTAGTCCATTTAGCATGGCCCTGAGTGCATGTCACAATGCCTCAGGTACTCTGTCTCAGGAACACTTATGAGCACAAGGCTCCAGCCCACTCTAAAATGGCTATATGCCTCATTCCCTAATATACCCTACTTAGAGCGGCAGTGAATGGGTGGGTTATGCTTCTCAGTGGCAGTTCCAGGCACAGTCCTGGAGCCTAGGCAGATAAGCCCTAAGTGACAATCTGGTTCCTGGTTTGCTTCTCGAGCAGCACAGCTCTTCAGTGCTTTTTATACAGGGCTTGTGGCCAAGCCACATGTTAGCCTGACATCTTATCATTCAAGCCATACATAAGCTGTGTCCCACCTGGCACCAGACTGCAATACATTAAATGGCATACTAATGAAACAATGTTAAAAGAATGTCATTAAGGGTGCAAAGCAAGTGCTCAAAACCAGGAAATGACATAAAGAAGGGCACTTGGCTCAACCTTAATTCAGCCCTATGGTGCAGGGGCATCGTGATGTCATCTTTAATATATATGATCACAATATCACCCATGTGGTATATGATCACAATATCACCCACCTCACATGGGTAAAAGTCATGTGTCACCCCCCCCCCCAAATAGTTCAAAAGCCATACTTTAAGGAAGTACATTTTGGTTCTCTTTTCTTTGCCTTCTTGCTTTTGAGCCTTTAGGATTCACACCAAGAATGCTTCCAAACTTTTGACAGAAACCAAAAGGGCTGGGCACACATTTTTTTTGATGGAAGCTGCGTTTTTCCCAATTACTCATCTCTGGTATCTGAGACTTTAAATAAAAGCACCAAATATCACAAGACTTGTGACAGAGCTGAGAGAGCTGGCAACGCTGATAGGTATTTTTTTCCTAAAGAATCCCTGCTTTTTAAATGTGCAGAATCCAGTGATTTGAAGTTTTAAAATGGCCTCTACCTCAGTATTTCTTTGTCTGAGTTGGGTCCAGGAGCATGGAAACACAGAGAGGCTGAGATTTCCAGCTGGCCCAGCTGAAACCAGGAATCAGGGAAAAATCTCATGAGAAGCCATGGTCTTGTGAGATTTCTAGCATGATATCCAAACCAACTTGAGGTGACCTTTCCATGAGCAGTAAAAAACCAACAAACAATAGTAATAACAATAGCAATAACAATAATAATAATGTTTGACTCTTCTTCCTAACTAAACAACCCGACTCTATTGCTGAGTGAAACCCATGCAAAACATTAGCCAAAGCAAAGGCAGAAAAGCATGACATCCACAAGATGTAAATAAAGTGGTTGTTTAGGGAATACTCTCTCTACTGCATACTCCATATTGGCTAATAATTACAATCAGATATACTAATGTCTTTTCTGTGCTAAAAGCTATTTAACAGCATTTGTGGCCTTAAAAGTTCAGCCTCAGAATCTCTTATAGAACACCCTTTCATGGGCTAAATCTGATCTCATTTGTCAGAGCACTGTGGAAAGGACTAACCCAATGAATTGCAGAGGGAAGAGAATGACTTCTTAGCTGGCAAATGTAAAAAAAGCTACAGTACTGCAGGAAGCCCCCTTCCTTACTTTCACCAATCTATTTTCGATCTAAAATCTGGCACTCCATAAGTAGTTCCACTGGCTTCAATGGGAAAACAATGAGTAAGATACTATTGAGTGTGAGCAAGGGTATTAAATGCTGGCTTCTCAGGGTTTTCTATGGGTATACCTACACAAGAGCTTCATTTTGCCACAGAGGCCATAAGTCTTACCCATCTACTCCCTTTCTAAGCATGCCTGGTGTGCAGAAACAATCCCAGCAGGCTGTGGGGCCCACCTCCCTGTCCCATGATACACTTATACCGGGGACTGAAAGTCCTGGCACCCCGGATGTGGCGGGAGGGGTGGAGGGCAGAACTTCTGGCCAAAATAGGCAAAGGGATGTCCAACGCACTGGGCAGCAGGGTGGGTTACACTTCAAACATGGCAGCTGTGGCCTCTCCACCCAGGTTTGTGGGGCCCCCGAAGTGTGGGGCATGGGGTGGTTGCCCCGATTTGCCCCCCTCCCACCCCACCCAGGGACAGGTCTGCTGGGTGGATAACCTCCCCAGAATGCTCAAGACCTGGATTTTTGGCACGTTCAAAAGGGTGCTTTGTGGTGTCCTCACTGTTCCACATGGAGAAAAGGAGCGGGTGGGGAGCAGATATCCAGAACAATAGTCAATCTGGCAGCCACTGTCTGCAAGTGATAGCAGTAATATGCAACTGATGCAGAATATTCACTGCCATAGCCACATCTCCATGTATTTGCTACCCAAAAAATCTAGGTTTAGGGTCACAACTCCCAAACCCTGCCTTGCTCCTGCACTGCATTTGCAACAGAGTACAAACACTGCAGAAAGTTTGATTCACTAGAGCCCATTCAAGGTTCAGCTGTTTTTAATTTAGCTAAATATTCAAATGAATCATTTGATCTTGTAATTTTTAATCCAAGAAAAACCTCTGCATACGAATTTTTTGTGGTTTGTTTCCAACTACTATTGAATTGACAGTGAGCAGTAGAACGTGAAGCAAGCGTGCAGTACAAGCACATGGGACCCCCTGCAAAATTTATATTCAGGGTCCCATATATTTAGGAGCTGTACTCCTCTCTATAACCAGGGTGTAGGGAGGCTCCTTAACACCCATTCCTTGGGGATGTGTTCCTGGAACCCAGATGTGAAAATCATATGGTGGAAAATGGGAGTCAATCTGCAACTTGCTTAGCTTCTCTGCTTACAGTATATCCAAAAATGTTCCTTCCCATCCACTCTGACAATTCATTATTGTAATCCAGGTTCTTGTTCAAACTGATCCATCAAATCTCAAGAAAGCAGAGCCCCCAGGAATACATTTTTTGAGAAGTCAAACAAGTACAGTAGTATGCAAGAAAAAGGCATTGTTCTTAAGCAAGATTACTTCCACTGTGCCAACTCACACATATGTTAGAAATGGACAGATGTTTTACACAGAATCATGAAACAATTCCTGTAGTCCAGTGGTTTTCAACCTGTGGTCTGCAGATCCATGGGAGTCCACAGACAATGTCTAAGAGGTCCACAAAAAATTACTATGATCAACCAAAAATAGTCCAAATCCTGTTCTCCTGTTATGAAATACATCACCATAGAGCTAACAAGCACCCTTACTGCCAGTCTCTACATGGCCGTAGAAATGAACTACTCCCTAGAAGTGGGCTGTCTGGTTCTAGATGAAGAGACACTGGCAAGGTAGCATGGGGAAGTTTGCTTGACCATACCAAACTTCTCCAGAAGAGAAAGACCCTCGCCTAACCCTGACAGATAGCAGAGGAAGCGCTGCTTCTTCCAGGGATGTCAGTCTGACAGTAGGGTACACCTATCCCCAATGAAATGGTTTGCAGTCCCTCTTCCAGCTAGTCCAGAACCTCTGCTTGAGGTTCCCAGTCTCTCTTCCAGCTGCACCTTTCTTCAAATCTACACAGACACAAACACCGGCCCTATCAAGTTGCAAGACACTTGTGATACTGGCAAAGACAACCTCTCCTCTGTCCAGAGTGAGGAAGCTTAACTAGAGGCTACTCTGTAATCATAGGCCCTCCTTCTACTCCCTTATCATTTCAGAAATCTCAGAAGAGTTCCTGTGCAAACCAACTGCCACCTTCTTGGACTTCATGGAGCAGTGGCACTGTCCATGGCTTTCAGCTGAGCATGTGTGTCCTATTCCCTGGTTTTTAAACCTGTGACAGTCATTTCCATCCTTGTTTTTTTCCACTGTTTGTCCCAAGAATTCAACTGCATTCTGCACCTCAACCCACAGCAGAGGGGAGGAGCTGCAATTGCAGAGGGTGGTCAACACACCAACAGGTAGAACCTCTTGCAGCCCCAGCAGAGCCTGCTAAGTTGCCAGCTCCTGCAGCCACCACAGGCTCAACTGTAGCTATCGCCCCTGCTCTCCCTAAGACAAAACACAAAGTGTTTGTTGTGGGAGACTCCATCTTGAGGGGGACTGAGGGGGCAATCTGCTGCCCTGACCCCTTAGCCCGGGAAGTCTGCTGCTTCCCAGGAGCCCATATCCGAGACATTGTGGAGAAGATCCCTGAGCTCCTCCAACCCACTCTATGTTCCTTACCCATGTGGACACAAATGACATGGCACAGAGCAATCCCAGTCAGGTCATGAAGCACTACAGGGATCTGGGAGTGGAGCTAATGGGTTTTGGGGTGCAGGTTGTGCTTTCCTCAGTCCTCCCAGTCTCGGGCTACAGGCTGAGGAGGTAAAGGAGGATTGAGGTACTGAACCAAAGACTGCAGCGCTGGTGTCATCAGGAAGGTTTCAGCTTCCTTGACCACAGTCCCCTGTTTGGCAACAGAGGCAGCGAGCTGCTGGGAAGGGAAGGCCTCCACCTCTCTCTGCTGGGGAGGAGGTTCTTCTCAGCTAGACTGGCTGAGCTGCTCCACTGGGCTTTAAACTAAGCCTGCCAGGGGATGGGGGCACTACCGCCACTGCTGGCCCGCTGAGCAACCCTTGCAAAGCCAGCAGGCCAAGGCACTTAAGGGAGCCCACCCCTGCCCCACCCCTGGAGTGAGCTGTAGGCAAGGCAAGAGCCCCCAAGGGGACACTTGCCTGCCTGTACACAAATGCCAGGAGCTTGGGGAATAAATAGGAGGAACTTTTCCTCCTGCTTAACACAAATCATTACAATGTCATAGGGATAACGGAGACCTAGTGGGACTCCACCCATGACTGGGCCACAAGTATAGATGGCTATACCCTGTACAGGAGGGATCGAGTGGACAAAAGGGGTGGGGATGTAGCTCTCTATGTAAGGGAAAGTTACGCGTCCCTGCAAGCCAACATTGGCGCCCAGGGTGGACAACTGGAGACCCTCTGGGTTAAAATCCATGGGGAACATGGCACAGAGGACACAATGGTGGGAGTCTATTACAGACCCCCTACCCAAGGTCAAGGGCGTGAC
>NW_017729022.1:132764181-132764835 GCF_001723915.1 Gavialis gangeticus | reverse complement strand
CACTAGATTTAGCCATGTTAACCGATCTAGCTTATAGGAGGCACTCCGATGATAATAGCACCTGGGCAACAGACTGATTAGCCCATGAAACTCCACTATGAGAGGTAGAACCACAGTTAGGTGAATGGTGCTTCACACGAAACAAATCACGCTCGGCCACACATTTTGTAGGAATTAGTACATGCAAAAATTACTTCTTGAAGGAAGGGGCTTGGCACAATACCCACACCCGTAATCGATCCTATTGTACAGGGTATACAGAATTTTATGCGATTCATAGGCACACCAATATTTCCTCTTCCACAATACAAGACAAAATCGAAGGGCCTACTGGAACCACTCGAAAGGTAACATACAACTGTGAAGCATTTGATATTTCCCAGTATCACTGTATCACCCAGGGGAATGAGGATGGTTGTCAATTTAATGGGGAGCGTGTCAAAGGGACAAATCTTGGATTTAGTCATTGGGGAGGGGGCTGGATATTACCAAAAATTCCTTCCAGGGGAAAAGGGAAAATTGGGTCCTTGGCCTGCTCTAACAGGACATTATTGGATACGTGGTACCTACGCCTATACCCAATTACCTGCCAACTGGACGGGAGTTTGCTATCCTGCCCTTTTGCGACCCCCCTTTACCCTCCTCCCTAAAAAC
>NW_017729022.1:132763661-132764075 GCF_001723915.1 Gavialis gangeticus | reverse complement strand
ATTGCAGCGGGAGGCAAGTGGATTCGGGGGGGAGGGGCTCATTTGTGGTGGGTGCAGTCGTGTGTGTCCCAGATGCATTGGGGGTGAGCTCCTGTTTGCACGCGTGTGTGTTGCAGCCAGGAGTGGGAAAGGTCCCCCCCCAGTCCTGTCTGTGACAGCCAGGGCCACCTCAGGGTCATGGCAGGGGGCAGATCAGGGGTCCCTGGCCCGGGACAGCACAGGACAGCCGCCCCCCCGCGCTGTTTGTTTCCTACAAAGTTCAAAGGCGCGGAGGAGCCAGCGCAGCTGCAATGGGACCCCCGCATCCAGGCCCCTGCTCTCACCCCAGTGCCCCACTCCCCCCAGCTGTCCAGGGAACCCCCATCACTAATCCCAGTCACACCAGCTGTTCTCCCCTGGCACGGCACCCCCACC
>NW_017729022.1:132762736-132763526 GCF_001723915.1 Gavialis gangeticus | reverse complement strand
GAGTGCTGTTTTCAGGGCTGGACGCAGCAAAAGCAGTGTCAGGAGCTTTCACTTTTCACCCACAGTCAGAGATTACCCCACGCCCGGCTGCACAGACCGCCCAGGGTGAGACTGGGGCTGCAGGGAGTGGCGCAGGCCGAGATCGGGGGCGCGGGGTACCGTACAGACCCCCAGGCTGAGATATGGGGGCACCAGGTGCTGTCCAGACCTCCCCCAAGCCAAGATCAGCGGGTGCCTAGAACTGTACTGACCCCGCCAGCCCAAGATCACCGCCAGGTGCTATATAGCCCCCCAGGCCAAATCAGGGGTTGCCTGGAGCTTCGCAGACCCCCTAGCTGAGATCAGGGGGCACCAGATCCAGGCTGGGATCGGGGGCACTGGGCGCTGCACAGACCCCCCCCAAGCCAAGTAGGTCATGGCTTGCGCGCGGGGGGGCTCACCAGCTCGTGCGAGGGGCGCACACCTGGTTGCTCACGGGCCGGCCGTAGCACAGGCGCTTGGCAAAGTTCTCACAGTTGCAGAAGACGCCCCACCTGCTCCTCTGTGTCCCCCACGATGTCCCCCACGGCCGTGGGTCCCGGCACCCACCCCCACAGCGGTGACATCCAGGGGCTCCTCCTTCACCACAGCCCAGCAGCCAGGGCTGACCTGGAGCTGGTGTGGCCAGCTGCTGCCCTCCAGTCTGGCGAGGAGGGGGCAGCATGATCCCCACAGCCCCAGCTGAACCCCCAAACCCTTCAGCCCCCACCAGCAAAGGTTGAGGCTCCCCCCACATCGCTGACCCCCCAGC
>NW_017729022.1:132759241-132762236 GCF_001723915.1 Gavialis gangeticus | reverse complement strand
CACCCCACCTGACTCCTCTCTGCCCCTCAGCACAAAAGGGGGCTCCCAAGGGCAGTGCATACAGACCTCTTGGGCCCTGTGCTTGGCAATCATAGGCTTCCTTAGGCTAAGCCGCCTCGTTAGCATAGGGCAGGAGGGGCCTGTGGGTGTAATGATGGAGTCAAAAGAACAGCTGAGAGGCCCCCCCCAGCAGACAAGACCCATGCTGCATCCTTAGGCAGTAGGGGGAGGCCTGGGAGGGGGCAGACATGGGTGCTGGGAGCAGGCACAGACCCCACAGGGTGGATGTGCCCCAGCGTGGGGCAAAGGAAGGGGGACACATGTCGACCTTTCTGGGCAGCAGCAGGCCCCACAGGGGCAGGACAAGACACTCATCAAGGGGGCAGATGTCTGCCTCCTTAGGGGGAAGGAGTGGGGCTTAAAAATGATACCACTTGTCTGGCTAAACCTCCCATCCCATGTCCTATCCAGCCCCCACCCTGTCCAGAATGAGGCCACAGCCCAAGGTCACTGCAGGACCAAGTCCTTTATTGGTGCAAGAAGGAAACACACAGGAGTGTGCAACAGGGGCACACACAGCCCCGTGGCTGGGCCAGGGCCAGTCCTGCTAGGCCGGGGTCGGAGCTCCCGGGGCGACTGCAACTCTTGCTAGAGGACATGGCCCACATGGGTGACAGCAGCCCCGAAAAATACACACAGTGAGATGAAAATCAGTGGGGCAAGAGCCACAGACATCACCACCTCCCAGACCTCTGGCTCAGGGAGGAGCTGGTTACCAGAGCCGCACAGACCGGTGGATGGCAGTCAGGACCCCCTAGCACTGTCCAGACGCCCCAGGCTGAGACTGGAGCCCTGGGGCACTACAGCCATCCCTGACCTCCCGCAGCCGCAGGCTCCATGCCGCAACCCTGGAGCCAGCTGGCACTGCCCGTGGCCACGTGCACCACTCCCAGGTGGAGCTGGAGCACACCAGGGCGCTGATGTGCCCACCGTAGCGCGGCTTGGTGACAAAGTGCTCACCGTTCTGGGTAACGAGGCCATACCACATCCTCTTGGCCTCCGCCTCGGCAAGGATTTCCTTCACGGCCCGTGGGCCACATTTCCTGTTGTGCTTGTTGTTCACACACCAAGGATGACACGGATACACTCCTTTGCCATGGCACAGCCGACTGGGCTCAACAGGAAGCTGGAGGAGCCCGACCCTCCACTCTCATCTGGTGGCTGAACCCCGGCCCCCCCACGCTGGCTGCAGGCCAGCCGCAGAGCCCGCACGCGCGGGCAGGTCTAGGGCCACGAGAAGGGGGTGCAGGTGGGCTGGGGCAGCATCGCATCTAACACAACACCCATTATTCTCCAGGCAAAAAGAAACTGGAAGCTTAACAATACACTAGAGGCGTGTCATTCTCCTGAAGAGCCAAGCGGAAAGACAGATAATCCCATTGGAACGTGCATCACGCCTGCACCACACTGCCATGCGTTCGAGACAGCAAACAAGGCCAAAACAATCACAAGATGTGGTTTCTCTTGGCATCCATTTAAAAGTGCGTCTCTCTCAGATTCAGAAAACGAAACCTGGCTTCTGAAGGAGCGTGAGCACACGCCCAATGCTTCACTGAAACGTATTTCCACGCCTGGGTAGACAAAGGTGAATCTAGGATCGTCAAAGGGCGGTGCAGATGGCTGTCTCACCATACATAAACATAACACACATTTTTCTCTAGGTAAAGAGAAACTTTCAGTTTTACTAATGCACCAGGGCCCAGCGCTCTCGTATTCAGTGTAAAATCAAAGCAAAAAACCAACTAGATCTTTATTGGAATGTGCCCTCATTTGCTAAAATGATATGTTACATTGGGAAAAAAGGCAACAAATGAGGCAAAAAGCGGTGAAAAGGCAAAAGGGATCGTGTCATTAGGCCTGTAGTCACTACAGTTAGATGCACATCTCACACTGAGATTTTTCCAAGAAAATCTAGTCTTCCTGAGTGTTTTGACAGCACCTCCAATATGTCACTGTCAGTCACTTCTACATCCGAGTGGAGTGGAGATTTTTAGCTAGTGCAAAAACCAGTCTGCTGGGCTGTGAAAGAGAAGAGACATGACCAGGAAGGGCTAGGGGATGGCAAGGATGCAGAAGAAAGGATCGTTTGATTAGTGGAACATTAAGTCCATTCATTTGGATTTGTGTGCAGCATGCATACACACACACAGACCCTTGTGCATTTGTACACACACACAAGTATGCACGTGAGCCTGCAGACAAATGCACACACACAACACACATGGAGGGGTTCTTTAGTGTGAGATGATGCTGGCCTCCCCCCTTGCACCTCCCCAGCAGCCATGGGGATGGAAGGCCAGATGAATGCTTTCACCAAGGGTGTCAGGGTGCCCAGCTGCAGCCACTCCCCCCACACCCCCCAATGCCCAGTGGTGAGCTCATGCCCGCAGCCCCTGCAGCACAGACACCCCAGGGCTCCTGTGGAGGGGACAACTAGATCCCCAGGCCAGACTGCTGCCCCCCTGGCTCAGGGGCCACAGCCCCAACCCCCTCTACTCAGGCCAGGCTTTGCTGGGCAGCGCCAGGTGTGTGCTGGAGCCATTGCCCATGTACAGGGCCTAGTCCTGGTATCCAGGGTGGGAGATCTGGATCAGGTCCCTGGGCTGTGGCTGTGGGGGTGAAGCCAGCTGGCTCTGCACTAGCCCCCATCCCGCCCAGCTCCCCCCATATCCCACTGGCCCCCTGCCACCCTCTCCCCCTGCCCCAGGCAGCTTCCTACAAGGCCCAGTTGGGGGGGGAGCAGTCCTTATATCCATGCCCATCCCCTGTGGCAGGGCACAGGGGAGGCAGACAGAAAGCACAACTGTCTGCTGTTCGGATGGGCACCCCCTGTAGCTGTGCCCCCTTTCTCCCAAAAGGAAAAAGACCCCAGTCCCCGCCTTGCAGAAGGAACGTGTGACAACTCCCTTAGCCCCCTCCCCGGCACAGCCGCTTC
>NW_017729022.1:132753911-132754241 GCF_001723915.1 Gavialis gangeticus | reverse complement strand
CCTTCAGCCCCCACCAGCAAAGGTTGAGGCTCCCCCCACATCGCTGACCCCCCAGCATCTCCCGCCTGCCCCCACCTGCCCCAACCAGCTCCCTCCAGTGCCCCCTCCCTGCTGGCTGAACCCAGCCCCTGTGCCCCACATGTACAGCACCTGGCGCAGTGGGGAGAGGGAGGTGCTGGGTACAATTTGACCCCCTGGGGGGTTTGATTCACATGCCCAGGCTGCTCCAGGCAGAGCCCTCACTGCCCCCAGCCCAGGCCATGTGTGCCTGACCTACTCAGAGCCACTGACCCAGATGGACCCCTGCCATCCCCCCGGGGCACTGCCCCG
>NW_017729022.1:132743294-132748911 GCF_001723915.1 Gavialis gangeticus | reverse complement strand
ATACCACTTGTCTGGCTAAACCTCCCATCCCATGTCCTATCCAGCCCCCACCCTGTCCAGAATGAGGCCACAGCCCAAGGTCACTGCAGGACCAAGTCCTTTATTGGTGCAAGAAGGAAACACACAGGAGTGTGCAACAGGGGCACACACAGCCCCGTGGCTGGGCCAGGGCCAGTCCTGCTAGGCCGGGGTCGGAGCTCCCGGGGCGACTGCAACTCTTGCTAGAGGACATGGCCCACATGGGTGACAGCAGCCCCGAAAAATACACACAGTGAGATGAAAATCAGTGGGGCAAGAGCCACAGACATCACCACCTCCCAGACCTCTGGCTCAGGGAGGAGCTGGTTACCAGAGCCGCACAGACCGGTGGATGGCAGTCAGGACCCCCTAGCACTGTCCAGACGCCCCAGGCTGAGACTGGAGCCCTGGGGCACTACAGCCATCCCTGACCTCCCGCAGCCGCAGGCTCCATGCCGCAACCCTGGAGCCAGCTGGCACTGCCCGTGGCCACGTGCACCACTCCCAGGTGGAGCTGGAGCACACCAGGGCGCTGATGTGCCCACCGTAGCGCGGCTTGGTGACAAAGTGCTCACCGTTCTGGGTAACGAGGCCATACCACATCCTCTTGGCCTCCGCCTCGGCAAGGATTTCCTTCACGGCCCGTGGGCCACATTTCCTGTTGTGCTTGTTGTTCACACACCAAGGATGACACGGATACACTCCTTTGCCATGGCACAGCCGACTGGGCTCAACAGGAAGCTGGAGGAGCCCGACCCTCCACTCTCATCTGGTGGCTGAACCCCGGCCCCCCCACGCTGGCTGCAGGCCAGCCGCAGAGCCCGCACGCGCGGGCAGGTCTAGGGCCACGAGAAGGGGGTGCAGGTGGGCTGGGGCAGCATCGCATCTAACACAACACCCATTATTCTCCAGGCAAAAAGAAACTGGAAGCTTAACAATACACTAGAGGCGTGTCATTCTCCTGAAGAGCCAAGCGGAAAGACAGATAATCCCATTGGAACGTGCATCACGCCTGCACCACACTGCCATGCGTTCGAGACAGCAAACAAGGCCAAAACAATCACAAGATGTGGTTTCTCTTGGCATCCATTTAAAAGTGCGTCTCTCTCAGATTCAGAAAACGAAACCTGGCTTCTGAAGGAGCGTGAGCACACGCCCAATGCTTCACTGAAACGTATTTCCACGCCTGGGTAGACAAAGGTGAATCTAGGATCGTCAAAGGGCGGTGCAGATGGCTGTCTCACCATACATAAACATAACACACATTTTTCTCTAGGTAAAGAGAAACTTTCAGTTTTACTAATGCACCAGGGCCCAGCGCTCTCGTATTCAGTGTAAAATCAAAGCAAAAAACCAACTAGATCTTTATTGGAATGTGCCCTCATTTGCTAAAATGATATGTTACATTGGGAAAAAAGGCAACAAATGAGGCAAAAAGCGGTGAAAAGGCAAAAGGGATCGTGTCATTAGGCCTGTAGTCACTACAGTTAAATGCACATCTCACACTGAGATTTTTCCAAGAAAATCTAGTCTTCCTGAGTGTTTTGACAGCACCTCCAATATGTCACTGTCAGTCACTTCTACATCCGAGTGGAGTGGAGATTTTTAGCTAGTGCAAAAACCAGTCTGCTGGGCTGTGAAAGAGAAGAGACATGACCAGGAAGGGCTAGGGGATGGCAAGGATGCAGAAGAAAGGATCGTTTGATTAGTGGAACATTAAGTCCATTCATTTGGATTTGTGTGCAGCATGCATACACACACACAGACCCTTGTGCATTTGTACACACACACAAGTATGCACGTGAGCCTGCAGACAAATGCACACACACAACACACATGGAGGGGTTCTTTAGTGTGAGATGATGCTGGCCTCCCCCCTTGCACCTCCCCAGCAGCCATGGGGATGGAAGGCCAGATGAATGCTTTCACCAAGGGTGTCAGGGTGCCCAGCTGCAGCCACTCCCCCCACACCCCCCAATGCCCAGTGGTGAGCTCATGCCCGCAGCCCCTGCAGCACAGACACCCCAGGGCTCCTGTGGAGGGGACAACTAGATCCCCAGGCCAGACTGCTGCCCCCCTGGCTCAGGGGCCACAGCCCCAACCCCCTCTACTCAGGCCAGGCTTTGCTGGGCAGCGCCAGGTGTGTGCTGGAGCCATTGCCCATGTACAGGGCCTAGTCCTGGTATCCAGGGTGGGAGATCTGGATCAGGTCCCTGGGCTGTGGCTGTGGGGGTGAAGCCAGCTGGCTCTGCACTAGCCCCCATCCCGCCCAGCTCCCCCCATATCCCACTGGCCCCCTGCCACCCTCTCCCCCTGCCCCAGGCAGCTTCCTACAAGGCCCAGTTGGGGGGGGAGCAGTCCTTATATCCATGCCCATCCCCTGTGGCAGGGCACAGGGGAGGCAGACAGAAAGCACAACTGTCTGCTGTTCGGATGGGCACCCCCTGTAGCTGTGCCCCCTTTCTCCCAAAAGGAAAAAGACCCCAGTCCCCGCCTTGCAGAAGGAACGTGTGACAACTCCCTTAGCCCCCTCCCCGGCACAGCCGCTTCTCTACACCCCCTTCTGACCTTGTCCCCCCTTCCCCAGCTGCCCCCCTCCACATTCATGGTGACCCCCGTCTCATCACTCCCCAACCCCAAGCTGGGCATTGGGAGGGCAGTCAAGGCCAAGCTCTGGCCACGGGGCCTTTCTGCACGGTACCTTTGCTCACCGAATCCACCCTCTGCCCCATGTAGCCACTTTATCAGAGGGACCAAAAAAGGCATAAGCCAGCCGGGGCGTAGGAAGCTTAGCAAAGGGACAGAAGGGGCCTGTGAGGTGTAATGAAGCTCTGAGAGAGGCCAAGAGAACAGCTGGGGGGGATTAGCCTCATTAGTGGACAAGACCCATGCTCACTAGCCAGCACACAAAGGACCAGGAGGGGCAAGAACCAGCCCCAGTCAACCCCAGCCCCTCCACATCCAGCCCAAGCTGCCTTGTGAGGGGGCAGCTGGGGGCAGATGCAGGCCCCACAGCCTGGACCTGCCCTGGCATGGGGCAAAAGGAGGCCACGGGAGGGGCAAGAGCATGCCTGGGGGGAGCAGCAGGTCCCATCAGCATGGAAACAGGGCAGGAGGGGAGGGGGGCTGGCCCTGGAGGCCTGGCCGGCAAGGCACAGCACTGGTCAAGCAGGCAGGCGTGCACCTCGTTAGGCACAAGAGGGGCCTGTTGGCCGGAAATAGCTGCTTCTTCATAGCAAAACAAAGGTGTGTGGGGGACACACCAGGCCTCTGACGGGTTCAAGTCCAGTGAAGAACACAAGACACTCTGGAAGATTGATATTTGATTTTTAATTACTATGATTAAGTATAGAATATACAATGTGTACCTATAAAATACACCCCCAATTATTTTTAAATGGCTTGTCCAACTTTTGCAGTTTAAAAGGTGGTCACCCTACGTGTAGACCTCTCCGGGCAGCAGCAGCCCTGCAGAGGCAGGGCGAGGCCAGTTGATAGGCCAAGTTGGCCCAGTGGGCAGCAAACAAGGTCCCTGCAGTCACAGGGGGCAAAGCCCAAGGGAAGCAAGGCAGGCAGACTCGGGGCCCTGATCCTGCCCCGTGTTGCAGCCCCTCCACCCCTGTGAAGTGTAACAAAGCCCTGCGAGGGGCCAGGAGGGTGGCTCAGCTCCCCTAAGACCCAGTCATTCAGACTCACCAGGGATGACCGTCGGCTGTATGAGAGGGCCGGCAGTCCAGATGGGAGAGCGATGGAGGGGGACCGGCTCCAACACGGAGGGGGGCTGCATGCAACTCTGCTTGGTGTCAGGTTTGGCCCTCAGCCCCCTCGCCAGGAACAAGGAGAAGAGAGGGAGAGAGAAAGAGGAGCCCAAACCATGGGTGCACGGACAGCACTGGGGAGAGATGGTTGTATGCTGCGGCCAGGAAGAGACGGGGCGAAGCCCAGGGCAGCTTCAGAGGCTGGAAGCCAGAGGCCTGGGCCGGAGAAGTTGGCTGGTGGGAAGACAGGCAGCTGGCCCTGCAGGGGCAAAGCATGATTCCCTCGGCATCCATCGGCTCCATGCCAGTCCCAGACGCCTCCTTAGGGGCAAACACAGCCCGGGGGGGGGGCAGGGGCAGAAAGGGGGCACATGTCAGCCTCTCTGGCAGCAGCAGCCCCACAGGGGCAGGGCAGGACCTGCTGGCAGGCCAAGGAGACCTCATGAGGACAGTCGTGATGGTCCCACAGACAGCAAAGCAGGGTCCCTGAAGGGGCAGAGGTCGGCCTCATGAGGGGCAGGAGGAGGGCTCCAGGGGTTAGCTGTGGGCCCCGTAAGGGGCAATAGAGGGAGAGCAGGTACCCCACCTCTCTGCTGGAGATGACATGGAGAGGAAGCAAGATGGATGACATATGGATGACTGCTATCCCCGCCGTTTTCCCCATCGCCTACCCAGGCCCCAGGCCCCCAAGACACCTAGGGCCAGACCAGGATGGATGAAGGAGTCCCCAGGCCACAGCCACCCCAGCTGAGCCCTGACACCACCCCCCCGCCAGGAGGAGGGAGGAGGTTGTGGCTGCAACACCCCTCCAGGGTCTTCTCTCTGCTTCTCCCGCCCTCCCGCACTTCTCCAGACAGATCCAGACAGATCTTATTCACACTTTCGAAGACAGTCCCCAACTTTGCTGACCCCTGTCTTAATCATGGCTCCTGACACTGCAAGACCCAGGTCTCCCTCTCACTGTTTCCTAATCTCTACCACCAAGCAACATCTTTTGGCAGGCGTTACCTTCCATGCTGAAACGTGGCATCTGGCTGAGGCATCTTCCTCAGCGCTCAGCGTTTCACAATCAGAAACAGTCCCTGACTTTCGGGTTTCATGTGTTCCCTAAACTGTAAATTTGGCTGCAGGCAAAGCATGCCTTCATGGCTCCTCACCCGAACCCCAAATTCAGGCACTGGTGGCTAATGTGTGCATCACTTCCCACCCCCTATGGTTACGGATGCCATGGGACACCCCTCATTGCCAAAAGTGCCTCCCCCCCCACCAAACCATTGACTGAAAACACAGAAACTCCCAAGAACAAAACTTATACTCTGCTCTGTTTTGGACCTGCAGGGAGCGAACCAGGAGAGCCAAGGCTGCGACTGAACTCCAACTAGCTACAAGTATCAAGGACAATATAAAAAGTCCTTTTTCAGATATGTGGGGAGCCGGAGGAAAAGCAAGGGCAACATTGGACCCCTGCTGAACCAGATGGGGCAACTGACAACCGAAGCCCAGGAAAAAGCCAACTTGCTAAATGGGTACTTTGCATCAGTTTTTCACAAATCCCAAGGGGCGCCCCTGCCCACAATGGGACAGGGAGGTCTGGGTGAGGGAGATCCCCTGCCCTTCATCAGTGCTGACCTCGTGAAGGAACACCTTGAGAGGCTGGACACCTTCAAGTCAGCCAGCCCTGACAATCTGCACCCCAGGGTGCTCAGGGAGCTGGCGAGCATCATAGCCCAGCCCCCGGCACGGGTCTTCGAGAGCTCCTGGCACTCTGGTGAAGTGCCCGAAGACTGGAAGAAGGCCAATGCGGTGCCAATCTTCAACAAAGGGAGGAAAGTGGATCCGGC
>NW_017729022.1:132742284-132742800 GCF_001723915.1 Gavialis gangeticus | reverse complement strand
TCTCAGAGGAAAAGCAGCAAAAGGGCACAGCAGCCCCCTTTATTCTTCAGGGAACTAGCGGACCTTCTGCATCTAAGAAGAAAGACCTACAAAGGATGGAGTACTGGATCCACCTCCAAGGAGGAATACTCTGCACTGGTCCACACCTGGAGGGAGTGAACCAGGAAAGTCAAGGCTGCAACTGAACTCCAACTAGCTACAAGTATCAAGGACAATAAAAACTCCTTCTTTAGATGTGCGGGGAGCTGGAGGAAAAGCAAGGCCAACGTTGGACCCTTGCTAAACCAGATGGGGCAACTGACAACCAAAACCCAGGAAAAAGCCAACTTGCTAAATGGGTACTTTGCATCAGTTTTTCATCAGTCTCAAGGGACGCCCCTGCCCATTACAGGATGAGAAGGCCCAGGTGAGGGAGATTCCTTACCCTCCATCAGTGCTGACCTTGTGAAAGAACACCTTGACAGGCTGGAAAAACTTTAAGTCAGCCAGCCCTGACAGTTTACACCCCATGGTACT
>NW_017729022.1:132741633-132742224 GCF_001723915.1 Gavialis gangeticus | reverse complement strand
CAGAGGCCATTCTTAACAGACTGGCCGACGCCAACATCCTGAGGGATAGCCAGCACGGGTTTGTTGCAGGTAGGTCTTGCTTGACCAATCTTATTTCCTTTTACGACCAGGTGACCTATCACCTGGACAAAGGGGAAGATATTGATGTCGTATATCTTGACTTTAAAAAAGCCTTCAATCTGGTATTCCATGATCACCGCTTAGCAAAACTGGCTAACTGCAGCCTTGGCTTTACTAAGATCCCCTGGCTGGAGAATTGGCTCTGTGGCTGGACCCAGAGAGTTGTGATTGACAGAAGTCAATCTTCGTGGTGCTCTGTGACCAGTGGGGTCCCTCAAGGTTCTGTCCTTGGGCCAACACTATTCAACATCTTCATTAATGATGCGGACATTGGTTTCAGAAGCAGACTGGCCAAGTTTGCCGATGACACCAAACTTTGGGGTAAAATGTCCACACCTGAGGACAGGAGGGTGATCCAGGCTGACCTTGACAGGCTCAGGAAATGAGCAGACAGGAACCTGATGGTGTTTAACACTGAAAAATGCAAGGCTCTCCACCTTGGGAAGAAAAATCCACAGACTGGGTTGTGCT
>NW_017729022.1:132723832-132736633 GCF_001723915.1 Gavialis gangeticus | reverse complement strand
CTGCCTAGCACTACAGACAAAAGGGACTTGGGGGTGAGGATTGACCACAAGATGTACATGAGCCATCAGTGTGATGCTGCGGCTAGTAAAGCGAGCAAAACGCTGGCTTGCATCCACAGATGTTTCTCAAGCAAATCCCAGGACATCATTCTCCCATTGTACTTGGCTTTGGTGAGACCACAGCTGGAGTACTGCATCCAGTTTTGGGCTCCACAATTCAAAAAGGATGTGGAGAAACTTGAGAGAGTGCAGAGGAGAGGCACGCACATGATCAGGGGTCAGGAAAACAGACCTTATGATAAGAGGCTGAAAGCTATGGGCCTGTTCAGCCTGGAAAAGTGCAGGCTCAGGGGGTGATCTGGTGGCTGCCTATAAGTTTATAAGGGGTGCTCAACAGGATCTGGGGGAATGTCTGTTCACCAGAGCCCCCCAAGGGATGACAAGGTCAAATGGTCACAAACTCCTCCATGACCGTTTCAGTCTGAACATAAGGAAGAACTTCTTTACTGTCCGAGCCCCCAAGGTCTGGAATAGACTGCCACCAGAGGTGGTTCAAGCATCTACTACCTTCAAGACACATTTGGATATTTATCTTGCTGGGATCCTATGAACCCTGCTGACTTCCTGCCCCTGGGGCAGGTGACTGGACTCAATGATCTTCCGAGGTCCCTTCCATCCCTAATGTCTATGAAGTCTAATCTAACTCTGTGGCCATGGCTCACAACTCTCTACAGCACACCAGTCTGTAACTTCCTAAGCCACATTGCCTCAAGGGCTTTCCAAAGAAAGGGAATAAAGGGAACCCTTCCCCAATCATGTTCCAGCTCAGCCCTGGAGAATCACCACCCCTCATGGTCTACCTCCAGCCCCTGCTCCGTTCTCCCTAAATCTCCTCCTTTTCACACTCCCTGGACACAGACCACAAGAACTCATGAAACTACTCTTTGCAGTGGCCAAAATATAGGGAAAAGGATCTTAGTGAGAGGAATTTGGAGCTGTGAAGGCTACTTCCTTTCCCTCTAACACATCTGGGCAGGGTTTCTCTTGGGCAGCATCCAGGGAGTCCATGGACTCCTACACAGAACAATGAATAATGTCCACCATTCTGCACTCAACATCCTCATCTAATTTCCTCATTCTGCATCTTTGACCTGCATTTCCATTCCTGGTATCTTTTTCAGTGGTACAAATGATCAAATAACCTGTGGTCTCTGTTGCTCTTCCTTCACTCAGGGGAGCAGACCCCTATTCCTTAAAATCAAAAGAGGCTAGTTCTGTGGCAGAACCTGGAATGTAGTCATCTGTAGTGGGCCAAGATGTAGCCTGTCTTTGACCTCCACCAGTCTCTTGTTGAGTTCCTGGTTGCATCTCTTCTTTCTGGACATCTCCCCTCATGCACTCCTTTGTGCTTCTCCTTCCCTGAGTCCCCACAAAATTTAAAGACCTCTTTGTCAATCTCTTCTTAGCACTGGCCAAAATGGCTGTTTTTCAGACCAGATGGATGGATGGATGGAGACCAAAACACTGAGGTAAGTGGGGAATTGGGTGACTTGGAGGAAGTGCAAGCAGGAGTGAACAACGGGTGAGGTGTTCTCATTCTTCCTGAGAAATCAGGGCAATCCACTAGTTACCTCAGGTGCCTGTACACAAATTCACAGAGCCTGGGAAACAAGCAGGAAGAACTGGAAGTCCTTGAATAGTCCCGGAACTATGACATGATTGGAATAACAGAAACACGGTGGGATAGCTCACATGACTGGAGCACTGTCATGGATGGATACAAACTGTTCAGGAAGGACAGGCAAGGGAGAAGAGGAGGAGGAGTTGCACTTTATGTAAAAGAGCCATATTTTTGCTCAGAGTTCCAGTATGAAGCTGGAAATAGACCTGTTGAAAGTCTCCAGGTTAAGGTCAGAGGGGAGAGCAACAAGGGTGATGTCATGGTGGGGGTCTGCCAGACCAGGAGAATGTGGTGGATGAGGCTTTCTTTAAACAGCTGGCAGAAGTTTCCTAATCACAGGCCCTGGTTCTCATAGGGGACTTCAGTCACCCTGACATCCAGCTTCTGGGAGGGCAATACAGAAGTGCACAGGCAATATAAAGAAGTTTTTGGAGAATGTTGGGGACAACTTCCTGGTGCAAGTGCTGGAGCGGCCAACTAGGGGCTGTGTCCTTCTTGACCTGCTGCTCACAAATAGGGAAGAATTAGTGGGGAATGTAGTATTAGATGGCAACATGGGCAACAGTAACCACAAGATGATTGAGTTCAGGATCCTGAGAAAAGGAAGGAAGGACAGCAGCAAAGTAAGGACCCTGGATTTCAGAAAAGCAGACTCTGACTCATTCAGGGAACTCATGGGCAGGATCCCCTGGGAAGCCAGTCTCAGGGGGAGAGGAGTCCAGGAGAGCTGGCTGTACTTCAAAGAAACCTTACTGAGAGTGCAAGAACAAACCATCCTGATGTGCTGGAAGACTAGCAAGAAGACCAACCTGGCTTATCAGAGAACTTTTCAGTGATCTAAATCATGAAAGAGGAAGCTTATAAGAAATGGAAACTTGGACAAACAACTAGAGAGGAGTATAAGAATATTGCTCGGGCATGAAGGGATGAAGTCAGGAAGGCCAAAGTGCACTTGGAATTGCAGCTAGCAAGGGATGTGAAGAATAACAAGAAGGGTTTCTACAAGTATGTCAGTAACAAGAGGAATATCAAGGAAAGTGTAGGCCCTTTAATGAATGGGGGAGGCAACCTAGTGACAGAGGATGTAGAAAAGACTGAAGTATTCAATACCGTTTTCACCTCAGTCTTCACAGGCAAGATCATGCCCCAAACTCTGAACCTGGCAGCACAGTTTGGGGAGAAGGTGAGCAGCCAACTGTGGCAAAAGAACAACTTAGGGCAGGGGTGGGCAAAATGGCAGATCCAGCCTGTGGCAGACTCCATTTCCCAGCAGCCCCTGCCCATCACTACAGCCAGTTCCCATGGAGACCCTAAGAGCAGTAGTGTTGTGACAGCATGGGGCCAAGGTTTCCATGGAGACTGGCCCCAGCAGGGCATGCAGCTGGGCAAGGAGCTGCTCTGGGGCCAGAGCTGGAATCTTGCAGTGGTGACAGCACGGCCTGGAGCCAGGATAGAGATGAGATCCACTGCCTGCATGCCCCTGCCCAGGGCATGTGGGCAGCAGATTGCACCTCTGCCCCAGCTCCAAACCACACTGTCAATATTGCAAGATCCCAGCCCCGGAGAAGCTCCTTGCCCAGCTGCACACCCTGCCAGTGCTGCTGTGGCCTTTCACAGCCCCACTGCTCCTGGGGTCTCCATAGAACCAGCCACAGTGATGCAGGCAAGGGCTGTTGGGACATGAAGACTGCTGTGGGCCTGATCCAGCCTACAGGCCAGTCTTTGTCCACACCTGGGTTAAGGACTATTTAGAAAATGTGGACATATACAAGTCCACGGGGCCAGACGCAATGCACCCGAGGGTGCTGAGGGAGTTGGCTCATGTGATTGCAGAGCTTCTGGCCATCATCTTTGAAAATTCATGGTGACTGGGAGAGGTCCTGGATGACTGGAAAAGGGCATATATAGTGCCCATATATAAGAAAGGGAAAAAGGAGGATCCAGGGAACTACAAACCGGTTAGCCTCACCTCAGTCGCTGGGAAAATCATGGAATCCTTAAGGAATTCTTTTCTAAGCACTTGGAGGAGAAGAAGGTGATTAGGAACAGTCAGCATGGATTCACCACGGGCATGTCATGCCTGACCAACTTGACTGCCTTCTATGATGAGATGACTGGCTCTGTGAATATGGAGAGACCAGCAGATGTGGTATAACTTGACTTCAGCAAGGCTTTTGATAACGGTCTCCAACAGCACTCTTACAGGCAAGCTAAGGAACTACAGTTTGGATTAATGGACTGTAAGATGGATAGAAAACTGGCTAGATCATCATTCTCAGAGGGTAGTCATCAATGGCTTGATGTCAAGTTGGCAGCCGGTATCAAGTGGAGTGTTCCAAGGCTTGGTCCCAGGGACAGTTTTGTTCAATATCTTCATCAATGACCTGGAAGATGGGATGGAGTGCACCCTCAGCAAGTTTACAGATTACACCAAGCTGCGGGGAGAAGTAGATATGCTAGAGGGTAGGGTTAGGATTCAGAGAGTCCTAGACAAATTGAAGGATTGAACCACAAGAAATCTCATGAGGTTCAATGAAGACAAATGCAACATCTTGCACTTAGAACAGAACAATCCCATGCACCGGTACAAGCTGGGGACTGACTGGCTAAGCAGCAGCTCTTCACAAATGGACCTGGGGGTTACAGTGGACAATAAGCTAAATATGAGCCAACAGTATGGCTTTGTTGTCAAGAATGCTAATGACATACTAGGCTGCATTGGTAGGAGTGTTGCCAGCAGATCGAAGGAAGTGATTATTCCCCTCTATTCAGCACTGGTGAAGCCACATCTGGAGTACTGTGTCCAGTTTTGCCTCCCCCTCCTTTTACCCCCATCTCCTCACCCCCTCACCACACTACAGAAAGGATATGTACAAACTGAAGAGACTCCAGCAACAAAAATGGTGAGGGGGCTGGGGCACATGACTTCTGAGGAAAGGCAGAGGGAACTGGACCTATTTAGTGTAGAGAAGAGAAGACTGAGAGGGGATTTAACAACAGCCTTCCACTACCTGAATGACTGGTTCCAAAGAGGATGGAGCTAGACTGTTCTCAGTGTTGGCAGGTAACAGAACAAGGAGCAGTGGTCTCAAGTTGCAGCAAGAGAAGTTTAGGCTAGCTATTAGGAAAAACTCAATCACTAGGAGGGTAGTAAAACACTGGAACAGGTTACCCAGAGAGGTGGTGGAATCTCCATTCTTGGAAGTTTTTAATGTCCGGCTAGACAAAGCCTTGGCTGGGATGATATAGTTAGGGGTGGTCCTGCCTTTATCAAGGGGATTGGGCTAGATGACCTCCTGAGGTCCCTTCCAACCCTAATTTTCTATGATTCTATGTCTCTGTGACTATAGGGCCTATTCTTTTGCATTCCTACTGTGGACAAAAGCATTGCCAGATGAAGCTGATCAGCTGTGCTGTGATATGTCCTGACACAGCTGACGCATTTCATTGGGTAAAACATGTCGCCCATTGTCCTGCTCGATGATGTTGTGGGACAAGCAGTAAGATGTTCTCCTGGGGCTTGCGGGGCCTGGTCCTGTGTATTCCAGGAATTCCTGCACAAGGTTGGGTCGCTCAAGCCCTAAGAGCACCTGCCCAGATTTCCCTGCTTACCAAAATGCACCCCTATGATCTCCTGTATGACTTTCCATAAGCAGGTAAAGTCAGGGATTCCCACTTACCTAGATGTACCCCCAGGAATCTCCCCAGCTTTCCCCACTCACAGAGCCCTGGAGACTCCCAGGGGTGCGTCTCTGTAAAGGTGAAGGCCAAGCAGGCCTTCCTGGGAGTCAAGGGGCCCAGTCCTGCACAGGAATTCCCAGGGCCCCTCAACCCTCCAGAATTACCTGCCCCAGGTGACTTAGAGAATGGTGCCTACCCTTTTGCACCATGAAGTAAATACGTCTGCCACTAGATATCACCATGAATTGATACCAACTTTGTCACAGGTACAAATTTTGGGCATCTGTCATGCAACAAGGGGTATGGATGTCAGTTTGCTTGGCCTTTGTGTCACCATTAAATATTTATGGTGGCACAAATGCAATGAAAAGTAACAGCTGTTTCCACCCTTACCTTCATGTCTCTGAACACAGTTCCTCCAAGTGGCATCCTTTCCAGCCCTACTTTCCCAAGGCTTAGAGGCACTCATGGGGCTGAAGGCTTTGTCTCAGGCACTCTGCTCAGTGCCTCTTGTTTGCGCTCTACAACCTGCATGACTTTCCCCTATTTCCTCATCATTTGTGCCCCAACTTAATTAGCTGATTCTTTTATCTCCATTTGGCCCTTCCCCTCTGTTGATTTTATGGGAAGAAACTCCATCAAAGAGGTTGAATCTACAGTCACGACACTTTAACTGCTAGGATTCCAGTAGGATTCTTTCACCTGCTTCAAATCCATACCAACAAATAAAAGGTAAATTTCAAAATTATAAAAATCAGAGGCAGAATCAATAATGTAACTAAGGATAGATGAACTGGATACAAGAATGGCAGACACTGCAGATGCTCTGGGCACAACACTTCCTAGTTACATTCCTGGGTGAAATCCTAGCTCTGTGGATGTCAGTGGGAGTTATATCCAGGATATGAATAGGGCCAGGACCTCATCTCTGCTCTCTGAAATTCTAGCAAGAGCCAGTTGTCCTCTTCATGCAGAAATGTGAAGGGATTCCAGCTTGATCACTTCTGAAAATAATTCACAGATTGCCAGAACAGACACCTCCAGAATCTTTTAACTCCTTTCAGGAGATATTGAAGTGGATAAGCTCACTAAACAAAATGAAAGAAAAATGCTATGCATCTCAAATCCATTATAGAACACTGCTACCAATTCATTCCCAGGTAGAAACCACATGATGTGCAAAGACAGAATCATCTGAGAAGATGACTGTGCTGGAAACTGTACAAGCTTTAGGTTGCTCAAGGGATTAACTAGGTGTATTGTTGGCTGTCCAGAAGTTGTCATAAGTTTTTTCCAGAATGAATTTAATACTACTCAATAATATTTTTAAAAATAGATTCTTTCAAGATGTACAGCTTGAAGAATTTAAAAAGAACACTTTTTTTTTAACAGAGTATTAGTTGGTTAAAAATAGACCTGAAAAATAAATGCCTTTAAGTATTCCCAGGCCCCCTTCCATAGAAATGTTTTCTACATTTCATGTGGGGAGAAAATATGTACCAATGAAAGGTAATGTTATTTGGCCTCTCTACTGCTAAAGAGCATTAACTATGTTAAAGGTGACCCGCACATAATTGGTTAAGCAATCCAAAAATTTTACAGTTACACACTGGAGCCTTAAATAAGCAGGGAAAGGGGGACATTCGGCACATCATACATTGAAACAGACCTTTATTTATTTTACTTCTCAGGTCCCCCAAAGTGCAAACTCAAAGGCTCTCTCTCCCCATGATGCCACAACTTGTACTGGGCTAATCATTTGCTCCACAAAACCCAGCTGGAAGCAATCTATCTGTAAATGCCGTTTAAGAGTTAATACCCTTGTGACAAATCTATAGTCAAGAAGGAGGAACTCTTTGTTTTCCAGTGGAAAGACCACCCATTTAATAACAGGAGTAAACCGCAAGATAACTCATGCTGCCTGACCCATGCCGAAAGAAGAGACTGGTTCTACAAGAGTCTGCAAGTGACTTCTACAGAGGAACCTTCTCAGAGAAGATGGAAGAAATGTCACAAACAGCAATAGTGTTTACAGAAAATAAGCGAAAGTAACAAAATGACTAATGAATTACACCCAGGCCCAAACAGAACAGCAGTACAAGCTCCTTATAAGGAAGAAAACAGATTGGAAGATGCAAAGAGATGAAGAAAAAGCTAGAGGTTTTTATGCAAGGAGCTGTTGGAGGGGAGAACCAGTGGTGGGTTTCTGAGGAGTGTCAGCAAATGATACTATGGGAACCTGTAGGAAAAAAAAAAAGAAAAAAAAATCAGGGGCCCACAGGGTTTGAGGTTAGTAGACCAAATTGGCAGCAGTATTGGACTACGAACAGGAAACTCCTATTCAGCAACCAGTTAAGGAAACTCCACAGGACAAGCTCTCACCCCTAACAGTCAGCTGATATCATCCAACTATTTTCATCTTCATCTTTCTAATGCCGCAGGGAACATTGACATTTCAGGGAAACTAAACACAAGGGGGTGAACCACAGCAGGCTCTGTGCGCTCATGTTACAGAGAAGCCACTTGTTTGCTGTGTGATCATAGGCAGGTAGTTTTATCTTCTTTGTGCCTCAATTCACTGTCTGAGGATAATGAACTGGAGATAAAAATCCTTCCTTTCCCCACCCTTTAGTATTCCTTGTCTATTTAGTTTCTAAGCTCTTTGGTGCAGGGACCCTCTCTGACTTTGTATTTGTAGAGTGCCTTGCACCAGGGGGGCCCTGATCATGATCAAGACATTTCTGTGATGCTGCTGCTTCAACCTACAATGGCCTTAGGCTAAGAATTTTGGATCCATGCTTTCTCAAAGGAAATGGCTATTCAGAGCAAGGGGGTTGACTTGGCCCATCTCTAGGAAAATACACTTGAGGCCAAGTCCTGTCATTACTGCCACATGTGAAGCAGAGGAGTGCTCTTTAGGCAATGTTACCAATGAAAGCCAGCCTGCCATTATGGGAAAGAATGGCTCCCAGTGGACAATCATACCACCTGGTTTCTGCATTGGCATAACATAGCAGAGTGAAATCAGACCAGAACATGTTACAATGATTTGTACATCTGTTAGCTGGTAGGTAACCAGGCCACAGTCCCTTCCTTCCATGGCATTTACCCTTGCTTTGGCCTTTTCTGGTGTAATATGCAGAAATTCTCCTTCTCCTAAGTCTCCTCTCCTACTTGTATACTCACACCCACTTCTCAGAAGTGGAAAAGGCTGGCATAGTAAAAAGATCAGCCTTAGCTCCAAAAACTGAGGTTAAGGCAGACCTGTGCCAATGACAGATGCAGTCACAGCCAGGTCTGGCCTCTCATTTCCCCTTATATTAGCAAATCCCCATGGAAGATTAAAGCCAGTAAAGAATAAATTTGACTAGACACACCACCCTGCCCTATGCACAAAATAAGCAAATTGGGGAAAAACATAAAGAAAATATTTTTTTCCTTCCAGTCACATTTAGTTACAGTCATCTTGCAGGATACTTGTATAACAATAGGAAGTAAAAATATTCAGAAAGAAACCTGAAGTGGGGTTTTCAAAGTTAAACTTTTGGAGAATTTGCACTGGCCATGTAGTAAATTCCCTTAGGCAACTTCAAAAAAAAATTTAGCCCAGATTTTTCATTTGACTGTCTCCATCTCTAGCTTTTTCATCCGGGTCAAGTAGGAAAACATACGTATGGATCATATTATTGGCAAATGAGGCAGAAGGAGAATGTTCTAAGTACCAGACCATCTGAATCTGAATCTGAATAGCAAGTTCTACAGCATGCCGTTATCATACAGACAAGACAGAATTCTGTGTCACTTGATGCACTCAAATAGCACTTACCCACCCATGTAAGAGCCATTTGTGGCACTTACACACATTTTTTGGTCCTATTCCATGCGTTTCCTAGCAATTTGGTTAGGGAAGTTGTGCTCAACCTGCTGCCCCACACCCACTGGAGGCACACCTTCATGCGTTACCCCTTTAGCAGTACCCAACATGCTAGACTGTCTCCAAGCCAATGTGCTTATACCCCAAGGGCAGAAGGAGAGTGCATCAGAGGGAGTTCCAACTACTGATATACACAGGTAAGGTAATGCTGCTATATCAGAACGTAAGGGAAAGTTAATAGATTCACCCATCAGGCCAAGGAGCAGAGATAATTATTGGTCTATGATATCACCAAGGAGACAAAATAAGGAAAATCTAAAGCACGCCACAGCTATAACAAACTGCAGCTATATATAATTCAGCCATCATAAGGAGGGTTCAGCAAAAGAGCTATTCAGCATAGAGAGGTCTGGATCTCCTGTCAGCTCATTTCCCATTTCTTTCATCTCCTTCCTCTCTCTCAGCGCTCCGAGGTTTTCTCCTCCAACAATCAGTCAGCATCCCATGTCAACAGAAAGATAGACCCGCAGCATCCAAATGCAAGGTGCAGTCTAGCAGAGAACGCCAGAGAAAAATCAACTCTCAGCCTTGCTGGCTTCTGTTTCAGTCCAAAAAGGCTTGAATCCATCCTGTACTTGAGAGGAGAGCAGGTAATTAGGGATATGATTCTGAAAGGTGAATTCTTCCTGTCTCTGGCTAAGGTAAGGGCTAAGAGCCAAGAGCAAAGAAGACTTGTGATTTATATTCATTGCACTAGCTCAGGGATCAGATCCTCAGCTGCTGTAAATTATTAATTTCATACACTTCAATAGGAACACTCTGATTTACATCAGCCAAAAATCTAACTGAGTCCAGTATACATGGCTAATATCCTAGGAAGTAACACATGCCCTAGTCTATTCTGTGTAAGGAGTGCTCACTGGAGTACTTAACCCCTGAGAATCTGAAGAAATATGTAGTAAGGAAGGGTGCTCGCTATTTTGATAGTTACATCTTCCAATTCATACCTTGTGTTAAGAAGCTGGAAAGCTTCAATTCCCAACACTATGGGTGCATCTACAAGTTCATTAATGCACTTTAGGTAATGTATATTAAACCTAGTATCTCCGGGCACTTTTACACATGCTCCAGGGGTGAAGGCATGGGCTCCAAGAGCCACTCTAATTAAAAAGCCACTGTGTCTCATGTATCAGCATCCCTGTGCTTCAAAATGGTGGTGAGGGTGCTTGAACTAAAGCTCATCCAACAAGCTTTAGTTCAAGTGCCCCGCCACCATTTTGAAGCCCAGAAACACTAATAAACGAGATTTGGGGGGCTGCGGAGTTCAGTAATTCCCATGGTCCAGCAGACTCAATTAATCCTGTCTGCTCCAATGCTCTATAATTACAGCACATCAGAGCAGCCTCCACACTCATGTACAGGCACCCTCCATTGTGAGGTACTAGAAAAATGCACCATCGCCTATTTTAATGTGCATTAGCTAAAAGCATAGGGGTTTTTGTGATCCGTTAATGTGCATTAAAATAAACTAACGTGCATTAAAGCGCATGTGTAGATGAGCACTCTGAGATGCAGAGGGTCACTACAGTGCCCGAGGAGGTCCACAGGGATCTGACTACCAGTATTCCAAAAAGTGATTCCCCCACATTAGACTATGACTCATTATATAATGCATTGAGATAGTAGAAAATAGAGCTGCAAGGGACTTCAAGAGGTCATCTTATCCATTCCCCTACCCATGCCCCAAATACACTTACGCTTGACCCCAAATGGTGGTTCTCAAATATCTCTATGATACTAAGTTTTGATAGAATCTGTAAAAAAGGTGATGCCCTTGTAATAGCAGAAAAAACAAACATAGTTTAACAAATAAGGGGAAAAGTAAATGGGTAGAGAGATCTCAGTACATAAATATTTATCGTTCTAGACCTTCTCAAAAGAGTAACAATAATGGGAATTCTACTCTAGACAGTTTGCACTGGTTAAAAAAAAGGAAAAATGGTGTCCTAAAAATTCTGAATTTTGAAGTAATTTTTATTCTCAAACTAAAACAGGTTTAATTTTACACAAAAAAGTCATTTTCAAATGCTGAATAGAGAAATTCATGTTTTTTATATGAAATTTTCATTTTTTTTTCTGTAATTTCATAATTGTTTTTCCCAATTTTCCTCCCCTCCTCCCACCCCCGAATAGTATGGTTTGCAGTGTCCAGGCTTTTTTGCTTTGTTTTATGCTTCTTAACGTCTTTTTTTTTCTTTTTTTCACTATTCCTTCTGGCATCCTTGAAGTTTTCAAAACTTCATCATCTTTTGAAACTTTTGAACTTCATTCTATTTTATTTAAGGGTGAAAAGGATAAAAAAAATTAAAATGTGAGAGAAAAACAAGCAACCAGACCTTTAAATTATGACAAAGTTTAAATTTTTGCTTTCAGTGAAAAACAAGGAATTTTTCTGTGAAAATGTCCATTTCTGTAACAAGGATTTTTCATAAAGATCAAAAGATTTTAATAAACTGTATTATAGGGATGGTATTTGTAGCAGGGCATTGTATAACTCTCTTTGGTACAGGTCTTGCCAACACAATGGCTAGAACTGTTGCAGATCCCAGTCTGTAGTAGAGTTCCCCAGAGTACTTCGCTACTGCTGGAGTGGAAGTTGTGCTATGACAACAGGAATTTTTAGGACAACAAAGCCCACGAGCATAATGCTTAGGAAAACACAGGAGTTCTTTTATAAGCACACTGCCATTTGAATAGTCCACATATTTCATAGACCTAAAAAGCTGCATAATTAGATTTTAAATCAGTGATTCTCTGCCAGGGTGCTTAAGCAATCTGGGGTACCTTGAGATCTTTTCAAGTGTGCTGTGAGGTGTCACACAATGGGCACATCCAGACAAGGGGACACGTCCTAGGGAAAACTACCAGCGGCACTCTGGCGCATGGCAAGTTTCCCTGGGTGCGGTAGGGGGGGCTGGGACCAGCACCTGGGCTGGCCCCAGCAGCCTTACCTGGGGTCCTAGGGGCCTCCTGGTGTTCCAGTGGCAGTGATCCAGGTGCACGGAGCCAGGCTGGCAGCTGCAGTGTGGCTCCAACCAGCCAGACTCCAGTTTCGGGTGGCACAAACTGCTGCCACATCCACTGCCCTCCTCTTTCTGGCACAGGTTTTTTTGATGCTAGGATCTCCCACTGTGAAAAAAAACCCATGACACTGCAAACTAGCAATGCAGCAAATGCCTGCACGTGCAGCACATGGGGTTTGCAGTGCTGTCAATGGGTCTGTGGCACTGCAAACCACACATGCGTGCTCATCTGGCCGCCAATGTGAGGATGCAGTCAGTAAGGTCAACCGCACCTTGTCACGCATCCACAGATTCATCACGAGCAGGGCCAAGGAGGTGATCCTCCCCATCTATGCAACATTGGTCAGGCCGCAGTTGGAGTACTGTGTCCAGTTCTGGGCACCGCACTTTAGGAGAGATGTGGCCAGCATCGAGAGGGTCCAGAGGAGGGCTACTCACATGATCTTGCAGCAAGATCTGGAAAGGTTACAGGAGTGGGCTAA
>NW_017729022.1:132715324-132718832 GCF_001723915.1 Gavialis gangeticus | reverse complement strand
AGAAGAGGCTTGATGCCTACCTGGCTGGACTCATTTGAGTCCAGTTTTTCTCCTGCCCAGGCAGGGGGTCAGACTTTAAGATCTACTTAGGTCTCTTCCAACCCTACATCTATGAATCTGTGCCCAATGTTAGCACTGTTAGGTGTGCAAACATGATTCACAAGATACACCCAGAAATTTAAAATGGGAATCCACAGTGTTAAAAACATTCTGACCTGCTGTGGTCTTTCTGAGGTCTTTGCAACAGAAAAACAATGTTCTATTATTTTTCTGTGGTCAAAAAAATGAATGAAAAGTTAGAGCTGGCATTTTCTAAGGGGTGTCTTGAATCTAAAAATGTTAAGAACCGCTGCTCTAAGTGCTTGAGAACGTATAAGTCAAAAGAAATGAGATCTAAACTGAACTACCAAGTATTTAGAGAAGCAAGCTATAAAAGGGCATTGACCCCTTTTGAAAAGGCAGAAGTAAAACATAAGGATCATGTTTATTCTGCATCAGTTCCATGTCAACGTTCTTTATTATTAAGCGGTAAGCACACTTAGATTGTCAAGATGTACCTCTTGAACCATAGTAAGAATCAGACCGTTCCTGTAAATCTTCTGAGGGGATTAACTTTTGGATTTAAATAGGGTTCCACACATTACACACATTTGATCATTTAACAGGTCTAGGTTGAAAAGATTTCTGGCTACAGACACGGAGTTAGCTTCTGACACTTCCACTCAGCCTAGCCAAAATGTTGAGATTTAGTCTTACTTTGATTAAACACATCCCAAGTTAATTTTATTGATGTCCCTTGGGCCTCATTTCTGCTGAAGCAAATTCCTGTTGGGAATGATGGGTTGTGAATGTTTCTTTCTTCCATTTCCCCTCATTTATCCTGCTCCATGGCATCATCTGATAAAAAGGCTACGGACGACCTCAGTCCCTTGTGAAAAATATAAATAAGATTAGGCATGCGGAGAGACCGCCTCACTCTATCCCAGCTGTTAAAATTAGACTGGGTCTTCTTGCTTGTGATTCATGCCACAATGCTGGTGACATTGCAATGGATGGAAACGATGACATTTGCTTCTTTGGCAGAGGAACATCATATGTTATCACGGGGTCATCTTAATGATCCACCAGAGCCCACATCAGAGGGACTTCAGAGTGTGACATAAGTACATTCCTCGGAGTTATTTAGTAAGGCTGGATTTTTTCAGAAGACTCTTAAGGGAGTTTTGTACTTACCTCGTGCTGAATTTCAACAGATATTCACTGGCTGAACCAATAAAAAAATCAAAACAAGAGGAAAAAAATTGTTTCAAGTCAACCCAAAATGAAAATGTTCTAGTTTTGGGATCTTTGGTTTTTTTGCCGAAACAAAATTTTAAAAACAATTCCTCTCAGACTAAATGAAATGCTTCCTTTCATTTATGATCCTTGTTTGTTTATTTTTTTAGGCTTTTTAGAATTAAATTTAGATATGTTTGGCCTCAATGTAGCATTTCAGTACAAATTAAAACAACAAAATATTTTAGTTAAACAAATGTTGAAAAGTGTTGACTTTCCTGACTTTTTTTCCAGGATTTTTCTTAGCCACAACTATATGCCTAATTCAATGGGAATTCACAAATAGTTTCAGTCGACCTGAATTCACCTTGTTCAACAAATAAACCGAAACTGAAACATTTTGCCCAATGAACAACAACAGCATCAGGAACCTTGATACTCTTTTCTCTGGTTGCCTGGTTTATTATAACGCACATACTGTATCATCAGTGGGTATAAATCAGACTCAGACTCCAGTTTAGCTACACTGATTTAAACCAGGGAAGGATCTGGCTATGTACATGATTTGTATTTCCCTACTGGCTTTGTCGTCTTTTTGGATTCACAATCCTAAATGTCTACTAATAAAATTCAATGTTGCAGCACCCAGATGATTCAGCATTGAACACTTCAGATCAGCAGAATAAATAATCCCAGTATCCAGGGCATACACTACTCCTGCCCAACCCCCAACTACTCCTCAGGAAGTCACTCCACTGAGCAACCCCCTTCATCTGACTTGTCAACACAGGCCGCCTTGCCACTTGCCCCTTTTGAAATTCCAGTCCTGACTGAAGGTGATGGGAACTGAACTTCGGTTCTCAAGAGCACCTGCCCTCACTATCTCTAAGGGCTAGAGGAGGTTTCAGGCACTATCACTCTATGCCATGTCCTGACACTTGACTCACAAAGTGGCACTGGTGTTGGCTCACCTCCAGGCTCTAGATAGCAACTGTCAGCAGGGAGGTGAAGGCGAATGGGAAGAGAACCGAGGCAGGGACACTGCTGCTTCTTTTAGGAAAACACAGCATCCATGGTTGCCCTGGAGTCCTTTTACCTCTTACTGCCCATGACCACTGAGATATCCTCCACTCAGATCATAGCACTTTTAAAAGCTAGAGCAAGATGATCCTCTGAACCTTTGAAGATGGAAGCCCTGAAAGCTCGCTGGAATCAGTGGGAGTCAATTCACTGACTCCAGCTGGCTGTAAATGACAGTCCCCAGTACTTCTAGGGGAGCCCACCTTGGCCAAGATCAGTCCAAATGAAACCGGGCCACCTTAGCTCTGGCTGCAATAGGAAGTCCAAGCAAAGGCAATATGATGGAGGAAGTCCATTGTTCCCATGTAATTGCTAGCTCCAAACTACCATCAAAGCACTCTTTCTCCAGTCAGGGAGGCAGAATGGCAGAGTCCCTGCTGTACCTTCCAGGATACAGCTAGACAGGGACTGAGAACCCTTACCTAAGATCTTGAGTTAAGCTAGCCCCTGCCACTCTTGACCAAGTGGCCCCCCCTGGCCATTTCTGAGATATGTTCCAATCTTTTCTATCTCAAGGACTAAAATACAGGCAAACCCCACTTAGCGTTCTTAATTAGTTCCCCAAAAAAACAAGTGTTAAGTGGAACAGTGCTAAGTGAAACCAGTTTTTTTGGCTCTTTGCTGCTAGCTGTATGATGCCCATGAGCATTATAAAATGAAAACTGCTGAGTGCTAAGTGGAATCGGGTATCAATGTAAAATGAGAGCTATAGTGAAATAGCACTAAACAAAACAGCTTTAAGTGGGGGTTGCCGATACTGGGATCCATTTAGATCTTGAGTCCTTTTGCATAAAGGAACATACCATACATAGTAATGCCAACTCTCATGAAAAAATCACAAGACTCCTGATTTCCAAGTCAAATTAACTATGACTTATGTTGCTGCCCCTCACTCCTGACCCACAGTACCCTGCATCCTCCCCCTCCCCAGGCTCCAAACACCACACACCTACAGCCCCCCACACCTTCGCAAATAACCCCCTCCCCCAACATAGCACTTCAAAAATAGCATTTCATGATTTACATTCCAAATCTCTTGATTTTTAAGAGTTTGTCTCATGATTTTTGACATGGTCACATTGGCAATACTGCATTCAGCTGCCAGATCGACCCCCTTCTGATTAGTCCATGCAAAAATGTTACAGCTTGCCAG
>NW_017729022.1:132707875-132710324 GCF_001723915.1 Gavialis gangeticus | reverse complement strand
GTCACATTGGCAATACTGCATTCAGCTGCCAGATCGACCCCCTTCTGATTAGTCCATGCAAAAATGTTACAGCTTGCCAGCTCTGTATCTTTCAGATGCTCTTTGGTGTCTACGGCAGAATCAAAAAAATTATTAATGAACACAGATAGATTTGGTAGCTGGTATCATATCAAAGCTGCAAAGATTTGAAAAAAAGCAGGATAGAGACAAAGGAAATCCCAAAGATTAGGGAAAGCAGGGAAGCTGCACATGTACATGTGTGTTTCATGTCCCCATAGTAAGATACTACTATTTAATTAGGCAAAGATACACTCTGCATTTAGAACCCCAAACAAAGTGATCAAACCCAGTGGCCACAGGTCTATGCTTTATAACAAGTTATGATGATTTGATGTGTCTTGCATACAAAGGAATATCCTCCTCCTCCTCCCCTCCCCTCCCCCTCTGTGTTGTTAATGAAGATAACAGCAAGACAACTCTCTCCAACCAGATACCAGACTACTAAAATGATCTTCTCACTGTGGTTGATACTGCGTGTGTTATATGCATTAGACAGATTTAGGAATGCCCTGAGAAGAGAAGAAAGATACTAGCTTCAATGAAAAACCAGATAACAGTGGGGGGAAGCAGTTGCTTTAGAGAATCTTGCTCCCAAAGCATCCAGCACTGTAGAGGCATTTAGCATTTGCTCTTTTATCAGTGCAGCTGCGAGTGACAATTCAACCTCAAAGTGGTCTGCGCTTTTGTTACCTTTGAATTGAAAAATGCCCTAACCAAAATCCTGGCTTTGTACTGGGATTATATGCTTGAAAAGAACTGAACTAATTGCATTTAAAATGAGCAAAATGGTCCGTTTCTCTTATCGTGATGCTACCAGGGAAAGGATATCATTTAGGAATCAGAGCAAAATTTACCATTATCAGTATTACAAAGTGAGTGGCTGGGACGTAGATTTATCCACCTGATGTGAGGACAGAAACAGATTAACCTGCAAGGTGAGTGCTTTTATTATCCCTGAGCTCACGAAGCAATCTCTGATGATGTGACACATTTACAGCTTTCCAATACATATCCCAAGCACCTTTATCATCTCAGTACCTGAAACAAAATACCTTCCTCGGGGTGATTTACAGTCCCTCCTTGCATCAGTGGGGATCTAGGCCTACGTGACTTGCCCAAGGCCAAACCATAAGGCTATGGAAAAGCAAGGGACAATCCCGTGCTTAGATGATTACGCTCCATTTAATTCTGTTTCACTACAGACTTCCCTTGTGACCTCAGTCAAGGTATTTTGTTCCTTTGCATTTCAGTTTGTCACCTGTAAAATGGGAATAATGGTACTTCCCTGTCCCACAGGGCTGTTGTATAAATTAACACAGTAAACAGTGGACAGTTCTCAAATAGTTTGAGAGCTATGTACGTACCCAGAATAGAACCCAATTTGCCTGGGTCCTAACCTAACAGCTTCCTTCCTTTTTTCTTCAGTAACAATTTCTTCACAACACCCCATAACCAGACACATTTTTCACGTGCTGAAAAGAGCAATGGGCTTCCACGTACTTCCACGTACTCACAGAACAAAGCGCTAGCTCTCGGTCTAGTTGAGCACTATAAGCATTGTCACTCAGTTCTCTCACATCGCCCACCCCAAGTTATGCTATTGCTCCAGATTCATTTACAGAACAGGGAGGTGGCAGAAATCCTGTTGCTATTATATTATACTGAAAAAGACTGGCACTGCACAGAAAGTGGCACACAAAGGATCTTTCCATCTCTAATGCATATTCTTGTACATTATATTGTATAACACAAATGGAGCACTTTAGCTTCTGCAGATATGTTTTGAAACATGTGGGAAGCATTCAATTTTTCTAACACATAGAGTCACTGGACCTATCACAACATCTGAAAGCTAATACACATTCAACACAAAGCCAGATGGTGTCAATCTCAGGTTAAAGTAATAAAATAATAATTTTCTTTAAGCATCTTCCTCAATGAGTAACCAAGAAGTTGTATGCGAGTGTTTAACACATTATGAGGCTGCCTGAAGACTCATTAATTATGGGTGGTAAGTTCATATTTCCCAAAAGCCTATTTCAGTCTATACAGAGTCTGTAGAAACATTGCTAGGATTTAATGAAAAGGCCATTTAAATCGATAAACTGCCCTTAACATCAATAGCTTTTTGCTGTGAATACAGATATGTGCATTTAATAAATGCACAGCATATATGTGCATTTCCATTATTATTTATTGGTTAGGTGCTGATAATGTACGTGTTACTAGCCATGCCTACATGAGACATTTACTGTGGAGTTGACTAATTAGCTCCACAAATAAACATCTCAGCATCTACATATGCAATCTTATTAGTCCACAGGAAACTAATAAACACCACTGCAGATCAGTACTTGTAAATACAAGTACTATCCTGCTGCAGAGTTTT
>NW_017729022.1:132705453-132707864 GCF_001723915.1 Gavialis gangeticus | reverse complement strand
GTAAATACAAGTACTATCCTGCTGCAGAGTTTTTCTGTGCACAGCAGTGCATGTGTAGTTGCTGACCTGGATGGCTGGGGCACAGGGTGCTTCAGTGTGGGGGCTGACTGCCAGCTAGCCCTGCACTGGAGCACCCTTGTGCCCCAGTCAGCCCCTCCACAGTATGTTGAACTGGGTTGGAACAGCCCCAGGCTGGCAGGCTGACCCAAGCTGACTCAACATGCTGCGGTCCCAGGTGTATGTTCAAATGGTACACCTGGGAACAATAAACTCTGGCATGATTTGCACCAGAGTTTATTGCTCTGCTTAATTGCATGTGTAGACATGCCCACAGTAGAGAATAATACAGACCTAGCTTAAGTCAGGTGAAGTTTAGAGTCTATATGATCCCGCATGTTTCTGTTAACATTACATTTAAAGACCACAAATGCAACTTTCAAAAGCCCTTGAGTTACTTTAGAACCCAAGTCTTACTTTAATGCAATTTAAGCCACCAAAAGCCATTAAAAATCCAGATTTTTGGCACTTTTGAAATTTCCAAGTTTTAGGACTTTTATCATTTTATTTGAGGAAAAGAAAAATTAGAGGAAATCACCCAAGAACACTTTTGTCAGCCTAAAATAGATTAATTATCCATCTTTTCCAGCAGGGCCAGTTAAACACTGGTTTTCATTCCATGGCTTTGAAAAGGAATGATTTTTCATTTACTCAGAATTCATCACAATTTTTACTGAAAAAGAGTTCTTTTTGGCTTTCTCCTTCATTCCATTTTCCCACTGAAAATGGAAGGGCAGGGTAAGAAAAATTAAGGGGTAAACCAGAGGCAAAAGGAAAAGAAAAGTCAAATTGAAAACATAAAAAAAAAAAATACGTTTCCAGCTTTCAACCAAGAACTGAACATTTCATAAACTTGCATTGAAAAAATTAAGTCATTTTAGTGGGGAAAAATTGGCTCAGAACATTTTGCTATATTTAAGTCCAGAGCATTAAGCCCTGTCCTCTTATTCTAAATTTAATAACAATGGTTGGCTGAGAACAATCCTCATTAAAACAACTATAACCATATGAGAACTTCTCCTGACATTTTCAGTGTTAAGCAAAGTACCCATTCCTTGGCTAATAATGTACCCACCCATCGTTAATATTAATGTACATTAAGTTAGGCTTGTGTTTCAGTGTTTGCAGGATTACTGCCTAAAAATGCAAACAAATAAAAGACAATACACAAACTAGAACAACAAAAGCAACCAAAAAATCCCACTTCTTCGGCAAAAATATGCAAATCTGGACTCACCAAACATTTTTCAAAAATCATGTAGATGGCACAAATAGTTCTGGTTGAAAAAGGACCCATACAATTCTGTGGGGGAAAAAGCAGAAACAAACAAAAATCATTTTGGCATTCTATTCGTTTTCCCTTTGAACTGAAATTTTGTTATAGTGGAAATGTCACTTCCACTATATTAAAAAAAAATGAAAAATCAATCAAAAGCTCTGGAATAACATGAAATGTATCATTCTGTTTTAAACAAAAGATTTTGTTCAGCCCACGACAAATTTTCTTTCTTTTTTTTTTTTGTACACCAAGACAGTCAATGTTTTTGTTTCTTTTTCAGAACTGCCACCAAACTGAAAAATCATTTATTCCCACAGCTCTAAGATGAACACAAAACACTGGATAACCAAGAGATGAACAAATCACAGATAAACAATAGGATTCCACTCTTTTTTATGACTTGACCTTTAGGAAAATCTCAAATCCAAGTCTTGATAAGGAATGCTTCTTCAGAGACAGTCTGTGGAGATACCTACAGAGTTTGGAAGAAATGGATGTGGTCCCTGAATTAGGGATAAATATTAGAAATCAGGATAAAGGACTAGACCCTGTGCTGGCATAAATTGCCAAAGCTCTACTGATGTTAATAGAGATACACTGATTTACTCCTATGAAGGATCTGACTCCTTAGGTTGGTTAGAGGTTTTCTTTCACAGAAGTGACACCAGGAAATGAGAAGCATTTTGTCTTTTTTTAGCCTAAAAATACTCCAAAAAACAAGAGAAGAGATATTCAGTTAGGTCCTCTGTGTTTGTGAACAATTACCTAACTTTCAAGAACAAAGCTTTTGGTCTGTCTCAACACAAATTTGCACTGGTTTTCTTCAGTCAATTTAGTTCACGCAGCCCTAAGGCTCTTCATTCCATTTAGGAGCATCTTGTTTCAAATTCATTCCAACCTGTACTGGATTAAGATTAACTAGATGAACTGGTTTGAAATCTGAAATAAACACATCCACAGAGCCTTTCCCATCAACTGGACTAAACTGATTTAAAAGCAATGCCATTAATTAAACGGATGCAACTCTGCGTGGAAAAAACCTCCCCTCCATCACCCCCCCCCCCCAAAAAAAAAC
>NW_017729022.1:132697800-132705442 GCF_001723915.1 Gavialis gangeticus | reverse complement strand
AAAAAACCCCCCCCCCCCCCCCCCCCCCCCCCAAAAAAAAACCAAAAAACCCAAAAGCCAAAAAACCTGCAATGACAACATTTGGTTATAACTATAAATTATAATGTAGCAAATCGAAGCCACTGCCCACTCTGAAGAAACAACATGGCTAGTGTTAGGGTGCTGTATTTATACAGGGATTTGAGCTCATAGAAAAGAGAGAGTCGGCAAGAAAAACACACTGCCTGACACGCCCCCTGGATGCTCCCAACTTCCCAAACAACAATTTCTCCCAACAGCAATGTTGATTTAAATTATTTGTGCTAACGTGAGTGCAGGATAAGGTTATGTGATTCTTGGAGCTGCTACAGCAAATCTTGAATGATGTAGTAATGAAAAGAAAATTCCCTGCCCGTGCACAGTGAATAAAGGCAGGATTGTGAAATCGCTCCCGTGCCCCATCAAGCTCTGCTTTGCTTTGTGTCCTACGCACTGCGCCCCCCTTCCTCCCCTCCCCCGGGGCCAAAATGGCTCAATGCTTGAGGAATGAGCACTCCATGAAAAAGTGGTCATAAAGTTCACACTTGGAGCTGCCAGGGACTGAGCCCTTACGAATATCTGGCCACCACTGTGGGTGCTAAGCATGATTTATTTCTCCATCACAAAATTACAGACCCTTTAAGCCACAAGACAACAGGCTCCTGTACCCCCTATCCTCCTTCTAAGCCCTTTTCCAGGGGCAAGCAACATATCACAACTCAGCTCCTGGGACATGCGGAAGTATACTCCTCAGGGGCTGGCAAATTCTGATCCGAACACCGCTAATTTACAGGTTAGATCAGCGGTGCCCAACCCTGCAGCCCTGTGGGCCAGATGAGTGGTGGCAGGTTGGTCTGTAAGCCAGATCCCACATGGGATGAGTCTGTGGATGTGAACTAGCATACCCTGTGCACCCAGATGTGGCCACATGCCAGCCTGAACCCACACACTGACAAGATCTAAAATGTAGGGCCACATTATCCAGCTCACAGAGCTCCCCATGGGCTTGGAAATCTGGTAGCAGGGGAGCAGCAATTAACACTGTCACCACCCACCCCGAGCCATATTTCCAGACCTGTGGGGAGCCCCACAGGCCATATAACATCGCCCCATGGGCTGGTTCTGGACTGTGATCTGGGAGGTGAGCACCACTGGGTTAGATCAGTATTTGTCTGAGACAGTTTAGGTAGGGGTTATTCTCCTTTGAGCAGGAGCTAGACTATCAGGACTCTGGCCCTTCTATCCCTACTTGTCTGTGTTTCTCTGCTTAACCTCCAAGCAGAAATGTAAAGGTGTGATGGCTTCATCATAACCTCATGCTCTCCCTGTCTGGCTACCATGCTGGTGTCAAGTGATAGAGTATAGGGGTTTGTTGGACTGCAGACCTACCCAGACTGCTCCCCACCTCCCTTGGAAGAAGTATTCATCACAGGGAAAAGAAGAACCAAGCCCCCTTCTATCCCTCACCAGAAACCTACAAGCCTGAGTGGAGGAAGTGCTAAGCACCCACAATTCCTACCAACTTTAGTAGAAAGGGCAGGTACCAGGTACCTCTGAAAAATCAAACTCAAAGGGCCGCTGTTCGGCATCACCACCAGAGAGACTCACAGTTACTTAGGAGTCACAGTGGTGAATGTTTTAGTTTAATACAGTTGGGTTCACTGTCCATGAATTTCCTGGGCATGCAACACTAGGTTTATGGGCAATTACACTGCCTAAGCAAAGTTTTTGCACCGTTAATTGATACCCACTCTCAGCTCCTGCCTTATCTTCATGGTGACTCTCCAGTGTTAAGGACACATGGTCTGGGGGCTTCAGGAATTGCCATGCTGCAGATTCAGGCCCCGCAAACCCTGAGAGTGCCTGCCCAGCTTTCCCTGCTTACAGAGATGTGCTGGTTTGACACATCAGTGCTGTTTCAGGGTTGGGACTGCCAAGCACCTGATTGGCAGTCTCAGCCCCAGGACCACAACACAGCTTACTTTCCCTGCTTACAGAGACATCTCCATAGGGGCATATCTCTCTAAGCAGGGAACGTGTCACCCATTGTCCCACAGGATCAACGGACAGGACAATGGGTGGCATATGTTTCACCCAATGAAGACTTCATTTGGTAATATCTCTTTCTAGCTGTTATATCTGTCCATGCCTTGTGTTTCCTCCCCTTCTCTGAAAGTATGGGTTAACTGAAACAAAGATGTTTATGTCCTGTCAGCTTTCCAAGCTCTAGACATGATGGCGATCAGATTGGTCCTTGATTCTGCAGCTGTTTAGAGCATCCATTTTTTCTTTACCAAAGCAACATTCTGAGTTTGAAAAGTTCCCAAAAAGTTCCCAAACTTGGTTTTTGTTTCTTTTAAGTCCCTGCAACTTCAGGAAGGCACAACTATAGATTACAAAGCTTCTCAGGATCAGCTCACTACTCAAACTCTCTGGGCTAAGTGTTACATGAGCACTGACTTACTGACTTAAGACCACCCAAACTAATTTCTTTGCAAGCTACCCCCACGCTGTACAATTATAATTTTACAGTAACCAAGATCTGTCAATCTGTGACAACAGCTGTATTTACATTACATTCTGAGGAGGAAATCACACTCAAGGGGATGATATATGCACTAGCTGATACAGTGTCTTTAGAGATGGGCTATTACTCTTGTGGAATCTTGGCTGGGGAAACTGAAGGCCTAACAAGAATATGCATGCAGGTAATGGACTTTGCTGCCCTTCTCAAAGGCTGTGCGAACAACTCTGTGGCCTCTCCGGATCAGGGTCCATATTATATTTCCGCTGACCCACACACAGTTAGACACCTGGACTATTTACATACTTTTGTATCCTAGGTGCCTAAACCCTTTTGTAAATCTAACCCTCTGTCTCTTTGCCATTAACAAGTATTTAGTAGATGGTACTACTCCAGCAGGATCTCCCAGTCTAGAAGCAAACAAAAAAAAATACAGCATCAACCAAGAAATCACCAGTCATGTGAATAGAATTACTAACAATGGAATTAACAATTACACACCTTTCAGGATTACAAGCTAACTAATTTGGGAAACACACTTGCAGCCATATCTAGTTGCACTGCTACCAGCTGGAACCAGAACTGCACTCAGTTACACAGTGTATACAAGTGAGAGCCACCATAAACTTCTGAATAAAGACACTGAGTCAAATGAACTGGGAACTATTCCCACCAACTTCCATGACCTGGTGGCTGACTGCAAATATGTCATGTTGTGCTTCCATTTCCGAAACAGTTTCCCTGTTTCAACGTTTCACCCATAGGCTACAATGGGGAAGCTCAAAACAGCCTATAATTGTCATTTCTGGCCTGATTTGTACAAAACTTGCAGGAATGGTAGCCCCTTCTGAGGGCATGAAGCCTGCCAAAAGATAGGTGCGGGGGTTTTAGGGAAACTGCACCTCAAAGTCTTGAAAGCAAAAAACTCATGTCACGTGTATGTGTTAAGCCATAGTGGGGTCAAAACTGCAGGCGTGCTAGCCCCTGCTAAGGCAATGAAGCCTGCCAAGTTTCAAGGAGATTGGTGCAGCGGTTTGGGGGAAACTGCGCCTTAAGTTGAGGACAAGCAAAACTCGTGACATGGGTGACACTGTGTGTGTTAAGGCACAGCAGGGTGAAAGCTGCAGGCTTGCTAACCCCTGCTGCAGCCAAGAAGCCTGCCAGCTGTCGAGGAGATCGGTGTGGGGGAGTCTAGGGTCTGGGGCCCTGCACCTCTAGCTGCTGACAGGCAAAACTTGTGACATGGGTGGGTGATACTGTGTGTGTGTTAAGGTGCGCCCTCACTCAACTGACCCCAAGGCAAAAAGCAGGGCAGCTCAAACAATGCTGCCTTTTATGCAGTTTTTCAATCCCTCCCCCAGAGCGCTGGGATTGGAAGGGACCTCAGGAAAGGATGACAGTCACTGAGCAGCTACACAGTCTATAATGAGAGCACCCCTTCCTGCCCCCCCTTCCCCCTCCCTCTCCTTACTTTAGTCTCTGTTTCCCTGCAGGCAAGCCCAGCTTGAGCTCGTTTCGAAAATTTTGAAACGTTTCGACTTGCCTCATTTCATTTCAAGGCTGTTTTGAAGCTCAGAGTTTCGTTTCAATTTCGCTGTTTCGAGTCGAAACAGCAATGAAACAAAACTGCTGTGAAATGTCATACAGCCCTACCAAATAGCATACCAGGGAGCAGTATGGTTGGTTACCTAGGACTTCCTAGCCTGAATGGCAAGATTACCATTAACAGCAGGGCCAGGGGCAATGCGTAGTGAGTGCACGCGGGTAGGGGGTGCACCCCCTGCAAAAAGGCACTGCTGACGGCACTGTTGGCAGTGCCTGTGGACAATCACCCCATCACCGACGTCTGCAGGCAATCCTCCAGTTCCCACTGGCTGCTGCCGCTGCAAGTGGTCACCGACCCTTGGTCAGTGCTTGCCCCCCCGCTGCTGACAGCACCGGCGGCAGCTGTGGGAGCTCCCCTGCTTGCCACTACCGTGCTCCCACTGCTCCCACCACTGCCACCACACTCCCGCCACCTCTGTGCCCTCCCAGCCACCAAGGGCATGTACCGTTCATGAGCTGGGCCAACTGGGGCCAGACTTTAGCACAATTCAGACTCATTTTTCTGAAGCCTTGCCTGACTTGTCAAGATGCCCTGGCAGTGATTCTCAACCCATGGTGCCACAGCACCCTGGGGTGCCTTGAGATCCTTTCAAGGGTGATGCAAGTTGCCAATCAATGTTAGGTTTACAAGATAAATGCATAGATTTCAAATAGAAGTCTCTAGTTGTGGTCTGAGTTCTTTACAACAGAAATACCGCTCTATTATTTTTCTGTAGTCAAAAAAGAGTGAAATCTAAGATCTGACATTTTCCGAGAGGTGCCTAAAGTCTAAAAAGTTGAGAACTGCTGCCCTGATCTTTGTTGGGTGATATGATGTGACAGTGATCTTCTATAACCTTTCTCTTGCCACACCCCCAACACACACACACATATAGTAATAGCTGAGTATCTTCCAGCAGTGCACTAAGCAATGCATTAACAACTCCTATCTGCTTCACCCTCTTTCTCACTCTCTCTCCTGGAGGATAATCTGATATGCAGAGAGCTGTTTTGTTTTGGTACAGTCTAATTTTAGGGTCTAATTAATGAAGCATCCATGCCACACTGATTATGTGAGAGAAGGCAAGTCAAAGAAGTAACTTTGATTTTGGAGCAGAAGATGGTGAGGTTTACCATAGCCCTCTGGTCTGTGTCCATGAAGGGCTGACGCTTGAGGAAGCTGGGTCCCCTGCATGGATCAGCTATACCTGTGGTATCATAAATTAGTGGGTGGATAGATTACACTTGGGCTGAAACAGAGAGGTATCAAGCAGAGAACTGGTGGAAGGTGCATATCTACCGCGCCTTCAAGCAGGAGGAGACAGTCCTGCTTCCTGTGGCCCCTGCATCTATTCATGGTTCTGCCCTGGCCTCAGTCCAGCTCCCACCACCCAAACCATAATTTACAGCTGTGATGGTGGCACCACACAGCCAATGGGTCTGGAAACCTAACTGCCCCTACTGCCTCGTATGCTTTCTCCAGGTCAAGGAAGAAGTGCCTTGGCTGAATGAGGGAGCTTGAACTGCTGCTGCCAGAGCTAGTCAGAGCAATGAGCCATAGGCACTGACTTTTATTTTTGCCAGGGGTGGCCTAAGATGCTAGACATAAGGAAAGTTTTACTCATTTCAGGTAGCAGCTCTCTTCCTAAGGGTGGCTAGGGCCCTCAGGCCAATGGACTAAGGAGGAACAGCCTGTGCCTGTGAGCTGCTGAGAACTCCTTTCATTCCTGCTGCCATTTTGGTCTGCCCTAACTTGCAATCTGTTTGCAAGAACAGGCCTTGCCGTAGTCAAGCTGTAGGCTAAAACCATTCCCTACAAATGCCAGGTCACCAGCTTTTGAGCAGGCCAAACAGCAGGGTCAGAGCATCCGGTTTGGATGACAACTCAGAAAGCAGCAGCATTTTCGTAAGTCTGATTCCCTTTCTCTGTGGGTCCCATCTCCAGGTTACAGCCTGAAAGCAGTCGAGTGGTACTGAGATCATTCCAGACCTACATTTGTTCTACAATGCCCTGGCAACGTGTTTTTGTTTTCTTTGTTTTTAATTGATTCAGGCTTGCTTTGACAGTACTCCTAGTATGGATTCCAGACAAAAGGAAACATAATCAACAGCTTGTTTACTCAGTGGCAAAAAGCCCCGCTGCTCTGTTTCTCCTGCTTTGGCTTCCCTGTGCTGCTCCTGTCTTTTTTTTTTTTTTTTTAATTGCTCCTTCTTTCACACCAATAGCAAAGATAAACAACCACTCTCCTCCTCAGGAAAAAAAGACAAAAAAATTAAATGAAAAACAGCACTCACATTCACAGTAATGCAATTGCCCGGAGTAATCATCTGTGTTGTTGTTTAAACTGGGGTTTCACCTGGAGGCCTCAACCCGGTCAAAGCCTCATTATATGCTACAAACATACAGTACACAGCTATGACAACCTCCAGCCTAAGGCCCAGGATCAGAAAAATGTACCTTGCCAAGGGAGGTGCTGAAGAACATGCTTATCTTAAAGCATGTGCAGAAGTCCTGCTAACTCAGGTTTGGAACAGAAGTTTCGTTAACCGGTTTGACCCAAATCAGTTAAGTCTGATACAGGAGTGCAGCACACACCAACTGCAGAAACTTCCTCAGCCTGACGAAGGGTTTTTAAACCTGTAAGCGTGCTTAAATGTTTTTTTCCAACTACTTAAGTTGGTCTAATAAAAGATATCAGATTCACCCAAAGAACCTTGTCTGCCTTAAGTCTGATACTACATTCAACCAGGTTGATCTTAAACCAGCTTCAGCCATTTTGAAACTGGTTTATATGCATGAAACATATGTTCTGTTACAGGTTTAGACCAGTTTCTGATCACTCAAACTGGTTTGCATGTAACTTCTGTCCCTAGCCTTATAGCCAATTGGTCCTAAGCACTTATTTAAAAGTTAATCAGCTGCTTAAGTCCTTTCCTGATCAGGAATGGATTTAAGCAGGTGTCAATTACTTTCCCAAATCAGGGCCTTTTCTTTTTATTCACACAGTACCTAAGGGCAACATGGACCTCTCTAAAATTTTTATTTTATCTCCAAACTTCCCACACTAGACTAGTTATCTCCAAACTTCCTCAGCAACTAGTAATGCCAATTAAAAGCAGACAGGTATAGGAAAGAAAATCTGCAATCAACCTATGTTAAATGCACTCACTGGACTCTTGGTCTATCACACATGCCTGCATTCGCAGGTCCCTACTCAGTCATGAGAACACCCTCTATGTCACAACTTCTTAGGAACTTGCCTACAATACATTTTTTTTCTGGAAAAGTTCATCAAAGGGAAAAAAAGAACTTGCCATGAAAACCAGTTGGATGTTGATTAAACATTTTGGGGGCTGATTTTTGTGGTCCAAGAATTTCTGGTCACAACAAAAAGGAAATTGGCTCCAAACCAGGTAGACCAAAGACTTTTAACTACATCTGTGATGTCTTTGTTGAATAATGTCATAGCTGTGGACTAGACCGAGTTGGAGTTCACTCTCTCTCTCATACTCTCC
>NW_017729022.1:132675207-132692800 GCF_001723915.1 Gavialis gangeticus | reverse complement strand
AGGTAGACCAAAGACTTTTAACTACATCTGTGATGTCTTTGTTGAATAATGTCATAGCTGTGGACTAGACCGAGTTGGAGTTCACTCTCTCTCTCATACTCTCCCCTCTCCCTGCCTTTTTCAGGAAAAAAATATTTGTAAGAACTCACTTATGTTCCACATCAGAACAAAAACAAATGGCAAAAACCAGGAAAAACTTTCACCAAATAGGCTTTACATCTTCCAGACAGTCATACTCATGATTTCCACATAACCCATGGCAGGAAAGTATGTCTATTTGTCCCCATCTGATGGTTGATCCACATAATAGTTTTATGAATTATAGTGCTTTTACTGAAGTCAGTTAGCCCATCAGCTAAAGCAACAGAAGCCTGCATTAAAGTTCCTAAGCTCAAACACCCAGTTTCCCCACATGGGAATAGTTATACATTACAATTTCTCTCTCCCCATTCCATCACTTCCTGTTGAATATACATATATTATTGTTTCATAAAGTACATCATACAATAATGTATTCCTCTCCTCTACAAAAAAAAGAGCCATTAACTAGGAAAATCTCATTTTATTTGAAAAGTTCCCCTTTTAAAAACCTCACTTTCTAAAAGCATAGCAAGAGTACAGTTTCAGTTGCACAGCAGCTGAGATGTAAAAGTCCCTTGAAGACCAAAGAAGCTGAAAATACTGCATTTAAAGTAAGTGGTGGTTACTGGATGAATCATTTCCATAGCCTCATAGCCAATTAGCTAACAAGTACTGGCCCACACCGTTGAAGCCAATTACAGGGAGGCGGGTAAATGAGGGAAGATTTTAGCCCATAATAACATAATTTACTCTTTGCAAGTATATGTGAAAAATGACTAATTTTAGAGAGTGAAGAACTGCCTTGACTTTTCCAGATGAACTCAAAGGGTTGCTTTTGTTGTTGGTTTGTTTTCTTCTTTTTTCCCAGGGTTTTTTGTTTTATTTTATTTGGGGGATTTTGTTGTTGTTTTTTCAGTTTGCCTGCTTTTGTAAACCCTTTTTTTTTGGTCTGTTTTCACTGTTGTGAACTGTAACTTTTTCACACCTGTAACCCCCCAGAATATATTTCAACCCATGGGTGTCACCATTCTATCCCCACTTCGTGGACATCTCTGCTGAGTGGATGGATTTGCCTTCAGAAGGAACCTGGCCTGGCTTCTTTAAATGCTTCAGTTTAAAGGCTGTGCAGGTTAAAGGCCAGATCCTGCCTTTTACATTTCACATTATTCACTGGAGGCCACTTGTGGCTTTGATTTTCCACTTGCATAACACTCTTAACAGTGGTGTAATTCCATGGAGTTACTCCTGGCTTACATCCGTGTTGTGGAATACCTTGCATGTCTGGCAAATCTTGTGGGACAAAAGGAAAGGTGAAAAGGTGCGACAGGGACGGAAAGAGGTGTGACAATAGGAGCTCAGGGAACACATTTTGGCCTCAGTTATACAATCAATGTAAATCTGCTGAGGTCAATGAATAGTGGTTTATACTGCGCCTTCCTGTCCTCAACTCTCTCTCTCTCTCTCTCGTGCCAGCAGGTACTGGTGGTGCTCGAGTAACACAAGGGTTGCATGAGCCAGCTGAAGGTGTTCACTTGTTCCAGTGAGTCTTAGCCACCCCTCCTACACTAGATGGCCATGACTTGATACCACAAAAGGGACGTGCAATGGGGGAGCAGGGGAAATCCTTATGCTTTTCACCCTGATGTCAGTAACCCCAGCGCCACTACTGCCAAAGCGAACTGTAGTTTCTTTCAGAAAGTCTTTTCTGCGACACTGGGAATTCCTGCAAAGCGTTTCCTTTCTGACGTCCTGCTCTTAGGTGGAATATCCACAGCGTTTGTAAAGAGGTGATTATGAATGACTAACCAGTCACGCATATATTTCAGGAATACTTGGAAATGATCCTGTTATTTTTGGAAATGTGTACACTTGTTCAGGTTAAGTTGGCAAGGAATAACTACTGTGGAAAATTACCCGAGGAGAGAGAGGCTGCAGTGCCACCTACCGTTTCAGTGAGGATCTTAAGTACTTGAATTAAAAACATAGGAACTGAAAAGACTGGGTTGGACTGGTGGCCCCTCTAGCCCAGTATCCTGTCTCTAGCAGGACACAACCAGCAGTTCTTGAGGGACCCCCCAGGAGACAGACGTGGGATAATTTGCCCCCACATTAGGTTTCAGCCCATCCACTTGTAGTTAAAGACTGAATGCCTGAAGCATGATATTAAATGGCTCTTTCAAAACTGTTGTTAGTACTCATGATTGTTATCCATAGAAATGCCCAATCCCTTGCTAAGGTCTTGGCTTCAACCAGCTTCCTGTGACAGTGAGTTCCACAAACTCACCACTTGTTGCAGGAAAGAATATTTCCTTTTACTGATTTTAGAAGCTGCACTTCTAATTTAAATGACTAGCCATTTGCTCCTGTGTCAAGAAACAAGAGAAGAGCAGCTGCTGATCTACCTCCACCAGACCAGTCACTATTTCCTATGCATTTATCATATCCCCCATTATTTATCTTCCCTGTACAATAAAGAGATAAGACTGTGGCAAACCAAAAGCAAAGTCCATGTAGTTTTCCTTTGAACTAAAGAGCCAAATAAATGACTGTTCCCTGAATCTATTTAATTTCCCCAACTAAAAATCCACTAACTAAATATTCTCTCCTAAATAAAACAAATACCCGTTTTGGATTACCAACTGCAAATTGAAAAACCCAAACGTGCAGGAACAAAGGGGATTGGTTATTTGGGATTTCCCAGAGCGCCTCTCTTCTCTGATGACTAACAATGAGTATCAAAGGAATTTAAATAGGATTTGCCACTCACTGTAATGTATTGCCAAGATCACCAATGGGAACATATCCGTTTGCTCATAAACATGGTCTGGATTAAATGACAGAGAATCTACAACGTTCATGTGTCTGGTTTGCGTTTTGTTTGGAACATGTTAATTTTGTCCCTAATTTTCCATTAAGGAACATGTGTGTGCACTATGTATTTAAGTAGGGTTACTGAAAGGCAGGCAAAACAGAAAAGTTGCAAGTGTTTCTTGCTATGAAATTATAAAAAATAAAAGTAAATTCTATGCCTCTGTCAAAGAAGTTTCAAGCACAGGCAAATATGATAGTTGTGTGCACCAGAAATGTGACTTTTAAAGATATGTAATGCCCTAGAGCCAGACCTTGCAAATTCTCCTCCCTCCCCTCCCCCCACAACAAAAAACCCAAAAAGGTTGTTCTTGATATTGCTTCCCAGGTTTTACGTGGAGTCCATTTTGTTTGCAAACAGGTCTTTGGGAATGTAGCTAGGCCCCCAAAGCTACAGAGCTGTTTAACCTTTGTTGTTTTTATTTGAAATCCAACCAAAACCCATGAGAGCTGAGCACTAAGGCTGTACAAAGCTTCAGTCCCTGATTTGATTCAGTGGAGATTCGGGCCAATTCGGCAGCCGAATCTCCAAATCCATATCAAATCAGGAGACTCTTTAATCTCTCTGAATCAAATCAGAGCCCTCCAAATAGATTCGGAAAGATTCGGTGATTCAGACATAGACACAGCTTTAAATGTTTTTTCTACATACCTCAAGGTAGCAGGCGGCTCGTGAATGCTGCGGTGCTGGGATGCATGGAGCGTCCCACAGGAGTGCAGGGGGATCCCCAGTGCACTCGGCAGCAGACCCAGAAGTGGACCAGAAGCACTTCCAGTCCACTTCCGGGTCCACCGGGAGTGTGCCAGGGAACCCCCCACCTCCCCCGACTCAGTGACTGGTGCCCCCTGGGTCTGGGGGTGCACCCAGGGACCTCCTGCGGCTGATCACCAAGCCAGCTGAGTGCAGGGGGTGCCCCCCATGTGCTCAGTGGCAGACCCAGAAGTACCTCCGCTCCACTTCCAGGTTCACCACCAAGCATGTGGGGGGCCCCCACGCACTCCTGTGGGATGCCCCATGCACCCCAGCATTGCAACATTCACAAGCCATACCTGGTACCTCAAGGTATGTAGAAAAACCATTTAAACATGTGTCTATGCCCAAATCACTGCTTCTCTGAATCCACATTGAATCTTCAGATTCAGCCAAATCAATTCGGGGACAGGGATCCAAATCAACGGATCGAATTGCTGTCCCTGATTCAGGCCAAATCCAAATCGAATACCGCCCATTTTGCACACTGCTCCTAGGCACCTAAATGTCTTTAAAGAGCTTGGTCTCAGTGCCCTGCAAACAATCTTTAAAAGGCAGACAAAGCTGATAACGCTCAGCATCATTTTACTGACTGTGGATTCTCAGTGCTGTGACTTCAGGAGCACCCAGCAACTTGGGACATACATATGCAAAATAATCTTGGTCCTCAGATGTCTCAAAAGTTGCCCTTGAAGATCTTGGCCCTGATGAAAAGGCATGCTCAGAAACACCTTGTTTGTGATCTAGGGGTCAAGCACTGGGTGGGATTTAATAATTAGAGGAGTATTTGTGTCACAGGGGGATGCAGAGTCACTGCATGTGCGCTACAAAAAGAAATGGCTCAAATCCCTTATGTACCAAAGACAAGACTTTTCTGATGTGAACTAAAGGGATCTTTCTTCTATGCAACAGTTTTTTTAGTGGTGGTACATCCTACCACACAATACAGAGATTCATTTTGGTGAACCGATAATAAAATAGATCACATTCTATAGGGAGTCTGCCATTTCAAAGACCCTCCCCATGCCACTATCCTGCCTTCGTCAATACTAGATACTGTACTGAAGGAACATTGCTGTACCTACCACAAATATTCAGGCATCTCATGTGCCTGGAGAGCATATCAGCTTCTTCACTAGTGCCCAAAAACAAAGTGAGATGACAATAAATTATATTTTATTCAATTAAAATACATGGGGATGATTTGTATAGGAAAAATTTAATTATCTATATGGGAATGTGGTTAGGTTCCAGAATTAGCACAACTATTCTCATGAGAAAACACGATGGATTTTTTCACTACAGATGGTCAGGATTAGAGCTGTTTGGGAATTTTTGGCTAAATGTGTGTTTTCCCCCATTGGAATATAGAGACTTGACAAAATCAGAACTGTTCATGGGAAAGACAGTCTTCATTCAAAACTTGTTCCAGTCAAAAAATTCACCAAGTTTAAATCCATCAAAATATTTCATTTTGATATTTTCAAACAAAAGAAGGTCACCTTTCCAATTCTAAGAGACTTTTTTGCTTTGAAAGTCAGGGTAATTACAGGGAAAAAATTAAATTAAAAATGGTTAAAATGGAAGCAAAAATTTTCAGAAATGTAGTGTTTCAATTAACTCCATTTGATATTTTTTCATTTCAGAAAAAATTACAAGATGTCCACTTTTTGTCCAATTAATGGGAGAGGGGAAGGGAGTGGGGGAAAGGGAGGCAGGAATTTTCAATAACATAAAACATTTCAGAGGATAGGTAAGCTACATCTCATTCAGTTCTCATCAGCACCTTATTGTTATTGATCGTGTGCAAAATGGCACATGCCACAATTCAGATACCATTAATACAGGTGGAATAAGTCCACTTCTTGAATATAATTCTCCTTCCTGAGCCCTTTTGGTTTTCCTCGGTATCGATTTAAGAACAGACCTCTTATAACCCTACATAGCTCATACGAACCAAAAAGATCATTTCTGAAGGTAGTAGAGATGCAGAAAAATTAAATAAAATATGGTGGGGAGGGGAACGAGACCACACAGACCCTGTCTAAAGGTAATTCATGTTAAAAGAGTGTAGGTATCTTTCTCCCTATTGTGGCTCGACCACACAAACTGCCCTTTAGCTCACAGAGACAGTCCTTTATCTCAGTCAACAGACCTATGTTTTTGAATGCAATGGTGAGTTTAGTCCCCACAATCACCTAGTTAAGGTGATGTCACATAAGCAAGACAAATTCACAGACTTCAGTACTGCTGCACATGCACAGATGACTTCCAGAGAAATCAAATACAAGTCTCTTTTGCCTGTGACGCAAGTAGCAAGCTTTGTGCCCCAGAAGAAACCCTGCTGGAGAGCAGGGGGAAGGGGAGAGAATAAGTAGCAGCCTTCACAAAAGAATTATGTGAATGGATTCAATTCTATAATAATGCTAATAGCTTATAATAACCCACCCTACACAGAAACACATGTCCAAGCTGCAGCAGACTCTGTCAATCCCAGATAGGCCTCATCAGCCATCTCCAGACACATGGAAGACAATCATCCTCAACTGCGAGGGATTGCCGAAGAAGAATACTTAAGCATAGAACTTTGCACATATGCACGATAGCAACCACTTTGTGTGCCTGGATGATTTGTAGGAACGGGACTTAATCCTGGATCCATTTAACTTAAAGACAAAACCTATTAATTACTTCCATGGGACCAGGATGTGGCCAACTGCCTTTGTATTCTGTGATATAACTAAGCCTGTAGAACATAGGCAGAAGTATGTAGAAGGCAGCGAGTGGCACTTAAAAAGCACAGCATCAATTTTCAGTACTTAGTGAGTGCTCATGGTTTCCGTGGTGGTTGCAAGGAATTTGTATTTGAATCTGCATTAAATAGTTAGCCAAATTTTCCATATCCTGTTTTACACAGTTTAGAAAACATCTGTTTTGATTAAGTTAAAATCAGTGCAGCACTTTTACATCTCAGAGGAAATTAGGTTTGTTTAATATGAACTTTTAAGGCTATGTTTCACCCTCGCTCTGAACACAAGAGCCCTCACTGCTGTCCATGGAAGTTCTGCTTCTACATTTTCATTAACAGCAACATGAATAGCGCTCTTAGCTGACACAGACGTAATAAGCAAAAGGTCGGCCATGCCTTGACTTATTTGCACCATGTAGGTCATAAAGCAAGACAGAATTTGTCCCAATAACTCTCTTCAGAACCTTTTGGACGCAGACCAGGATCTTAAGAGTTAAGTCCCCATTTCCTAGTTTCCCTTACAATGATAGACAAGTATGCCAAATGACAGGGACTTAAGACCTAGGAATCACCTTCCTCCAAAGGCCTCACAAGATAGGAAACATGGCTTCATGGCTGGCAGAGAAAGAGAAGCAGAGAAAGAGGCAAACTGAACAAGGTGGCTGCTACTCAGTGCAATTCCCTGGGGTGGGAAGTTTTTTTGGGGGGTAGGGGGGAGAGGGGGCGTTATTGGTTTTGGATTTGGGTTTTATGTTTTGGTTTTTTTTGTTTTTGAACAGGTAGTTGAAAAATGCAAACCCAGTACAAATACAACTCCCAACGGGGCACTGGACAATATAATCAGAAAGTCAAAATAGACCAGTTTTCAGTCAAAAATACTCTGCTTTCCATGGAACATGGAAAAAGCAGAATCAATTTTCTGTCCCAAAAGTTTCCAGGTCAAACTTGTCACTAGTCCAAATATTTTGCCTGTATTTTGCTCGTAGATGTAAGTCTCAGCTTTTGAATAGTAGCCCAAATGGATGAGCATAGTTAAGGAGAGGTTTTGCTGGGTTCTGTCTCTAACACAATGCCCTCTTTCCATAACACGTTTTGAATTGAATAGTTTCTTGTCTAGTAGCTGTGAGTGCACCCCAGAACCAACAGCTATCCTAAACTACTTCTGCAGAAAAAGCCACTTTTTCCATGAAAGAAAAGTTCCTAAAACCAAAGCATATTCAAAGTAAGTAGTCTGAAATGAGATCGCTTCATTAGCTTACAGCAACATTAAATTTCTCCAGAGTACTTCAATATTAAGCCAAATAACTTGTGTTTGACTAAAGCATAAAACCTCTCACTCAGGCACGCCTTCCTGAAGGGCATCAAATCTGGATGTAAAACCCCAAGAGAAAACAATTCACCACTTCCACTGATAATTTATTCCAGTTAAAAATTAGTCTCACATCTAATTTGAACTTCTCCAGCTTCCTGCCATAGGTTTCTGTTGTGACTTTCACCACCAAATTTAGTCTTTAAAGCCATTTATACACATACTTTTTTTGTCCCACAACACGCTAGAGATCTGCCACTTCAGATCAGACTTGATTAATCAAGTCTGCTCTGCACACAAGCTGAGGCAAACTGCGTTGTGCCACATGCAGTTGTATAAGCAGTGAAATACACAAAATACCCAAAAACCCTACTTTTTGCTACTCTGTGGGTGCATCTACACATGCTCATTTACTGCACCAGGCTGTGCAAAACAGCACCGTTTCGTTTTGACTTCCATTTCACCATTTTGACAGGACAGTGTTTTGTTTAAAGATTCATTTCATTTTGAAAGCACTGTTCTGTTTCGTTTCATTGAAACTGTTTTGCTGTTTTGACATTTTGCCCTTAAGGTATAATGGAGAAGCACAAAACTGCCTATAACTTTGTCATTTTTTGGCAGATTTGGATGAAAACAGCAGGGATGATAGACTCTCCTGAGGGCATGAAGCCTGCAAAGCTTCAAAGAGACAGATGTAAGGGTTTCTGGGAAACTGCACCTCAAATTCTTGAAAGCAAAACTCGTGTCACTCGTAAGTGCAAAGGCACAGGAGGGTGAAAACAGCAGACCTGGTAGCCCCTGCTGAGGCCACAAAGTCTGCCAAGTTTCAAGGAGATAGGTGGAGGGGGTTTTGGGAAACTGCACCTCAAGCTGCTGACAAGCAAAACTTGTGTCACGTGTGTGTGTTAAGGTCCAGCAGGGTGAAAACTTCAGGCTGCTAAGGCCATGAATCCTGCCAGGTTTCAAAAAGATAGGTGCAGGGGTTTCTGGGAAACTGCACCAGGGGCTTCTGGGAGTTTTGCTGCTGACAAGCAAAACTTGTGACGTGTGACTGTGGTGTGCGTGTTAAGGCGCACCCTCTACATGGCACAGTAGTGTGCCCCAATGAGGTCTCCTCCTCCCCTACAGCCTCAGTCCAGCCCACCACTTTAAATGACAACAGCTAATAACTTAGCAAGCAGCACAGTAACATCAGCAGCATCTCAGGCAGCCAAACAGTCACAGTGAATATCACAGCAGTCCTTCTCCACTCTTCCCCATCCCTGTCCTTACTTTGTTTCCTTACAAGCAAGCCCAGCTTCAAAACTTGAAACATTTTGAAACTCTCAAAATGTTTCGACTGTCCTTGTTTTGTTTCAAGGCTGTTTCAAAGCGCTTCGTTTTGTTTCAATTTTGCTGTTTTGAGCTCAGAACAAGTTGAGACAGCATCAAAACAGCTGGCAAAATTTTACACAGCCCTACTGCACAGTAACTGAAATAACTGTGCAGTATGGGTGCGCATCTATACGCCCATACTGTGCAGTAAATATGTTAACTTACACTGATATAAGCATAAATTTGATACCTGCATCATGCAGGTATCAAATTTACAACCGATTAGTTACTGCTCAGTAACACATGTATATATGTCTTACTGTGCAGTAACTCTGTGTGTATGGACTGACTTAGGACTAACTTTAGCCCCATGTCAGTCCACACATAGCACTAATGCCCTTTAATACCTGCATGTGTAGACACCAGCCTAGTCTCACTTACTGCGCAGTAATTTACTGTGCAGTAAATTTAAGCCAGTGTAAATGCACATGTAGACACACCCTATTTCATTTTTTTGTTTGTTTTCTACCAAGTTTTCCACTGGAAATTAAGAGAATGGGATTTCTTCATATGAAAACACAATGAAAGGCATAATTAAAATTAACAAAAATATTTATAATTAATTAACTCTTTAATTGAAAATTAAAATTCTGGCAAAGATCTTTGGATTACTGGAAAAAATAAATACAGTCATTCAAGACTGAAGCTGCTTCCTTCACACTATACGGAAGCCATGGTCCCATGACTGGTACCCAACCCTGGCCAACAGCTCTCCCTCTAAATGTTGTGCAGTATGCAGTCTGATTTGGGCAGGAAACTGGTGAGAGAGAGCCCAGACACCCTTTACCCAGTAAGGAAATCAAAGTACCTGTCCAGTGACATCCATAGTGCCTGGTAGGGAATTTTGCCCCACTGCCACTAATGCTAGTGAATGTTCATACCTGGTAATTATGGTAAAATAGATTTAGCACAAAGTAAGGTGTAATCTGGCAGGATTTTTTTTAATAACACTTCACGTAGGCCTGCTGCGAGCAGGATTAAATAGTGGTTGGTTTAAAAATACCATGTGCTCTGAAATTGAACCTGTTCTGCTGCTCCTACCACCAGACTAGGTGCACCAATGCTGAGAACCATGAGGAAATGTGTGCATAAGAGGCTGGGAGGCTGTGACTGGAATATGAAGAAAATGCAACAAGAGAAATGCAGGCAGAGCCAGAGGGCTGTGTTCTTGTTTAAGTGCCTTGGATCCATGTTTCTGTTAAATTCTGCTTTGTTACATCTGTGACACAAACCTTCATGCTGGGGTTCTGCCAGACACATCCCAGGTTTGTGTAAGCTTATGGGTCCCTCACTCTGCTGAATGGGTATGCCCAGGAATCATGATTTCCCACAGGCACTTTGGTAATATAACAGAAAAACAAAAGGGTTTATTATAAGAAAGAACAAACGGTATTAAAAAAAGATCAAGTGTTTTGACACCAGAGTATGGTAAAACAAAACCAGCAGACTCCTTAACCCTTACCCTGCATTCAGACTACTGACTAGCCTTCATAAAAGTTCCTTTAAAAATCTCCCAGTGTCAGCCTCTCCTCAGTCACAACCAGCTCCCTCAACTGGGGACCTCCATACCCCTTCTCCTTGCTGGGAGCCCTCTCTTTCACTACCCCCTAGTGGTCACTGACTCCAGAACATCCCTAACAGCTCCCCTCCGCCCCCCTACTTTCAGGGGAATCAGACCATCCTCTGAGTCTAGGGTATTTTTCGCTTGTAGATGTGTGACAGCATCATCCTCCCAATCTCTCCCATGCCCTCCTGGTTTGTTGCCTCTTGTTTAAAACCAAGGTGGAGACTTTCAAAGGAGTTAGGTACCCAACTCCTAGTGAATGTGGACTTCTTTGTTGAACTCTCTGAAGGAAGGATCATCTTTCCTACTTCTTTGTACAGTACCTAGTTTAAGTGAGTCCTGACACTGGATAGCTGTCCCTAGACACTGCTGGGATGATTATCTGATACAATCTGGTTTTCCTGTGGGTGAGCACTCTGGGTTTTAAACACCTCCCCTTTGTCATGCAATTTTGCAGAGCTTGGTTTTATGTACTTTCCCTCCTGTTTGAAAAAGCCATTCAGTTTTCAGCACAATTCCGCGGTTTTGCTTTGCAGGAGACTGTATAAGCATTTTGCTTCAAATGTGCTCCACAGTTTCACTGTGTTGGGTCCAAGTGAACCCAAAAATCCCAAAGCAAAAGCCAATTGAAACTGGCAAGATTCACCTGGTTTTGCATTGGAACCACATATTTTACTCGGTGAGGTTTATTCAAAAAGCTTCATTAACTTAAGCAAATCTTTCAGCAAACATGGTGGGAGTTTTGAGTTTGTAATGAACCATTACACCAGGCGAGTTCCACATGGGTTTGTTGAGAATGCCATGCTCAGCTCTAGCTCCAGACTACCCACCCTTTTGCCACCAGCACTTCTCCCATGAACAACATGCAGCAATGCATAAGCCATGTAGAACAGATGGAAATGTTACATTAGAATGCACGATGTGCCTGCAGAAATCAAAAGCCATCTGACGTTTTGAATGTTAAGACTCTGGGGGATTGACTGGACTATGTTCTGCTGCAGTTGACAGCAGATCCTTGTTTCAGTGCTTTGTAACTGCACTGAAAGCTGGGTGGAAATATTTGAACAAACAAGGTTTCTTAGAAAATACTACTCTGTTGAAACCAACACTTTCTGCAGGAATCTGGGGTCTTGATGGCACCTTCTCTGGTCCAGGGTGGGCTTCCTTGTCAAAGAAGGAGAAACCTGCATGGAACAGCACACCAGTGAAGGCATCTGTGATGCCCCAAGGGAGTGTCACAGCAACCACGCTATTAGATGCGTCTCTCACTCACCTTTGTATGTACATAAAGGTAAGATATGACAAACCACCATTTTCACTGGAAGTGGAACAGGAAGATTTCAGAAATCCTAAACATTTTCCCAGTGTGGGAAAACTATTTGCTGCCCAAGTTCGAAATTTGCCCACTTTCCCTCTCACTTGCCAGCCGGTGTAGCTGCCTGGGAACACAGTAGGTATGTCTACGCATGCTATAAATGTGAAGCAATAGACTCCAGCACAGTTTGCGCCAGAGTTTATTCGCCCTGGGTGCCGCATTTATATGTGCACTTAGGACCACACCATGTTGAGACGGATCAGAACAGTCCCAGCTGGCAGCGTTTAAGGACACTTGCAATGATATTTGTGTGGCTCTGAGACCCCAAGCTGTTTTTAGTTTATTGGTGCATTGTATGCTATCTTGAGCATAAAACAATGATGAAATGCTGTTCACACTGAAGCCTGGGGCCAAAGCACGAGGTGCTTGGTCAGTAATGGCGTAGCAGCTATGTCAATGGAACGGCACGTGAAGGGACACTGCCACACATTCACAATTCCCCAATCACAGGGGCAGATCTAGAGGGGTGCAGCAGTGTGGGGGCACCCCCCTGCTTGGCTGGGCACCAAGATGCTCAGTGAGCTCTCTGAGCTCACTGGCATGTCAGCACAGCTCCTGCTGTGAACTCCACGTGTTCTGAGCTCACCAGATGGTCAGCACAGGGTCTGGCTGGAGCCCTTACTTTCACACAGCTCCATGGTCCAGGGGATGAGTGCTACTGCTGTTTGCCCTTTTCCTCCCTTCTTCCCCACTACCTGACACTGAATTCAGCAGCAGGGGGAAGAAGGGGCATGCAGTGGCAGGACTCAGCACGTGGGCTTCATAACTGCATGAAAACAGGGGCTGAGTGGCTCGGCTGCTTGCCCCTTCTTTTTCCCTGCTGCTGAATTCATTGGCTGGAGATATGCTGACATGCCAGTGAGCTCAGAGAGCCCTCTTCACTGCCCATAGATGCAGGGATGTGGCTGCACCCCCTCATTGCCATCCTAGATCTACCAATGCCCACTCACACCTAGAAGCAGGGAGGAATTTGCAACAGCTCTTCACTAGGACTAGCATTTGCCTCTACCATCCTAGCCTGGCACTGCTGGTGGGGCTGGGAGAGGCTGGGGTGGAGCAAAACAAGGCTCCAGCCCCAATCCTTCTCCCTCCAGGCCAAAATAGAGAATACCAGACCTGCAGCCAGGACTCTCCGCTGGCTGGTCCAGATCGGAGATGTGGCTGAGCTGATCTCATTCACTGTTCTGCCCCTGCATGGTTACGTGCAGGCCAGTCAGAGTCTGGTTTATATTCCCTAATTAAAAGTTTGTTGAGAACCCTGTTTCCATATATGAAAAATACACATGAAAAGGAAAGAAAAATCTCTCCCAGTTTTCAATGTTATGTTAGGGGACAACGATCAGAAGATTCTAGCGCATAGACTGGAGTTAATTTGGCCATAAAGTATTCAGTGTGCACATTTCCCTCCTAGGGAAATTTGCAGTGATTATGTAATGCAAACCAGCGATGGTCCAGGCATACATTATATGGATTGCTGTCCAACTACCAAGGACTCTAACTGAATTTCATCAGACAGAAATGTGCAATTTTGCTGTCATTAGAGAGCACCCAGGGAAGTAGCACTACAAAATGCTTCCTGATGCTGTTAAAGGCAGCATGTTGTGAGTTAAACCCCATCATCTGCATTCACATTGAGAAATCCACAAATATTTGAATCTTCTGGCAGCGTAAACTCCCCAACAGTAGCATCAAGTTGAAGTCTCTCTCTGTGGATAGTTTGAGACATTTCCATTCTTGAGTCTCCCTAACCTACTTGCAGGCTGCTAAACAGAGGAAGAGATTTGCAATGCTCTTCCTGCACAATGGAGGACGGACAAGGCTGAAATATTCAATGGCATTTTTGCTTCAGCCTTCAAATACACACACAAAGATTAATCGTGATCGGATGCTTTTTATACCATTAAAATGAAAAACAAGAGAGTGGGTTCAGAAACAGGTTAAACAAATTTAGAAAAGCTAGAGGTGTTTAAGTGATCAGGGTCTGATGAAATGTATGTTAGATTACTTAAGGGTCCATCTGAATGACTCTAAACCATTAATAACATTTTCTTTAGATCTCTGGAAGGATGAGTGAGGTCCCAAGGTCCCAAAGAGCTGGGGAAGACCAAACATGGTAGCTATCTTTAAAAAAGGAGAACCTGGGAATTACAATTGAACTGATACCCAGAAAGATATTGGAACAAATTACTAAACAAACCATCAAGTTGGAAGTACCTAGAAGTCAGAACGATGATAACCAACAGCCAACATGGATTCAGTAAGAATAGATCATGCCCAAGCTAGTTGATTTTCTTCTTTGACAAAGTAAATAGCCTAGTGGATGGGAGAAGAGATAGACAAGATATAGAGTAGAACCTGGATAGTCAAAGCCATGAGCTTTCAAACTAGCTGGGAGCATATATAGCTGTAAAATGCAGTGCAGAACCACAGAGGTGGTTCAAAATAAATGAAGCAGCAGCGTCCTTTGCAGTAAAGACCATAATGATCAGCAAAACTGTCCTTCACTCCACAATCTCCTACACATGAAGCAGGTGGCAAACCACCCGCAAATAACTGATACAGGTTCTAATGTATCCTGACATAGTAGCATGTGTGCCCATTTGCAAGCTAGAGGCATAGGGTCTGTCTGAAATTCCATGAACATAGCTGCACAACTTCTTGTAAAACTGCAAAGAGTATTTAGTTCTCAACAGTTCACTGTGCAGCTAAAAGGACTTGTACAGAAAGGGAACAACAATTAGGGAAAATGAAATTTTTAAAAAAAATAAACAGGGTCTGAATGCAGTTTTGTTTGTTTGGAGGACTTTTTTTCGCACTATGTTCTTCCTTTAAAAGGGTCAGTTTTGAGAAATTCTCATTCTAAAACATGTCAACTGCCTCTAATGATAAAAGATAAGACACTGAAGGCTCAAAATGCATTAAAATCTCAAATAGTATCACATATATGTTGTTAACATCAGAGATAATTGAAAAGTCAAGAGTGTATTACCATGCTGAATCGGATCCTTCATCTCTGAATACCCGTTATTTATCATTCTTGGCACCTTTTACGATGTGGTATTAACACTATGATCTCACTTGTTTTAAGTCAGGAATGACTGTGCCCATTACTAATATTTTGGTTATTTATGCATTTGCCAGCTGCTGACATGAGGTCGTATGGTATCAGCTCTCAAAAACTCTTGACATAAACTTAGATCATTTTATGAATCGAATGTTGACTAGCTTTTTGTTTGTTTGTTTGTTTTTAATAGCACAATTTTCTGGCTGCTTGGTACAGCAATAAAAACCAGTGTTGATTGGACAATGACGAATAGATTCTGATACCAGAGCACATGTTGATGAGGACTATAGGTTGACAATAAAAGCAGGAAATTAAATATAATTCCAGAAGGGGTGGAATAAAAAAAATGAGACAACAATGGTGGGCTTGCTAATAAAGAATAAGGACCTATCATATACTTAAAAGTTTGTCTCAAGTTCTCTTTAGTTAACTCCAGGAAATATTCACAATTTGAGGCTAAATCCAATTTCCCTTACATGCCTGCATCTTCTGTGTCCTAGCAAAGTGTTCTACCCAAGACATTACACAGATGCCTCTCCAGCTCTCCTCCTGAAGCTAGCCCACTGCACCCTGTATTTAAAGGCAAATAGACATCAGTCCTTGGATTCTAGTGATGAGGATGTGAACCTACTTCTACTGAAATCAATGTAAAGACTCCCTATGGTTTCCATATACTTTATTTCTAGCTCTCCAGCAACTTGATCCAGTGGGGAAAACCATGTCAGCTGCTCTGCTAGAACCACTCAGGGGCAGAGAGAACAGGCTCCTTACCCAGCCAGTGTAGATGTGGTGATCTTACCAATTCAGCCCAGCTCAAACGGGCTCATAAAATCTTCGCTTTGATTGGTGGAGCCCGTCCACCAATGAGGTAAGGGCTGGGTGGGCCAGGCCCCACCCACTGTATGGAGGGGTGTGGGGGTGAAAAGCCTCCTAGACCTGATTGAAGTCTGCATTCTGCAGGTCCAGCAAGACTTTGGGAGTGGAGCCTCCCAGGCGAATAAAAGGAGCTGCATGCCCAGCACAAGGGAGACGCATCAGGGGATGATGAAGGGAGCAGGGCTGAAGAGCTGGGGACAGCTGGCCTAGTGGGCAGAGCCAGTGTCCAGAAGAGCCCAGAAAACTCCCCATGCCAGTCTAGCCCCAGTGGTGCGCAGCACAGCGCACAGGGCCCAGACTCTACAAGCTGCTTGAGGCGACTCAGGTCTGCAATGCCAGCAGGTGGCCGGGAGCTCAGTGCACAGTTTGGTGCACAGAGCCAGGGCCCTGGGAGCTGTTCAAGGCAGCTCGGGTCCCAACCCCTGGCTTGAGGCCAGGCCCCCTGGTACACAGCATGGACCAGGACCCTGGGAGCTGCACCAGGCAGCTCAGGTCCCTCATTCCCAGGGAAGCAGCCAGAGTTTCCTCTGTGCATGGACAGTGCATGGAAAATTAGAGGCCCTGAGAGCCGTTTGGGGTGGCTCAAGCCTGTGGCCACTGGCACAGGGCCAGTGGCTAGGTGCAGATGACGCTACATAGAAGGGTTGGGAGCGGACCAAGCCCCAGTACTGCACAAGGCAGGCTGGACCTCCAACCCCCCACAGAAGGCAGGGCTCTTGGTGCACACCACACTGCACAAGGCATCAGTGGGCACTAGCCCCGAGGACCCATTGGCCCGAGAGGCCTTGATAGAAGCAGTGGGAACAAGGAGATGTGGACCATCCATGCGATTTCCCCCAGAGCAGGAGTTACCCAGGAACACGGGATCTCCCACAGGAGAAGGAACACCCAGATTGGGCCTCTTAGGTGGGCTGTTTGAAAGGTGACCTGCCTAAGCCACAGGCCAAGAACCTCAGGGAAGTTCCTCTTTCCTACTGGTTGGAGAAGCACTGCCAATGCACCAGGACCAGCCTGGGCACCAGGAGCTTAAAGGGTTAAGTTTAATCTAAAGCTGATTAGTTATAGCCTTATATAATACAATAGCCTTATATTTTGTGGCAGTGCCTTATATTTTGTTATTCATAGTGTAATTTGTTGTTCAAGGTTATTGTATGTATGTAAATAGTTGGGATAGCGACCTTGGTTGATACCTTCCCTGGGATCTACTGGTATTTACCTGTACTTCTCCAGATTTATCTGCACCTATTGTTTGTTATTTATTTGGTTTAGTCTGCATCTATCAATTGTTTACCTGTATTTAGCCTGACTTACCTGTTGTTCGCCTGTACTCACCTGTGCTTTACCAGCTTTATATCAGCTGCTCACCTGTGCAGGGTTTGTTGCCATTGGAAGCAGTGAAACTTTGGGTCTCCATTTATAGAAAGTATAGTATTGTATAAAGATTGTATATTGTATGACTCATCTGTGTTTGCCTGGATTAGATCAGTTATTTACCCGTGTTGGGTTTGAAGCCATTGGTAGTGGTATCATTTCTTAGTCACCATTTATAGAGTATAGATTTACATGTAAATATATATTGTAT
>NW_017729022.1:132661385-132670207 GCF_001723915.1 Gavialis gangeticus | reverse complement strand
AGATCAGTTATTTACCCGTGTTGGGTTTGAAGCCATTGGTAGTGGTATCATTTCTTAGTCACCATTTATAGAGTATAGATTTACATGTAAATATATATTGTATTATTATTTATTAATATCATTTTTGGGGTTTGTGTGTGTGTGTGTGTGTGTGCGCGTGCATGTGCATCAATAAACCTGTAAATAGTTAAGATATACTTTGTCGTGGCTTGTCTCTATACAGGACAGAAGGAACTGGCTGATAATTACAGTTCCCCCCCTCAGTCTCACAGCACTCTGACCTAGTCACTTATGCCTTCTATTTGGAGAGGGAGTACTCATGTACATCCGGGCTACATAGATGAGCTGCAGGAAAGCAAAACAGTTATTGCATTGTCTCCACAGTGAATCTGCATTGTCCATGAAGTCTCTGACCCTGTCCTGCCCATTGTCTTGCTGACATGTATCCTCTTTGCTTTCCAAAGAGGCTCAACGAGAAAAAGCTGTGTGATACAAGGCACAAAAGGATTGTGGAGTCTCCCAGAAGGACTGCCTGTACACTGCACTGCTGCTGCGCTTGGCTTCTTGCAGAGGCATACAGGAAGGAAACACAACTTTGAATTCTAATAGAGTGAAGGTACATATCCAGGTCCCATCAAAATCTAAAGACTATTGTTGACTTTGATGGCAATAGATCAGACCCTGTGAGTCAAATTCCCCTGAACTTCCTCAGACCAAAATTCCTCATTTGTTTCAATAGGAGCTTTGTTCAACTAAGAGCTTGGACTCAAATGACTAATCAACCAAACCAAAATCAGTATTGTTAATAAGAAAGATTTTATAAGCATGTGTTAGAGCATTAGCAACAGTGGGCTCCATAGTTAAGATTGCCCAATTGTTTCCATTCTAACCCCCATTTTCTAGCCATTCAGAACTCTCTGAAACTTCAACCTATTAAACCGAATTTTTCCAGGTATGACCTTTGGTAAATTATTGCTTATTATTCATAATTCAGTAACATATAAGAACTCCAAATGAGATCATGGTTCTACTGTATAAATATCTAAAGATAAATAACTTCCAAGCTATGCGACAGAGACTGTGATGTCACAGAGGAAGTATTCAAAGTTGGAGAAAAGGTCTGTGATGAGGTAATTAAAAGCTGTATCATCATTTGCAGGCACGGGTGGTGGGAGGGATTGGGGACGGGACTTAGTTAAAACTGTAACCTTGACTTTGTGTTTGTACCTCTGCATATTTAGCTGTTGTATTACTGTAAGTTCTTCCTATGGGATATATTTTATAATGAATGTACAAATGGCATATGTAACAAGTAATATCTATTGCACTACATTATGCATCTTTTTCCATATATTGACATTTGAGATGTAACCAGGGACTTTGCATAGAGTACGTCTGGCAGAAATGGTGTGTACTGATTAATGTCCTTTCAGTTCTGATATGAAACACATGGGCTGTATTAGCAAAGTGATGAATGAAATGATACATTGGAAATTACCTACCTATTCAATGAACATGACTTACCAAAGTTAGGAATGTTTGAATGATTAAATCAAACCAAGGTATGTGAATCAAACCATTTTTTTCTAGGAGGAGGACAATGTTATGAACTACCGCTAGGTTTTATGGGGTCAAGCCAATACCCATTGAAGTTAGTGGTAAAAGTTAACTACAATGACCTCTGGAATGGCTCTCAGAAAACCAAAGGCCTTCTGGGTAGATTAAAGAAAATATGTATTCAGACAATTCGTAAGTTACAAGTGAAGAACTCAATTGCATCCTCTCTCCACTTTGATGATCTTAAATTAATTAAATTAATTATTTAAAAAATAGACCCCAAATCAGGATACTCCTTGTTTAAAACTCTTAAAGCATATACGTACTTTTCAGTGCATCTTCAAGTCCCGATAAAATGCATATCCCACTGAAACTGTTAAATTTAAGCATATGCTTAGATGCTTCCCTGAACTGGGGGCATACAGAGGATGATGCCAGGAGTACTTTCCTGCTAAAGCTTTCCTTTCTTTACTGGTACAATATTAGCTCCCAAATGTTATGAACAAATAAATAGTAGACATATTAGCTTTCCCTGAATTTCTTAGATTTTTTTAAAAAATTAGCCTGGCTCAAACATTGTCTTATCATTAAACTAACATATTAAATTTCCCTGACAGTAAAATCTATCTATAGACGTACAGTAACAACAAATTAACCTCAATCTGACATGAATGAAAACAATTTCTAAGTGGTTATAGTTCCTAAAACAGAATCTATATGCAATAAATGTAATTATTTCACTGAAATTGTTAGCACATGTTTTTCTTCTGCAACAGACATGTTCCTCGTACCATCTCTGTTACACTGATATGTTTCTTAGCAGCCCATTCTGTGCCTTTATCCTTGATTTAAATTTATCATGACACATTTTTAAACAATAGCAGGAAACCTCACTTATGACTTTAATTATAAAATGGTGTTATAAAATTATATCCACATTTTACTTTTGGCAGTTGGCAATCCTCATTTAACATAAATAACCCTTCTTGGCCTCAGCAGTTCTCTTTGGTTGATTTCAATGCTTACTGTATGTAATTGATATAAAAACATAAGGTTTAGGAAGCAGTTATTGGAACTTGTTAAAAGAAGTAGTCAAGTTCATAAATGCATTCATTTTGCTACGTTACATGCCAAGAGAATTAATAATGTACTTTAGGGAATAAGGGAGAAATTCTGGCTTTTTAAAGAAAGACTGATGTAACTACAGTATTCCACTTCTATGTTAATTGTTTGGCTCTCAAATCCATGACTTTGTTTCTCTTCCACTCACAGCTGCTTCCAATAATCTTTTAAAAACTGACACACACACATAATATACATATATATACACATACAGATGTAGACATAGAAATAAACATACATTTAACTATAAATACCTACTATTACTTAAATAATTTTGTTGTTCTGTATCAAGGAAGAACAAGCAAAAATATCAGCCCTGCTATATAAATAAGGGAGGGGTGAGGAGGGGGAGAGACATAATAAAACTGGAAAGGCTGTCCATAGAAGAATAAACTTTAACAGCATTAGGGATTAAGCTACTTAAAGTCATTTCCAAAGGGGAATCTGGAAGTAGGAAACAGAAGGTGCCAGATTTTTTAACTTAGACACAAACAACTGCCCACAGCCATAGTTGCCTGCCTAGTATTTGCACACTAATACCAAGCATGCATGTGTTCATGTGTGTGCATGGTTGTGACTGCAGGTTGCCAGTTAAGTGCCAAGTGGTTTACATGGCAGCATAATTAATTTCTGAGAGACTAGGACACCAGCCCCCAGCATTGATTTGGTGAAGGGAGAAGGTGTAGAAATAGCAGCCACTATCACTGCTCTCTGGACACTGCACCAGTACTGACAATCTGGCTGCAGCTGCTGCTCAGGGTGCAAAAAACAGCCCAATTATGCTTCTGGGTTTATATGTACACAGTATCCTCTTTGCTGAAATACCCAAGGTATTTATGCCCTCCAGTGGGCTATACCTAAATGTGTACAGATCAAGTTCTTCAGAACTGTATGGCTAAGATTAAGCTCGTAAACTTACATGTAGGCACTTCAGTAAGGCATTCAGCTGGACTACTGACACACTCCAATACCTTTCTAACCAGGGGCTAACTGGCCTACTTTTAATAAGTTCTGAGTATTCAATACTTTTCAGTGACACTAGCAGGAGCTGTTGATTAGATCAAGTAAGAGCTTTTTCAAAAAGTCACTATACACTGTTGAACCACTGTCTTTAAAAAAAATCCAGCTCTATTCTTTTAAACAGTTTTCAGTTTTAGAGAGTTTAAGCTAATTTATTCCGTAAGTATAGCCAACTCAAAAACAAAAAGCAAGGTCATACTAATAATGCAAAAAATCCAAGTACATACTGCAAAGAAAGAGCATGTTCTAGATTGGGACGGGCAAAATACAGCCCACGGGCTGCATCTGGCCTGCCAGGCAATTTCATCCGGCCTGCGGGCAGGCATCCAACCTGGCCCACAGCTGCCCCTGCTGTGCTCCACATGGGGCTGAGCCCTGCGCACTCCTACCAGGGCAGCAGCCTGCATACCCACCCTTGCCTGTGGGAGGGCCCTGGCCAGCATGCACAGCTTCCAGGTGGGGCTGCTGCTGACACTGCTGCCGCCACCCAGAAACGGGCTCGGCTCCTCCCGGCCTCTGGTGACTTCACCTCCTGTCCCTGCTGCAGCACTCTGGGCAGTAGGTAGGGAAGCAGCAGCAGGCATGGGGTGGTGGGGAAGCTGCAGCTGAGTAGGAGTGTCATGCCAGCAAGAGCGCAGAGCCTGGGTCAGCGGGAATGTGGGGCCAACCTGGCTCCATTGCTTGAGGCTTCCCTGCTCCTTGCCGCTTTGTGCAGCTCCCAGGACTCAGGCGGGGTGGAAAGGAGTGGGGCCAAGCCTCTCCAGCAGCACTGATCCTCTGCCCCCCCATACAAGGTCCTACCCACTGGCCTATGGAGATCCATGGGGCTGGGGGGCAGCAGAGTGGGAAGCCTGATTCTTCCCCTACTCCTCATGGTCTCTGTTTGGCTCTGTTCTGGCCGTGCCACCCTCAGAACGAGAAGGAGAGGGAGGGCCAGGCATGTGTCTGATTTTTCCATTTTCAAAAAGTGGTCACTCTGGCCTGCCGCAAGCCATAAGTGCCCCAAGGGCCCAGTGCCTGCTGCTGCCACTAGTGGCAGAGGCTGTGCGCCATAGGAGTGGGTCATGCCAGGGGGACCTCCACATGCACCCCCCACACACCACCAGACCCACACACCCCCAGCATGCACCCCCACACATCACCATACCCTCCCCCACATGCCATCATACCCACACACACCCCATATACCCCCCTCACACACACACCCGCCCATCCAGCCACAAACACCCACCCCCCCAACCTCACCCTACACACACTATACAAGAGTAAGACTTTATTTTGAGCTGTTATGCAATTGCCTCTATATACACTATGCAAACACACAAATCAGGACAAAAATATTTTTTGAAATAAAATTAAAATGGTATAATAGATGTTCAATTTTTAGTATATGATTTGCGTTTTTTCCAGTTCCAAGATGGCAACCCCCCAGTGGAGTACTTCCAGGGGCAAGGGGAGGGACTCCCAATGGCAAAGTTCAGGGGTTAGGGGTGCGATTTTGGCCGTGAGATGGCGACTATGGGATGGGGTACCTGTCAAGGGGCAGGGCACTCAGCAGCTCACCAAAACTCGTTAAGCAGGCCTCCAGCTGAAATAATTGCCCACCTCTATTCTAGATGCTCACTTGTAGATTCCATTAGGGTTCATTCTGGCACAATCAATATATTTATTTTACTTAGTGAATGCAATTTCACACATCCAATTCCATGTGGAACCTAGCATAGAGCAAAGAAGAAAATCCAATTTAAGGACATGTACAAACGTTGTCAGGCAATGCGGTGCAGATCTTTGTGAAAGATAGAGAAGTAGCAGCATTGAGTAAATGCAATTGCTGTAATTTTTTCACCTGTCCTTCCTACTTCTTTCTCATGTACAGATAGAAGGACCTCTCTCACTTTGATCTTGACCACATCCCTAGCTAGCTATTCTGGTTCTGAGCATCAAACTCTGAGGTAGTAACTTTGACATCTGTAAACAAGGTACACAATGGGCTTGATTCTTTGTCAGGCTGCAAAATAAGAGCAATGCAGATATAAAATGTTACCAAAGCAGAAGAAGAGTAGTCCCTACTGATCTTGTGCCCTCATTGAAAGCTGTGGAAAAGGCTAGCCATGGGGAGAGAAATGGGTCCTGCAGTTTGGATCATGTGTGCATGGCTAATCATTGCTCATGGGCAGGGTTCTCTGTTCACTACAGAAAAATGGGGTAAAATGCAGATTTTCTCAATTTAAGAAGAAAAACCTGGATTTTCTCATTTTAAGGAGAAAAACTGGAGAAATGGTGGGTTTCCCCTTGCAGGCTGGAAGAATTCCAGCTTGCAAGAGGTTGGGGGGAGCAGGAGGAGGGCAATCAGAGAGGGGGAGCCATGTGCATGCACGCACATTCACAGGCACATGGCAGCCAGGTAGCACGAGCACAGTTCCTGCAGCTTCCCACAGATAAATATGGGGGTGAGGATTGAGGCCCCCATTGTGAGGGAAGGAGATGAGCAGGACTGGGGCTAGGGCTGCTGCCCAGCTGGGGTGGTGCGTGGGGCTTGGGGCCCAAGGCTGGGCCCTGGCAAGGAGAGGGACAGAGCCACAGGCAGCAGGGGAGTGGCAGGGGGGCCTGGCTCCCTGCTGCTGCATGAGCTTCTGGGGGAGCAAGTGGGGCACATGCCCCCCAGATTTGTATGCAAGGCAGGGGTGGATGAGGGCTCCCTCCTTGTTGTGGGACACCCTCTGGTCAAGTAAGCACCCCCCTCCGGGTGCCTCCACAGCCCAGCAGGTGGAACCTGGTGCAGCAGGGCACAGCAGGGTGGGGAGACTCACTGCCACCACCAGAAGCCCCATGTTGCCATGGGGAGATGCCCCCTGCCCACCGGGCAGCAGTGGGGTACACAACCCCATGCCGCCATGTCTGCTGCTGCCAGGCAGTCAGGGGCACCTCGCTATGGCACCATGGGGCTCCCAGCAGTAATACCAAGCCTCCCCACCCTGCTCTGCCCTGCCACACCAGGACCCACCCACTGGGGTATGGCAGCACCCAGGGGCAGGGCAGCAGGAAAGGGAGCCCAGAGCAGGCAGCCCACATCTATACCACCTCAACAGGTTTCACTGCAGCCATGCCACCTATGGAAGAGTGCGAGCTGGGCTCCATGCTCCACTCAGCTCTGCTGAAGCACCTGCTGCCTTCCACAGGTGGCAGCCAGGGCTCAGGAGCTGTTGGGGTCAGGGGGCTACAGACCCGGCCCCATAGCCCTGGCAGCTGGGGGCCCCCTTCAGCAGGGGGAGGGGGCAAAGGGCACCGGCAGGGCCTGAGGGGCAGTGGGTCAGGAGCGAGTGGCAATGTCATGGGCAGGGCACCAGCATATCAGGGCTGCTTAGTACCACAAAGCAGTGGGGGGCCAGGGGGGAGACAGTTACAGCTGAACCTGCATGCTGGTGAGCAAAGGGGGCAGGAAAAGCTGTGATTTTCTGTGATAACAAACCCAAAATTAAAAAGCCAAAGTTGATACGTATTTATTTTATTATAGTAATTGAAGCACGGGTACGCTTCCAAATTGCTTTAAAACTGGAAATGTATATCAGTAAAACCCTGTGTTCATTTTAAATTGTGGAAAAATGCATATTTTTGTTTTTTTTAACCAGAGAATTGGTGGTTATCAGAGAAAACCAGGATCCTTCATCACGGGTGAGACACTGGAAAAATAAGCCACTAGCTTGTTAAAGTTCACAGAGGAACTAATCTGCAGAGTTACAGCACCTAGTCTCTATCCATCTTTGAAAACTTGCTCCTGATCCACTGAGATTGGTTGGATTTAGATGAAAGTTTTGCCTGATAAGATTTGCTGTTATTTCTGGAATGTGGGACACTGCGGGTGGTAGATTCCAGTACAAGACTGGCATAGGAACTAACATGTTATTCTTAAATCTGGAAAATCCAGACTGTCCCCTTTCTTACTTTGGTACTGCTGGATTTGTATACAAGTGTCAAAATGAGCCTGGAAAAAGAAATCACAGCTCTAGGGCGCACAGCTGCCAGGCCAAGAAGTTCAGTTTAGGAGGCCACACATACTACCAGACCATTCCTTCTCCCACACATGCTGCAGTGTTTCTGGATAAATAGGAAGCTGACTATGTCTAGCAGTGGAAGAAATGACTGCAGAGACCGCTGACACCCAGGGGACTTTTTACATTTCCTAATGTAAACTTTGATTTTGCTATTTTTATTGGGGCAGGGGTGTTCACCAAATGGAGCGCTTCTTCCTCCAAATTTCTATTACTAGCTAATGCAGCAGACTGTACATGGTATTACTACTTTAACATTATAATTAGAGATGGGCAAACTTTGTGGGGTCTGAGGTTGTGAAAGCCTCTTTACATATTACATATAATTTTGGGGGGGGGGGTGAGGAGAAGGCTGCAAGGTGTGAAGCTCAACTACCTTTTTTTTAATTTGGGTAAGAGAAAATAAAGAGCAATTCAATTTTTCATTTAAAATAGTGTTTTAAGTCAGGGGTGCTCAGCCTCTGGCTGGCAGGTCAAATCTGGTTCACAGAGCCATGGCATCCAGCCCATGGGGCTCCTCCAGGGTCAAGAAATTTGATGGTGGGGAAGCAATAGCAATCTATACTGTGCCTCCCCCCCAACACACACACACACCCCGCTCCAAACTCCCAAGCACCATGGTTTGATTGGAGCCAGGCCACATCCCATTCCCTCTGTATAGCTGGGTTGGAGCTGGGCCATGCCCCCTTCACCCTGTGGGGCCAGGCCATGCTGTAACCCCTACAAGGCTGGATGGGAGCTGGGCCATAGCCTCTCCCCTGATGCAGTTGGTTTGGGGCCAGGTTGCAGCTGGGCCAAGTACCCTTCCTCAGAGTAGGTATTGGGGCTGAACTGTTCCCACTCCTCTCCGCACAGGCAAGTGGCACTCCACTGTGCCCCACTCCGGGCACCAGATCCAGCCAGGGGATGGACCAAGTACAGCCCATTCAGCCCACTGAACAAAGAGGTTGACCACCACTGATCTAGGTGAAGCCCTGGCTGGGCTAAGTTTCAGAAAAGTATGTGGTAGAATGGTGAACAGAACACAGCTGGTGTAAAAGAGACAGAACACTGTCTCTCACCCCATTCTTATTT
>NW_017729022.1:132629237-132656385 GCF_001723915.1 Gavialis gangeticus | reverse complement strand
CCAGAGGAGGGCCACTTGCATGGTCAGGGGGCAGCAGAGCAGGCCCTAAGAGACCTGAACCTGTTCAGCCTCCACAAGAGAAAGCTGAGGCGGGATCCAGTGGCCTGTTACAAACTAGTCAGAGGGGACCAGCAGGCATTGGGGGAGTCCCTGTTCCCCCAAGCACTACCAGGAGTGACTAGAAATAACGGTCACAAGCTGGCAGAGGGTAGATTCAGACTAGACATCCGAAGGCACTACTTCACAGTCAGGGCGGCTAGGGTCTGGAACCAACCTCCAAGCAAAGTGGTGCTGGCTCCTACCCTGGGGGTCTTTAAGACAAGGTTCGACAATCACCTTGCTGGGGTTGTTTGACCCCAGAATTCTTTCCTGCCATGGACTTGATGATCTGCTCAAGTCCTTTCCAACCCTACCAACTATGAAACTATGAAAATGGCATTAGCTGCACTGAAGTCTATGTCACCAGCTCACACCAAGAACTAACTCCACAATGTGTGAGCAGGTTGCAGGGAGTAGGGTGCTTGGTTTTGATTGACTGAAATGGATGAGGTGACCTATACTTTTGCAATGAACTCAGCTTTTACAGAGGCACAAAATTAGAGCTGGCATCCTTAATACCATTAATACAACTTCCTTAATATCACTCATTCATCAACATCAAGGCCAAAAAGAAAAAAGGAAAAAAACACACAAAAACAAAAAGCATGCGCGCACACACACTTAGAGATTAGGGATAGTAGAGTGGAATTACAGCTGAAATCACAATCCTGAGCCACTTCTGTAGCTAAAATAAGTCAGTGTATCCTACCACAATAACAGTGAAACATGTGTAACCAAGTACATGCGTACTTGGTTACGCACACAGAGCTACCTGCATGCCACGTCCAAGTGTTGGAATCCTGGGGTGCCCAGTAGTGTAAGCCTCAGTTGGCTCTCTTAGGAGCTGAAACAAGGATTTCCAGTAGGGAGGGTCCCTTTTACACTTACACACCCTTTGCAACAACTGATATAATTATTTACAAATATTTAATTATATACAATTTAATTATATATCTTGTACTGTATAACTAAAGCAGATACAAGTTACAAATTGCTAGCAAAATAACTCTATATACAGTACACAAAAGAAGCACTGGTGGTACAGACATAGTCACTTGGGTGCCTATAAGGTGCACAAACTGATATCCTCTCAGGTGTGACATAGGTTAAAGAAGAAGTATGAACAATAATTAGGCATTAAAGCTCTAATAAATAAATTGCTTAATATTTACAATATGAGCTATTGGATACTTATGTACAAACATGACTAATGGCCTTTACGTGCAGTGAATTTGCACACAATCCCCAGCTCCTCCCACCGCACTGTGGCAGGTCCTTCGTGGCTGGGGTCCTCCCACATTGGCCCAGGCATCAGTGCACTGCTGCAGCTGCTCCCATATCTGGATCCAAACGCACAATACACACTGCCTCAGGCCAGGCCCTTGCACAGTGGGCAGCACAGCTTGGGTTGTAGGCTAAAGCAGATACACTTCTCCCACGGGTGAGCATGTGGACACACTGGGTTGGGCTCCCGCAGCCCACACCCTCCCTTTAGGTCGCATGCACACTGACAATCTGGGACTAGTTCCCCGAGTCTTGCCTTCCCTTGTCTAAGCACTGGGACGTGCTAGGCTGGGCTTCTGCAGCCGTGCACTCCTCCCTTGAATTACACACACACGCGCACACACACACTAATCGGGGTTTGCTTGCCCACAAGCAAACTCACATGCTTCTCAGGCAGCTGCCTAAGGGGACCGGCCCGTTCCCTCCAAAGCCCCAGCTCGAGTCCTGGGGCCAAGTGCTCCTCTGACCCATTAGCAGCTCAACACAGCTCCAGCAGGCGAGTCACTGCAGCCTGGCCCATGCAGCCCTCTTCCCACAGCACACCCTTCTCTCCCCCCCGTCTCTCTCTGGGCAGGGAAAACTCCCCACTTTTAAAGAAATCCTCCCAGCCAATCCAGAGGCTAGGATTTTCTCAGGCTTTCCCTAACCATCCCTCTGATTTCAAGCCCCTGGCTGGGGTTTTTCCATTCTTTTCCTTCCTCCAAGTTGTCCCGGTCCCAGACAGCTTCATTTTGCCCTCAGTGTAAGGTCCCCATTGGGACAAACTTCTTTTGCCCTAGTACAGTGTCTCCAAAAGACAAGCCTCATTATGAGACACTCTCCAGTCAGGTAAGCAACCCTTAAACATCTGTTACACATGCATAGAGGGTCTGTCACTATTAACTCCACTCATGGCCCTATACAAGCAACAGAGAGCTTCCTAAAAGAATCTGAGATTTTTTTAGGAAGGATGTGAAGATGGAGAACTTGGAAAGCATCCATTCCCCATCCCTGGGAGTGGCCAAGCCGAACAGAAGCTGATGAGCTTGTTTCAGTCTTGGATAACAGAGCAGGTCCTTTGTCCAATGGCCAATTCCATAGTTTCAACCTTTCTGTGACATTAGTAGTAAGTCAAGACTCTCTCAATGCAGCCAGTAGAATTCCACTGACTGAAAAAAACAGTGTAACCCAAAAGAGACTATGGATTGTTACCTGTATGCAAGGCCTGCTGGCAGAAAAAGAACATCTAGTGCTATTTAGAGAGAATCTGGTTCAATAAATAAAAAGTTTGTTCTGCATTTGATTATCCACAGTGCTAAATCTTAAACATGAGGTTAAAGGCTTCTTTAAAAACTGATGTAGAATTGAATAAAGACTGATACAGCTGTGCATCAAACTATCTAGGCTCAAGGTAGCCAGAACCCAATCCAAGCAAGCCATTAGATAGAACAGGGGTTGTCATCGAGGGGTGCACATACCCCTGGGTGTACTTGGGAAGGCCCCAAGGGGCACGCAGCAGCAGTGCAGAGAAGCAGGGGGCAGGGCCGCCAGGACTTTGTGCTTCTTGTGCCACCGTGCACCACACGCCACTAGCACTTTTGTTTTTGCCGGTGCCATGTGCTACTGGTGCTTCTGCAGCTGCTGGCACTTCCGGTTTTGTTGCTATGCACTGCTGGCACTTCTGATTTTGCTGCTGCGCGTGCATGGGGGGGACCCCCCTCCCACGGTCATCAATTGGCTGCCGGGGGACCCCACCCCGTTGCTCACTGAACGGCCACTGGGGGACTCCTTGTTTCTCAAATGGCTGCCAGGGGTACACTGACCAAGAAAAGTTGAAAACGTCTGTGACAGAAGGTGGAAACTGCCACCTCCACTGTCCCGCAGTCAGCCTGTGTGACTAAAGAGCATGTGTACGGTTGATTTACACTTAAAGTAATCCTACACTGCAATCCAGAAAAGGTGACTTCAGCTCATGTAGGCATACCCGAGCTTGTGTAAACTAGCTAACTTGGATACTAACAACAGTGGAGTGCAGGAGTCAGTATGGGAAGATGCTCACATGGCCAGCACAAATAAAGTTCCTTAGGGTTACTGTACGTCTGGGTTTTCTTCAACATGTCCTCTTTTTAGACCCTTGCCCTTGTGTCTGGGTGAGTTTTTAAAATAAGAGCGAATGTCCAAGTTTTTGCTCTTCCTCTGCTTTCCCAGGCTGGCTGCTTGGGGCTGGGAGCAGTGGGCAAGGTGATTGGCTGTCAGGGGTCACATGCTGCCTGGACATGCCCCGGTGAGCTGCTCCCGGGTAAAGAGACACTCTGTACATGTGGGTGCACATGCAATGCAGGAGCTGCTTGGGCAGCAGGGATGGGGGGCAGGGGGCTGGGAGTGAGGGGGGGGCTGGCAGGTCAGGGCAGCTGGCAGGGCTTACGAGTGAGGGGCAGAGGCAGGGCACTGCCCTGCCCCCTTCACAGGTGTCTTCTTTTTTTATACTGGAAATACAGTAACCCTAAGTTCTATAGCACCACAGTAGTGGTACCCAGGACAGTTAATTTAAATTTAATTGGGGTATGTCTCCATATATTGCAGTCTTCCCCCTGGACTGAAGCACAGACGTTGCTTTAGGTTGTTTATGGCAGGTGGGATAAACAGAGACAACACACAGAATCTGCACTGATACCCACCACCCAGATAAGACACCACCTGTTTTATGCAACGGCTTTAAGGAAGGGCCCACAGCTTACAGTGCAAAAGTACCTAACCTTTAATGATCCCTGTTAGGCAACTGCTAGGAGCTGGTCCTTTGGGCAGCATGTTTTCCTGTATGCAAGTAGCCTACAAGAAAAGCAACAAGTTTTGCAAGGGTCCCAGGACACTTATTTTCAAAGAGCCCAACTCAGGATGTAACAATCTCCTCGCTGAGACAAATAATATCACACTTGGCTTCCAGGCACAGTAATAGATCCATTACCATTTGTTGTCTTTGTGTCACTGTAGTATTTCTGCTGCTACAAAGATACTATTTTGAGAAAGCAAAATTGTCAAAAATGTACCAAACCCCTGTAAAACTCAGGCACCAGGCTCATAGGTAATGCCATTTTCAAGTGAAATGTACTGAGTGATGCTGCCATCTGTCGACAGAAGCTAAAATCTCATCCTATTAAAAAGTTGAACTGTAGGATGTTCCCCTCAAAATGTCTGTGAATAAACTAAAGCTAGCAAATGGTCTGAATAAAGGACTGACATGTAAGAGGCATTTGAAACTGCAAACTTATACTACTTGAATAATTCAGCTTGCTTGTAGTTCAGATGTTAAAAGAAAGAGGATCACTCTTCCTCATGCCTCCTTACAATTCCAAGGAAAGAGCAAATTCCAGTGAGAAGGGCATTGGTTTGGGATTTTAAGGGTCTCCTCCCAACAATTGTGTCCCAACTTCCTCCCCGGGACTTTGGAATAGTTACATCAACTCTACTTCCCCTCCCCACGTTTTGTCTATTTAGACTGTGAGTGCAGGAAAACCCAGATCAGAATTGTTCTCAGCTTGATTTATTCACAGCAGTTTCCCAAATTAAAGGACAAGCCACTCAGCTGACAGCTGCAGCTTTTACTTCAAAAGGGCACTGCTTCTCTCCTCAACTAGAGCACATCAGCAGACCAAACCCTCATCTTTTCAGGGGCCAAAGGAACCTAATCAGAAAGTATCCACGTTCTATTGAACTTCAGGGCAGTAACCATCCTTTATTATGTGTTTGGATGGTGCTTAGCTGGGGTAAGATTTTCCAATACACCCAAGTAAATAGGACTCCTTAGTTTCAAAAAAGTGACATAGGCACTTCGACCAAAATTTTCAAAGATATTTAGGTATCGAAAGATGAGATAGGCATCTAATCTGTGTGGGCATTTTTTTGAAAATACCAGTTCATACCTAAGGACCAGGTTTTTCAAAAAGTATTTAGGTGTCCAAGTCTGCCTGACAGTTGGCAAGATTCACAGAATATCCACAACATGTACCCAGTGCCCTCATGGACAAGCACATCCTATCCATCCACTCTCACTTGAACACACCAAACCTGGAAGCATGGCAGTGAAGTGATCAGGGGGCTTCCTTACACAGCCACTCTGGAGTCCTCCATCTCTGGCATGTTTGGGAATGACCATGGGAAAACGGGCCCAGGGCAATTTTAATGCCATGGGAGCAAGTTAGCTGGAGTACCTCAAGAGTGCTGGGGATGCAATTTAGACTACCACTTTGGTACCGCTAAGATTTAATGGGATTTAGAAGGTCAAGTCATTCAGGTGACATTGCAAATGTTGCCTCTGATCTAGCAGAGTTAAACACAGAGAAGTTTTGAAGACCAAAAGTGGAGGCAACTGCTTAGGTAAGAAGACAGGGAATGTTAGCTTCGCATTCATGACAGTAATAGATCCTTCTCCCCCTTAGATCAGAAAGGTACCTTAAAAGCACAGCTGCACTTATAATTTGTGAAGCAAAGCCCATGAATCTCAATTACACCTGAGAACAACTACTGCCATTGTTCTAATTGGTTTTAGTATCCAATTAGAATACTAAAGACACCTCTAGCATCTCCTTTCATCCCGGGCTCTCAGAGTACTTGACAAACATGTTTAAACTGAAGCAGGAGAACAAAGATTTTTCTGACTTTCTTCAGCAGGTTATGGAAGAATTCATTGGGACAAAACCCTGACACCTGCAAAATGACTACATGGTTGCTTAAAGGAAGTTGAAGCCAGGCTCAGGATAAGAGGATTGTGAATCAGCACAATTGCTTGAAATTGGCAGATTCAGAAGTGTCCCAATGACTGTATCTTGGCAAGAAACTACAGACAATGCAGTCTACGGTCATAAAAAGAAAGGTGACTCCAAAAGGAGACAAAGTATTTAGGAAGGAGGGGAATCACATCCACCCACCCCACAAATCACACACTTACAGAAACCTCTTTTCTAGTCTCCCTTAGCTTTGTTACCAACTCTTTAAACGGAACTATTTGTATCTACATTTAGTAAGCAGTTTTCCAGTTACTATATAAAGGAATCATTTTGGAGAGATCAAAACAATCAAAAACACACAGTGCTCCTGGATGACATATGCCAGGATGTTAGTAACCATAAATGGCTTTCATATATGGCCTCATCACCATCCCCCCCCACAGTAGCCCTTTCAAGTGGGAATTACAAATTGCTTACTTGGAGAGGAAATTTCAAACAGCCCACTTATCAAAAAAGTGCCAAATAAACCTGTCATGGGGATAGGAGTTACAAACCATTCCTAAACTCTGCAGACGTTTCCTGAGCCTGTGAACTCTGATCTTGGCTTCTAATAAACATGACATCAGCTCCTCAGTATTGCAGACACAAGACACATGACCCACCAATATGTTATCGCTTCCTCTGCAGTTTCTTCTAAAATCTGTTGTAAAGCACAGTAGTGATATCAATGGGAGTCTTTCCATTCATCTGAACCAAGTTCATATCAAAATAGTACTAAGTGAAAACTTGCTGTATATTTCAAAAGGTAAAGCTACCTCAAGTCTGTACATGTTCACCATGATATTATGATATAGGCCACAAATATATTATGAGAAGCACAAATAGTTTCATTGGCATAGTATGCACCTAAAACAATACTGCATCTGCTAGATAAAATAGATGGTTTCCAGATATTGAATTAAGCATAATTTAAGTCACTGTCAAAGATTCCTTACCAGCCAACTTTTCATCTGAGAAATGCAAATGAGTTCTGAAAAAAAATGATTATAAGATTGTATATTACAGTAGTTTTCTGAGTAACATCTCAAAGGATTTTATGGATAGCATCATCTTAAATATGCTGGAAGTCAGGCACTAGAGTAAATGTAATTTTAACCTCCGAAGCGATTCTGAGTGATAAAAATGACTAACACCCCGTAGTTCAATTTCACAATGTAGGTATTTCCTCCTTGAATTGATGGGTTTTTTTGGTTTCTTGGGGTTTAAGTTAAATCTTGGGAACAAAAATATGGCAATATTTTCATGAAAAGTTCACTTATTTTTCTACAAACTGTAGAAGTGACTGACATTTTTCAGACTTTACAAGTTCCCAAAAATCGAAAAACAAAAAAGGATAAGAAAAAAACTGGAAAATTTTCTCCATCTAACACCCAAACATTTCTATCCTAACTAAACTAAACTAAATGATACTAAACCTTCATTTAAGGAAAACAAAGCTATGCCCCTTCTTGGAGTATAGGAAAGTTAAAATTTTTAAAATATCAACCCCCCACTTCACTGTCCATGAATTTATACACTATTTATTTCTCATATCAACAAAACATTCCAGGTTAAAAAAAAAGTTAAAACATACCTTATTGACTCAATGAACTGTTGAGCCTATTTAATATTCTCAGCTAAAGCTCTTAAGATCAGAAATCCTATAATTAGATATTTGTGGGGTTATAGGATACTTAACATCAGAAAAGCAAACCTAAGAACTAGTATCTTTTTCCCTGCCCAAGGACACCTGGATGGGGTGTGTCTATCTTCACTCAGTGCCCAGTTTAGGGCAGACCTAGCAAGAAATATAATGCTCTATCAGTACAAGAGTGCAAAGTGGCAAACAAGATTGAAGTCTTCAGGAGTATCTGAGCACCAGAACAGCTGGTAAGTCACAGAGTCTGAAAAGCTGGCTAATGAATAATCAAACATTCCCACTTTCTACACATTTCCACTCACAGTCCTCTGTACAGAATCCCTGTCCAGACTAATAGTCACTACAGCTGGGAATATCCCCAACTCCACAAGGAACCATCACCATCCTGAGCATGGGGTACCTAAAGCAACTGTGCATAGGCAATACTCAAACACCAGGTAACTTCTAGCACATCCATAGATCCTGTATAGACATGAGATCCCTTGGCAGCTGACAGATGGCCACTCCACAAGGGCCTAATGCCCAGGTCAGTGCTGGATATAGGATACATCCAGATCAAGTGAAATCTAAAGGGCCCTGTGACCCATTCTAGGAAGAGGAAGAAAAGCCCCACTGGCTGACAGAAAATGTAGGGCAATACTCCACTCCCCCAAGCTGAAGGAAGAGAATCTCACCTCAGGGTACAGCCTGTATACATCAGTGGTGTAAATCAATGGAGCCACTCCAGTTTATACCAGCTAAGGAACTGGCTTCCAGTTCTGCCCAGCACATATACACAGCACATATCCTCAGAGTATTGAAAAGCACCAGCCATTCTATGCCAGTGATATTAGGTCACAGAGTTTAAGGAGGAAAGTAAAGTGTCATGGATGCGGTTGAAACTGCTAGGGAGGGCAAGTGATTCAATAGGGAGAGCAAAGTTACCAAGGGGTTTTTTTATTGGCGGGGGGGCGTTAATTTGTATCCAAGGCCAAATTAGCCAAAATTAATTCTAAATCCAAGTGTCCAGAACCATAAGTGGCCTTACTACCAGTAAACATCCTCCACCTGCACCCGTGGCTTCAGCTGTTTCCAAAGCCTTTGGCGGGCATCCTACTTGCAGGCCCAAGCCCAGAGGCTTGGGGTTTGGATGCCCCTGAGTTTTGCTTGCCCTTAGCTGTAAGGCCCTCGGAGCAAGCAAGGGAGGAGACTCCTATTTCCATAAAGTGGGCTTAAAGCTGCTGTACCTCAGCAAGTACTGAACCACGCCAGAAGAGCACTTCATCTGCAGAGCGGTTCAGGAAAACTGCCCTCTTGGACACAGATGCATGGTATTTCCCCTGCCAAGTTAAGAAGCCTCTACACTTGATCTGAGCCTTCAGGAGGCCAGTTAGAAGTTACTTAGAACAGCTAGGACTGAGGCTGCATCTCTAGAAGTGCTCTGTTATCTTTAAGGACCATAAAAGTTTAGTGCTTTGGTTTTAATGACTCACACAGCAATACAGTGCCTCCTACCAACGTGCTGTGACATTCGTACACAAAGGAAGTGTGTCAGCTACTGAGTCATACTGTTCCAAAGGATTGGCTGTCTCCAGTCCAATACCAACCATGCCCAGTCCAACTCAGTTCTGACACTGTTGTAGCTTAAGGTTAGGCTCATCTCCCAAACTCTTTCTAAAATAAAATGTGTTTTAGCTGTAAACACACAAAATGCCATTTCCCAAACCAAGCTGCCGAGTCCACATTCCCCTTGAAAGCCTGACTGTTACACTGCACATACACTTAGCAGCTTGACATCAAAGAAAGAACGCAATACGAACTGCGGAAAGGATTGAAAGTTGCACTGATTGGCCGTTTAGGAGCCAGCTTTAATACATGAGTGGGACTTGTGTTTTTACACTACTGACCTACATTTGCAAATCCCCCAAGGGCAATTTTGTCCAGCCTGTAAAAAAAAAAAAGAGAGAGAGAGCTATAAAGCCACCTATATTAAGCTGTTATGCAATAGAAAGCACAGCTGTGCTGAACAAAACAGCGGACAAAAAAAAGAGAGGGGAACAAAAGGCATGAGGTTTCATGTAGAAAAACTAATACACTCCATCTGACAAAGAAGAGACTTTAATTAACTTGTCCTTCTTGAGTGCAGAGATAATTAAATTAGAGAAACAAACACAAAGGGGTAATCAGTTTAGAAGAGCCCTCAAAAGAAGGCAAACAAAAGACTGTCCTAGGTTCATCAGGCAAAAAAAGAAGCCTTTTTTTACCAGATTTCCTTTTTGTGTTAAACGCACTGTTGTGCTACCTGTCTTAGAAGGATGGGAAGACCCAAGCTTGGTTCAAGTTTTCCAAACCTTTGAAAAGCCACCAGGACTGCCAGAAAGTTATAGTGCTGTCCATTCCCAGGATCTTGTGTTTTGTTTCTTAAAGCTCTGAACTTTTGCAGGTATGTGGGAAACTCAGCTGTCCTTTAACAAGTTTCAACCCCTTGTCATTGTAAGAAGTTTGAAAATACTATCTGAGTGCATCCTAGTCTCAAAAACCAGCAGAAAAATAAGCAGCACTAAAAATAATTTTAAAAACTACATTTTCTGATCTGTAAGTTAGGCTTATGAGCTCTGGGGCAGGAGTGGGAAAGAGAGAGGGAAGTGGAAGGGACTCATTATTTTGGGACTCTAAAGGTTGACAATATTAATGCTAAGGCTTGCCTGACTGGTTTAAATGGTGCACAAATGTGTAAGAATGAGAAGCACCATGTAAAAATTAAAACTGTTAGAAAGACACCTATATTGGTCTAACTGCATCCACACTAAGGGTTTGTGCTGCTTCGAGTACATCACTTCAAAACTGAGCCAGCAGCATAAAAACCCACACCATAAAACTGCATGTGGACCAGTCCTTCCTGCCAGACAGTGGGCACATCTACACGTGCATTAATGCAGCATAATTATGGTGGATAAAGTTAGTACCTGTTATTACATGTATGAAACAATGCACCATAGGCACTGCTACTGTGCAGCAGCACCAGTACACGTTATGTGATGCTAATGCGCAGTAGACTAGTTCTACTGTGCATTAGCACAGTTTTTCCCATGACATTCTACTGCACAGTAGAATTAGTTTACTGTACTTTTAGTGTCTCATGTAGATGTGCCCAGTAAGAAGCACTTTGTGGCTCAAACCCTGAAGGTACAAGTATTTTGCACTTAAAACACGTGTGCATGACTACTATGAAACTACTTGCATGTCAACCTTTCAGCTGGTGCTGAAGTGCTTAGCAGGATCAAGCCAGAAGTGCTTCGAATTTTGCATGGCCATGCCCACCAACATGAATTAACATAAAGGAGAGAGCAAGAGCATGCTAACCACTTCTATAAAGGAATCTTTCCTGACCATAACTTCCTTGAAGTGCACATGCTCCACGAAACTTGCAGCAGAAGTGCCTCCAGGAGAAGCTAGAGGTTCAATGGCCCTGAAAACATCTGCTCAGCACAACTGGAAAGATGCACTAGGGAGGAAGGGAGGGATGAATTTTCTGCTTAAAGTTGTGGAGTTGTTCTGGATGTTGAATTAGCTTCTACAACCCTAAAATTCCTCTCTGCCATCCCTTCCCTGATGCCTTCCACCGCTTTCTTGTAGTATCCTTGCATATCGCTTACCCCATTTTGACACAGGCCTCTATTGAAAGGTTTGTATACCTGTGTAAAAATAGGTTCCTGGTCTTCCACAAGGCATTTCTAAAAGCAGGATATCTGGAAGAGGATGAACTGACACAGACTGTTAAGGAGTGGAACCCCTGAAGAGACAAACAATGATGATGATGCCAATGGCGGCAGCAAGACCAATGAGAGAGAAGGCAGTGGCGACAACGACAGTGATGACAGCAACAGCTGAAAGGACTGGGAAAGAAATAGGCAGGGGAAGTGGGAAAATGGTGTGAGCTTAAGGTTTAGAAGAAAAGGTTTGTATGTTTTGTGAGGGGCAAGGGTAATGGTGATGGACATGTGGGAGCACAGTGCAGATATTGTGACGGGAATATGTATAACGTAATTGCAATGAAGTGCTTTGGACTGTTAAAGAAGCCATAGCAGCCACGGGACAGTTTAGCAGAAGTACTGCTACATATATATATATATATATATATATGTATGTATATATAATCACAGTACTTATATTTTTTTAAAAGCCACAACAACCTTAAAATACAGCTGAATAAAAAAGCCCCACAGATAATTTCCATCCAGCTCCTGCCTGTAAACTTCCTTTGCACCTGGCCTTCATTGCTGCACAACTCTACCAAATCCTGTCCCCATCTTGATAGCAGAACTGCACTTGTTTTCATACCAGATGTCCATACAATTAGGCCTTTCCTCAAAGCTGTCAGAGGCCTCGTTTGAAAATGCTTATTTTCCATCATGGAATATTTTGTAAGCAGTAAGGCTTGTTTCAATTTAAGCAATTTAGATACGGGGAAAATAATGCCTCCTGCCAGCCAGGGACAGGAATGACTGGCCAACACTCGTGATAGAAGTAATTGTGACATATTTTATCTTATCATTTGCACTTCTTACAGTAAAGTCTTCTTCACTTAAAATACTGTGCTCAAGTTGAGTTAGAAAATGGTTCCTTTTGCCCTATGGACATCTAAACCAACATTTTATGAAGAAATTTTTGATATATCAGTTTTCACTCCCAAAAAACGGTTTTGGTTGCCAAAGAATGCATAGCACTGAAAAAGAAAGGTTGGTTTTCAGGTATACAAATTTGATAGAATAAAAACCAAACAAAAAAACTAGAAACTTAGGGCAGAGAAGACACTTCCTAGGCAAAAAAATTCCCAAACTCACTTTTTGGCAAAAGAAGTCAATGGAAAGTGGCACCCATCCCTAACAATGGCCTGCCAAAGTCGAGATTTTCAGGCACTTAAAGAAAATGTGAGTAGCATCATCTTCACCATCCACAAGGTGGCATTTGCTATACAAATATGCAATGGGAGATTTTTTTTTTATGCACTATAGTTTGCCATCCTAATCACACCCACTATGGAGTTGGGGATCAGGAAAACCTTCCTGCAGAAGTAGGCTGAACGCTCTTATTACTTGGGAAAGTGTAGGATACACTGCACTTGCTCAGAGGAAGAAAGAGTTATAACTATATGAATTCTCAGCCATTTATGCTATTCTCCTGATACTAAGAAGGAGCTTGGCGGGAAACTGGTACAGAAAAGCATGGTTTTAAAGAAGGCTTAAAAAACAAGGTTGCCTCCTGCTGTAAAAAAAACGTCTTTTAAATGTGACTATTGCGGCATCTACTGGCCTTAGTGCAGTAAAGCAGTTTGCATTTTCTTTGGCCTTGAAAATGTACATACAACTATGCACAAGTTCAGGTCCATTCTCTCTCAACTTTTTGTTTTCCAACAGTTATTTAACTTCTCTGCATCTTAGCCACTTATAACAATTTTAGGATTTAAAACAAAAAGTTTAGATATGTCTTAAAAATAAAAAAGAAAGGGCAGTAACTGTGACCACACCTGGCCATCTTCTGTATTAGTTTACCATTTTGACACGTATCCAATATGGGATTTGTGCTGGAATTCCAAGACTGTATGCTGGAATAGCACCCAGTCCCTGGGGGAGACCGATGCGAGGCCCATGGACTACAAGGATGGCTCAAAAGGTTTCCATACGAACTAATTTTCAGTGAAAAATTATGAGGGGAAGGGAGAGGGGAGAAAAGAAAAAGAGAGAAAAAGCTTTCAGTTGAAAAAATAAAGGTGCTTTCACAACTTTCAAAATTTTCAGTAAACAAAAAAAAGATCAGAATGCTCCAAAACACAACTAACTAAATTTAGTTAGACTAACAACTGAAAAATTCCTGTTCAGACATCAACAGCATTGTCAGGTCTTACATATGTAAGTATTGTATTGGAAGCTCAAAATTATCATATTTGCTGAAAGACTATCATACACTGGGGAAAATAGTATGAAAATAAGCACACAAACACGCAAATAAGTGTTATTTACTTTCTATTGCTCACTTGAACTGAAAAATGGGTGTAAATCAGTAAAAACTGAATGACTTAAAAATCAGAATTTATCAGTGGGAAAAATAATGGTAAAAACTGAGAATGCAGAACACTATTCACAGAGGTGCTGTGAGACTTGACTCAATGTCTTGAGCCTGCTTTGCAATCCAGGGCAGCATGATATTAGAGAAATGCAAAAGTTTGTTGGACAAGTCACGCTTCAAATGAAGATATTTTCTTAAGAGCCAGCCGCAGGAGAAAGCTGCTGATTAAAATCACAGGGCGTGTTCTAGATGCATGTCACCTCTTCAGGCTTAGGTTCTTCCTGAAAGATTTCAAAACCTAGCCCTTCTTCTCTGGCTCACGGTCCACTTCAGAGAGCAGCATATGATGAAATATTAACATGACCAATGTAAAAATTGGAGCAATTTTAAACCATGATAGAAAATCCCTGGAGTGTGAGTAACAATGAGGTGAGCAGAGGAGGAACTCATTACACAAAACAGAGCAGGGGCCATAATGCATGGAAATGTATCACAACAATGTGTGTTTTTACCAGACATCTGACTTCATGACTCCAACCTTTGTCATATTGATTTTTGACATGAGTACTGGAGGTCTGTGCAGTTTTCGTTCCAGCCAGAATCATTTGTCATGACCAGGGATTAGATAATCCATTAAACCTACCATTCAATCTTACTTTTTGCTTAAGTACAACAGTCCAGCACAAGATTAAAAAAGAATGGGCTTGGAATGTCTTGCTGAACTGATAAAAATAATGAATGGCTGGGCTGTCAAATGCATTAGACAGTTAGGACAAGACGTTCAAAAGTTTCCTGCGCTACCTTTGCTCTGTTGCCAGGAAAGTGGGTACTACATGGGAACAGAATCAGGCTGATGGTGAAAGCTTATAAAAATCTGACCCTTATCCATATTGAACTCTTAAAGAAGAAGAATCCCTTTTTCAGGGGTCAAAAAACCCCTTTTTCAGGGGGTCACAAATGTGTCTGCAGCACCACATATTGCAGGGCCACGCTCATCCAGACACAGCTAAACTGTGCATAGCTAAACCAGGTATAAGTAGGTACAAAAGTGCTGCCCAGAAGTGTATTTATTGAAAACCTGTCCTGAAACTTGTAGCAATTTGCAAAAAAGCAATAAAATGCATCAATTCTGGGTGAACTAAGCCTGTAGGTACCCATATGTTTATTTCAAAGTTAGTGCTTCTTGGTCCCTTGCACTACCCTACACAGCTTCTGTCCTTTCCACTCCTTACTGTCACATGCTTAGGGAGTGAACAGAGCCCAAGCAAGGTCCAAGAGTAAAGGGGAGAGGGAGAGCATAGAGGGCAAGGGGCCCACCTGTAGCAGTGGGAAGGGGAAAGAATTCAAAACAAACCTCTGATAAATTAGATTCAATCCATAGAAAAATTATAAACATTTATATATACAGATTACAAACTAATTATTGTGAGTGTCTTAAATCAGGGTTGTCTTAGATTTGACTAAATGTGGTAAATTCTGAAGAGTTCTCATGAAATTCACACCATCTTCCATAGGTACTTAGGCACTTCATTCTCACTGACCACATCTACATGAGATGCTTACTGCACAGTAATCTAATAACACTGTGCAGTAGCTTGCTGGTCAAAAACTGCTAATAAACTACTGTCTAGTGTTATTAGGCTACTGCAGTAATAGTCACATAAAAAAAAAACCGTGTACCAGTGCTACTGTGCAGTAACTGTAGTTACTATGCATTTAGCTAGCGCTTCATAATGGAAGTACTAAACTAAATGTGCAGTAACTATTGTGTAACTACTGTGCATTAATAAATGTGTAGATGTGCCCACCGAGTTCCTTTGAGTGTCTGGATTTAAGTACCCTAAATCATTTTTAAAAGAAATCCAGTTTGAATCATTTAGGCTTTTTTAAAGATTTACTATACTGCGAGCTCTAACAAACACTTCTTGTGTGACTTTGGCAAGTCACTGTTCTTCTCTTCCTCCACTGTGCTGCTTAGGTGCCCAAGTACCTGAAGGACCATTTAATGAGTCTAGTTTTGCACCATTCCACTGACTCACCCTTAAGACAGTCAGAAAAAGTACCAAAGAGGAGGTTGACCTGCCTACCTTTTGCAGTAATGTTTTTTCAGGGACTGAAGCAGGGTGGAATAGGACCTGGCCCTCAAATCTCTCGGCATCTTTATTGGTAGAGAGAGACCAGCACTGCATTCATCTTTGGAGGTTTTTAAGAGCCAGCTAAGCAAAGCCTTGGCTGGGGTGATTTAGTTGGGCCTGGTCCTGCTTTGAGCAGGGCGTTAGACAGATGATGTCCTGAGGTCCCTTCCAACTCTAATTTTCTATGATTCTGTTTCTTCAATTTTTTTTGTATGGTATATTTTTAGATCCAAGGTTTGAGCTGCTGCCAGTATGACCTTTGCCCTTGCCACCACATCTATAATGAAATTGCTGGACACTGTAAAAGTCACTTGCCAGAATAAGTCTATACTTAAGAGTCAGGGATAAATTGCATCAAACAGGTCTTGCACATTTTTTCAGAGGATACATTAAGTTTAAAATCAATTGAAAGCTTGAAAGATGCTCAGATGCTACAATGGCAAGTACCTACAGATGAATAAATACTCACAGCAAAACAACATCTTGGAGCAGCACCTGCAGATTACAATCCAAAGATCTCAGATACTTCCGCACAATCCAAAATGCACTTTGAGGAGTGACACATAAAAGATTAAACGGTCATTTGCTAGGCAGGGCAAGGAAATGGAGCACTTGGATTTATTCTCTTAAACTTGTTAGGGTGCTAACAGAAGTGACCCTGTTTTGCGATCAACCCCCCCACCACCACCACCCCCGAGTGGTTGTAGTAGGCAACTCCCTCATGAGAGGGACAGAGGAAGTGATCTGCCATCCTGACCCCCTGGTCCATGAGGTCTGCTGCCTCCCAGAGGCCCATATCCGGGACATGGCAGAGGAGATTCCTAAGCTTGTCTGGCTCCCAGACCACTACCCCATGGTCCTCATCCATGTAGGTGCGAATGACATGGCTCAGAGCAATCTTGGCTGAGTCGTGAATGACTACAGGTCTCTGGGGTTCGGGGCGCAGGTAGTTTTCTCCTCTGTCCTCTCAGTTGTGGGCCCGTGGGCCTAGGAGAGAGAGATGTATCAAAGAGGTGAACTGAATACTCAGGCGATGGTGCTACTGAGAGGGTTTTGGCTTCCTTGACCACAACACGCACTTCAGAGACAGAGGTCTTCTGGGAAGGGACAGTATCCACCTCACATCAAAGAGGACAGGACAGGACTTTAAAACTGAGATGATCGGTGAAAACTCAGGTGACTGGTGGGAGGGCAGGGGGACATAATGAGCAGAGCAAGCCCAGGGGCCAACAAACAAGTAACCATTACAACAGGATATGACAGGAAGGATACTAGAGCACAAGCTGAGGGAATGGAGCTCTCCCAATATGACAGGAAACCAAGGACCTCCAGTGGAGGACTCAGATGCCTGTACACAAATGCCAGGAGCATGGGGACCAAACAGGAGGAACTGGCCCTCCTGCTTTCCAGCAGGGACTACAATATCATAGGAATAACAAAGACCTGGTGAGACTCTACCCATGATTGAACCGTAGCTATAGAGAGCTACACCCTTCATAGGAGGGATCATATAGGTAAGAAGGGTGGAGGTGTATCTCTGTGTGTAAAGGAGCAGTACAATACCTTGGAAGCTGAAACTGGTATTAAGGAAGAGTAATTTGAGGCCCTCCAGGCAAAGATGGGGGGGGTGGGGGGTGGGAAGTGGTGAAAGGGACCTAACTGTAGGAGTATATTACAGGCTTGCAAATCAAGATGAGGAGCTAGATCGGGAATTCTCCAGAGAACTGAAAGAGGCTGTGACAGCACAGGATATGGTCATCATGGGTGACTAACTACCCAGACATCTCCTGGAAAGAACACTTGGCTAGATCTGACTGGTCGCATAGATTCCTGACTTGTATCAATGAGCTCTACCTGTCTCAGGAAGTACATGGGCCAACCAGAGGAAAAGGCCCTCCTAGATTTAGTTTTTGCCAAGGGGGATGACCTGGTGATTGATCTGATGATAGAGGGTAACCTAGGCAACAATGACCATGACATTATCACTTTTATTGTCCATCATAGGGCTGGGAAATCTGTCAGTAAGGTACAAATGATTGACTTTAAAAAAGCTGACTTAAATAAGCTAAGGACTTTAGTGAGTAATGCCCTACAGGATCACGGACTGCAGGGAAAGAGTGTGGATGAAGAGTGGTCATTCCTCAAGGACAGTCCTTGGTGCACAGAAGTTGCCCCAAAGGAGAACTACATAAGATTGGCCCACACCTGTAGGGGGCAGATTAGAAAAGCAAAGGCAGTGATCGAATTCAGGTTGGCAACTGAAATCAAGGATAATAAGAAATTCTTCTATAGGTATGCAGGTAACAGGAGGCAAACCAGTGGAAATGTAGGACCACCGCTAAATGCATCTGGACATCTGATCACTGATACCAAGGGGAAAACTGAACTCCTGAATGAGTACTTCACATCTGTATTCCACCAGTCTAAGAGCGATAGCCTGCCGAATGCAAATATGAAACAGAATAGTCACAGTAGGGATGATCACCTACCATGTAGAGCTGGTGAAAGAACAGCTAGAGAGCAGCTGGATATCTATAAATCAGCAGGACAAGATGAACTCCATCTGAGAGTGCTGAACAAACTAGCCGATGTCACTGCAGAACCACTGGCAAACCACTTCAAGAATTTGTGGTGCTCAAGAGAGGTCCCAGAAGACTGGAAGAGGGCCAATGTTGTGCCCATCTTCAAGAAGAAGAGGGGAGAAGACCCAGGGAACTACAGGCCAATCAGCCTGACCTCAATCCCAGAGAAAAAAAAAAAAAAGACTCGAAAAAATTCTCAAGGAGTCCATATGCAATAAGCTTATTTACTTGGACTTGAGGAAGGCCTTTGACTTGGTGTCCCATGAGGCTCTCAAGGTAAAACTAGGGGGAACTATGGGCTCAACAATTCAATTGTCAGCTGGGTGGGAAACTGGCTGTGGGGTTGGACCCAGAGAGTACTAATAGATGGATCTGTGTTGACCTGGAGGCAGGTAGCCAGTGGGGTCCCCCAGGGTTTGGTACTTGGACCAGTGCTTTTCAACATCTTCATCAATGATCTGGATGTGGGAGTGAAAAGTGCACTGGCAAAGTTCATTGATGACATTAAGATCTGGGGAAGTGCAGCAACGTATCAGGGCAGGCTGACAATCCAGACAGACCTAGACAGATTAGTTAAATGAGCAGACCAGAACCAAATGCTGTTCAACACTGAGAAGTGTAAAGCACTCCATCTGGGGAGGAAAAATCCGCAACAAATTTACAGGCTCAGTGTTGCTATGCTAGCTAGTACCACGTCCAAAAGGGACCTGGAGGTCATAATTGACCATAAAATGAATAAGCCACCAGTGTGATGCTATAGTTAACAGAGCAAACGATACATTGGCATGCATCAACTGATGCATCTCAACCAAAACTAAGGAAGTTATTCTCCCTATCTACTCTGCATTGGTGAGGCCACAATTGGAGTACTGCATCCAGTTCTGGGTGCCACACTTCAACAAGGATGTGGAGAAGCTTGAGAGAGTCCAAAGAAGATCCACTCATACGATTAGAGGCTGGAAGACCAAGCCATATGAGGAAAGGCTGACAGATATGGGACTGCTCAGCCTAGAAAAGAGAAGACTACTTCAGGGGGATTTGGTGGCAGCTTACAAATATATCAGGGGTGAGCATCAGGAGCTAGCTGAAGAACTATTCACCAAAGCACCCCAGGGGAAAACCAGGAGCAACGGTCATAAATTCCTAGAAGGTTTCAGACTGGATATAAGGAAAAACTTCTTCATGGTTCATATCACCAGATTCTGGAATAGACTCCCAGCAGGGGTGGTGCCAGTACCTATCTTGGTGATCTTCAAAAGGAGACTGGATGCACATCTTGCTGGGATTATTTGACCCCAGCTGTCTTTCCTGCCCAGAGCAGGATGGATGGACCCAATAATCTCATGAGGTCCCTTCCAGCCCTAAACTTCTATGAATCTGTGAGTAAGTGAGAGCTTTCACAATTCATACATGTTGGCCTCTGACACTCAGTGTTTCTACTTAAGTTATTCCTATGACGATGCAAATGCCTCAAAAAGGTGCATAGAAGTAAACAATTTAACTCACTGCTATGCTAGTACAATCAGAGAGCACATAGATTCCCTTCCCTGTATCCCATTTCTGGAATGTGGAGTGTGTGTGGTTGGGGTGGGGGGAAGGAAGCAGTTCAAGGATGTGAAGGAAAAAGTAGGGAAGTGCAAAAAAGCAGAGGGAATTTGGAGAAAAGGATTCAGTCATGAGTTCAGACAAATCAAGAAGAGCTGCTGGTACGCAGTACTGCCATTTAATAGTGGGAAAATGTTACAGGAGACAGGAAAGCATGAGGGATATATAAAGGTTTTTCAGTAGCACATAGAATCATAGAAATTAAGGGCTGGAAGGGACCTCAACAGCCCATAAAGTCCAACCCCCTGCTCTGGACAGGAATACTGCTGAGATCAAATAATCCCAGCAAGGTGTCTGTCCAGTCTCCTGTTGAAGACTTCCAAGGTTGGGGACTGCACCACCTCCTTGGGAAGTGTAGTTCAAATTCTGGTCACCCTTACCATAAAGAAGTTCTCCCTTACATCCAACCTGAAACCATCCTCTAACACTTTATGGCCATTGTTCCTTGTCCTCCCCTGAGGTGCCCTAGTGAATAGCGTTTCTCCCAGCTCCCAATATTCACCCATTACATACTGATAGATGGCCACCAAGTTCCCTCTCAGTCTTCTCTTCCCCAGGCTGAACATAGATGTTAGGATGCAGATAATATAGAATGACTATTCAGACTTCTGAATTTCCAAAATGTTCCCAGGTTCCCCCAACGGTTAGACAACCAAAAAGATGGGAAGATATACAGCAGGAAGGAAAAGCCTGCACCCCTCCCCGCCCTACGCCACCCCACCCTCAGCACAGATTAATCGACAACATAAACATTACTGAGGTAACCTTAGGTGTCAAGAGTGAAGTCCAACTTCACCACTACTTTTCCATGTGGTGAACAAAATGACTTCAATATACAGTTATGCGAATGTAAAACTATAGAAACCTGTGGTAAAGATAAGAACAGAAAACGTGGGAACTGACTGCTCTGAAGTCTTACTAAAAGCCTGACTTGGACAGCTGAAGAGAAAGGCTATATTTTGGTGACCCTCTTAAAATACTTGATGAGTTACTAAGAGTACCCAAGCAGGAAGCCTTCAGCATTGACAAAACAAAAGAGGAAGATGCATGGAGGAGCATGCGTCATTCATGGCTGGAGCAGTGGGACACAGTCCCACCGAGATTCCTGTGATGGAGCTCCCACCTGCTGGAGACGGCTGACCAAAAGCAGATTTGCTCCCAGTCAGGCATCTACATGAGCGCCACTGCACCATTACTAATCTCAAGTAAATATGTTACTTGCATCTGCAGGTAGCAAATTTACTTGGGAATGGGGAGGTTTACTGTGTAGTAAGCATGTGCACAGGTGAGAAAGGGAAGCATCAAAATATATTGGAGAAAAAATTAGAATTTACCCCTTTTGCAACTTTTCTCATCCTTCTGATCCACCATATCTGTTGTAATGCGAACAACTATGGACCCCTTTTAATGCTAGGAGAGATCCAATATCACCATTTCCAACAAATATGGACATTTCCAGGTACACAGTGAGCTTATTACTAGATCTACCATCCACAACAGAGTAAAACACGTAGATAATTCTGTCCCACCATGTAGCTCAAGATAGAGCAAGCTAAAATTCCTGACAGTAATTGCTACTAAAACTTGAAGCCAAAACACAAATGTGTGATTTTGTAGGACAGCACCATTGTCTGCCTGGATAATAGCAGGTTTGTTGCCTTTACCCACAAAAGTATGGTTCAGAGCACTTAGCAGGACTTTAAGTACCTCCTAAAAGCCTCAGAGAAGTTTCTAATAAGCAATGAGTCAGCAGAGTTTAATTTTGCTAAAGCAGTCTGGAGTATTATTGAGTTTTGAAAAGAGGCTTGGGAGTGTTATCTTTTTCTACACAATCCTAATTTCTTGTACCAGCTACATGATATTAATTCCTGCTGTATACATTTTAGCTAATTTAAAAGGAAGCGTGCAGAAGGCCAGAGTCTGTCCAGTGAAGCAAGACTCATTAGAAGCAATGCCCAAAGTCCAGTTTGCAACTTTTGTGACTATGACTGCCCACATCATGCTCTGCCACTGTGTAGACTGTGTGCACATCAGAAATGCAAGGCTGCAAAGTAGATGGGAGAGCCCCCTTTTACAGGATCCAATTTTAGCACAGTGGACCAAGGAAACACTGATATGAAGAGTCTGTTGAAGGAGAATCACAAGTCAGGGGGTAATCACAGAAATCAGATGAGTCCATGTTGTTGAGGCTTTGCCATCTCCCTTAGTAAAATATTTCCCAAGGACGTAAAATAAATAGCCATCATAGATATTTTCCACGACCAGATATCTAATCCCATTGTTTATTCTCAGCCATTTCTCTGTATCAGCATAAATAATTCATTCTCTTGCTGGGGTTTGCACCCATGTAATAATATTTTTCTTCCTCCCAAAACACTAACAGGGCAGGGCAGTCCTTAGTTTCTTAGTAGATACATTCTATGTACAACTCCTCTTTCACAAGTGTCTTCTCACTGCCATTTACCCTCACAGATTTAAGATGCCACAAAGTCCAGAATCAAGTTTATAAGGACCACATTTCTAGTTGCAGTAAATAGCATGTTGATTTTCAACTCAAAGTGCAGCAGCTACAGCAAATCCTTATTGAGCATGTCAGGATCAGAGATACAGCCTGAGGACCAAAAAGGGGAAAGAAAGAAGTCAGAGAGAAATTAAGTCTTCGTTTTCCATTAGTTACAGACAATCAGGACCACCTAAGGGTAGCATATTAAGAGTTTCCTGCTGATTGCAACCAAAATTGCAATGCCATGGGATTCCTTACAGCAGTTCAATGCTATCTATGTACTATGGACTTCCATGGGCAGAGCTTTATTGCATCATATCAGAATGAAACAGAAGCCAAATGGAAGGGGGGTTCTATCTTCTATGCAAATATCCTAACAGCACTGTCAGCCAATGAAGCCTGGTCCACTGCTCTCTGTGTGACTAAGCATTTTACGTAAGAGACCGGTACACAATTATTGCATCCATAACCAAAGGATGTATTTGGTCTTAATAGCCCTTCTGTCTTGGCAATTTCAAATGAGGCCATATCCTTCATTCAAACAACAGAAGCCTATATTTGGCCCTGAATGTACATCTGATCAGAACTACTTTTCTGAATATACTCTGAATGTACCTGTTCCTCTGCAGCCCTCCCTTTTTTTTTCATCCCAAGCCCTAGCTACAGTGAGGTAAGACAGCTAGAGCACTGGTTCCCTACCTTATTAGACTCAGGACAACCCTCAGAAAATGCCAGCTCTTAGCTTTCACTTATTTTTTGACTATGGAAAAATACTAGAGCAATTCTTTAATTACACTGAGCTCAGGAAGACCACAGCAGGTCGGAATGTTTTTGACACTCTGGATTCCTATTAGAAATCTCTGGGTTTATCTTCTCAATCACATGTAGGTATCTGCACACCTAACAGTGCTATTATTGTGCAGCACCCCAGGGCACCCTTAAAAAAGAACTCATGGCACCCCAGTGTGCTTTCCACAGCACAATTTGGTTTATTTTCCTTCCTCCCCACCCCATTTCAAAATAGAAATCACTTCATCCTTCTTAAGACACTTGAAGAGACAGTGAGTATCACAAACAAATAAACAAATAAAAATCATTATTGTCTGGATTACAAAAAAATAGTAAACAATAGTATTTTACAGGAATGGAATATCACTACAATAAATAGCAATGCTTTGCACTGTTGCCATAGAGCTATTTGTCTGACTTCCCTTTCTCCAGCAGATATGACCTACACAGACAGAGTAGATCAGGGGCATCAAAGATGTGACTCCGCAGGCCCTATCATCCAGCCCCCCGTGCTGGCCCTGGGTCTTGAGGTGACCCACACACCACACAGGGAATGTGCAGGGCTCAGGGCATGCGCAGTGTGCAATGCCCAGTTCAAGACACATGCTGCATGCAGCACCTGTGTGGAGTCAGGACAGGACAGGACACCCTTGCATGCCTGTGGTGCCAACTCTGGCCAGTCTGAAACAGTGCCACACGCAGCACAGATCCTTGAACAGGCACTGTGTGCAGCACAATCCCAGACTGGCCAGAGAGGGCACTGGATCCAGCCTACAGAAGGGATGGCCGGGGGCCGGAAATCCAAGGGTCATATCACAGGGAAGAAAAAAAAATTGGAAAAATTCCAGGGAGTCCAACAAGCATTATTTTTCAGAGAATCCTGGAAGGTGCCTTACTACCAGCTCCTCAAGCAAATAAAACCAGTCTGAACTGTTATTAACCACCTCCAGAGAGGACACCTTCACCTTGTGGTGAGCAAAATGGGAATAAGTTGTTTGTTCCCTCTGTAAGAAACTTCTCCTTCATCACACACCTTACTATAACTGCCATGCCAACAATTTTCAAACTTGCATGATAAAACGTGTAGCAAACAACCATGCCTGAGGATGCAGGAACAGTCCTGTGGGTAGCCACAGTGTAGCTGATGATGCCCCACATTAACTGAGTGATCTTAAGCTGATCCAGCAGGACTTCCAAAGCACCTACATTTCTGGTTCCAAGAAGTACTGAATGGCTGAGAGATGCACAATGCCAAGCTAAACCCCTTCTGACATTTGACCAAATGCACCCCTGTTTTATTTCCCTAACTTAAAGCTAGACAAATGTACATGAAAATGGTATTTTGATTTGTCTCCTATTTACTATTAATAATTCTGAATAGTTTCAGCTGTTCACAAACCTTCACTCCATATACCTAAAAGTGTTCTGAAGCAAATCTGCATGACTGTCTCATCTAAAGAACCAATATACCTCCACTAAAATATTTGCATCTCACTATACTATTTTTTTTTTTAGGAAGAAGTCCTTAGACAGTGGATATTTTAAAATAAGAGGGACCATACTTGCAATTCCATCAATAGCATGGCAATTGGGAGTCTGCAGGAGCACAAAGTCTTGAGATGAAAGTTCACAAATATATATATTGGTCTGATGCCAGCTAAGTTTTTGTACCCAAAAGAAACAAGCTGAGGCAAGATTGCCCTGGATTGGGCACCTATCCCAGGAGACTTTGAGGAGTGAGGAGCTTGTACTGTGAGAAGGCCACACATCCGCCAGTTCAAAATAAGTCCGTGACTTGACTACCAGGCAGAAAATAAATCATAGCCTTTATCTTTGTGGGAAATGCCAAGTTTGATTTAAACTGCTGCACACTTACCAGAACTTATGATGCAAGGGACAATAGGAGGCTTGAACTAAGTGGTGGGTTTGGAAAAAAGTCGTCTAGTGACACTGGTTATGAGCTATGGTTTCTCTTACCACTCTTGAGCCAGCCAGTGGCAAGGAGGCAGTGCTGAGGCATGAGGAACTGACAGGAAGAGCTGTGACTAATCACCTGGACATAAGCAGGAGTGGCGACCCACTGCAGTCACATGTGATGACCACCTTTGTCTAAGAGTGGCAGGAAATCCCCAGTGGAAATCTATTGGACACAAAGAATCATGGACTCAATATAAACATTGGATTTATGACACACTACATCCTGCCTGACATCTGATTCACCAGGCACCTGCCAGACCTGCTCTCTTACAATTTTCTTTTTGCCGCCCTTTCTGCCATTTGTCTTCCTAATTTCCAGCTATTTCCTTTTTCACAGGCAGCCTCTTTTTTACCTTGCATTACTATCCCTTACTCACCTTGGCTTTTTTCCCCCCGCCTTTCCTGTTTTACTTCTTTGTTTTCCTAATTTCTACCTATTTACATTCTCACTGACATCCCATCATACTTTTAGCTTCTCTCTTTTCTTGGAGTCTCAGAACAGCAGAGACTTCCTATGCCTGAAGGAGGGTGATTGCACCCAAAAGCTTGCTAAGCACTTTTCCCCCCCAACTACTTAGTTGATCTAATAAAAGATATCACATCTACCCAAAGAACCTTGTCTACCAGAAAATCCCCAGCCATTTATATAACTTTCCCAGAGACCATGTAAAGAACTAAGAACTATAGCTTGTCTATGGCACCTGTTCACACTATAAGCACCCTTTCAGGACACCCACTACTCGACTTGAAAGTCTTCAGCTTCTGTTTTTTGGTTTCAAACTTCCTGCCCCTCAATACACTTTACCATTTTATCCTGTCACATTGATTTCAGCAGTTTGCCTTCAAAAATTCCTCCAAGGTTGTAGTGATCACGGGGTTGAATAAACAGAGGCATACATGAATGAGAAGAAGTATGAACAATTACTTTTACCATACAGCAGCAGGCAACCATTGCAGTCCCTTGGTAACTGGGAGTTGGTCCCTCAGTTAAGTCATTAGTTAGAAATGAGAGACCAGCTTCCTCAGTCTCCAGTTAGGCAGCATCTTTAAAATCACAAGTACTATTACTACAAAGGGTAAGCTGCAAGAAGAAGTGGGGGAGACAATCAACAGGTGCCTGTGAACTGGACTTTTCTGACTTTATGCATAAGGACCAGAAAATGTAAGTGATTATGAAACCAGTGACAATGACCCATATTTTGCCCCAGCAGAGAAAGAGATGACACAAATAACAAAAAGTTCTTTAAGTTCGTTACTCTGCTTCATGTCTCCTGGGCAATCTTGGGCAAATCACTAAGGGCCAGATTCTAGTCCACCTTTTGGGTGTCTAAGCAGACTTAGGCACTTAAGCATGACCCCCCTCCATCCTGCTCGAGTCCCAGAAGAGTGAATGCAAAGGGTGGGTAGGTCCTCCTTGCCTTTGCCTTTTTGTGACTCAGCCTTCAGGGTCAGATGAGCGGGTGTTACAAACAGATGCATGAACAGATTTTCAGAGACCCGAGCAGGGCATAGTAGAATCACACTGAGGTGCGTAAGACCAAGGGCGACAGGTAGGGGGTGCATGCGGGTACATGTGCACCCCTTGAGCATGGCAGTGCACCCCCTGCAGGAGGTCCATGATCCCCCCTGGCTGCCCCCTTTCCCCTGCCACTGACAGTGTCAGTGGCATCTGCAGGAGTTCCCTGCTCACCACGGCTAGGCTCCTGCTGCCACTGCAGCCGTGCCCC
>NW_017729022.1:132627621-132629081 GCF_001723915.1 Gavialis gangeticus | reverse complement strand
CCACCCACCCACCGGGGGCACACACCATTAAAGTCCACGTGGATGTCCCTCACTTGTCAACAGTGCTCCTCTGTATCATGGCGTGAGGAGCACGTATTACACAGCGCAAGATGCCCAGATATCACCCTGCCGTGGGCTTCAAGCTACACACACACACACACACATATATACACACACAACCCTGGGCTTCAAGGTCTACACGCGCGCACACACACACACTTGGGCTTCAAGGTCTACATGCTCACACACGCATACACCTGGGCTTCAAGCTACACACACATGCACACACACCTGGGCTTCAATGTCTATACACGTGCGCGCACACACACACACACACCTGGGCTTCAAACACACACACACACACACTTGGGCTTTCAGCTATACGCACACACACACACACACACCTGGGCTTCAAGCTATAGACACACACACACCTTGACTTCAGGGTCTACATGCACGCACACACACACACGCACGCACACACACACACACACAGGCTTCAAGCTATACATGCATGCTTGTGTGGACACACACACACACCTGGGCTTCCAGCTATACATGCGCACACACATGCACACACACCTGGGCTTCAAACTATACGCAAACACACACACACACCTGGGCTTCAAGGTTTACATGCACACCCCCCCCAGGCTTCAAGGTCTACATGCAGACACACACACACACACACATCTGGGCTTCCAACTATACACACACACGCACACACACCTGGGCTTCCAGCTATACATGCGCACACACATGCACACACACCTGGGCTTCAAACTATACGCAAACACACACACACACCTGGGCTTCAAGGTTTACATGCACACCCCCCCCAGGCTTCAAGGTCTACATGCAGACACACACACACACACACATCTGGGCTTCCAACTATACACACACACGCACACACACCTGGGCTTCCAGCTATACATGCGCACACACATGCACACACACCTGGGCTTCAAACTATACGCAAACACACACACACACCTGGGCTTCAAGGTTTACATGCACACCCCCCCCAGGCTTCAAGGTCTACATGCAGACACACACACACACACACATCTGGGCTTCCAACTATACACACACACGCACACACACCTGGGCTTCCAGCTATACATGCGCACACACATGCACACACACCTGGGCTTCAAACTATACGCAAACACACACACACACCTGGGCTTCAAGGTTTACATGCACACCCCCCCCAGGCTTCAAGGTCTACATGCAGACACACACACACACACACATCTGGGCTTCCAACTATACACACACACGCACACACACCTGGGCTTCCAGCTATACATGCGCACACACATGCACACACACCTGGGCTTCAAACTATACGCAAACACACACACACACCTGGGCTTCAAGGTTTACATGCACACCCCCCCCAGGCTTCAAGGTCTACATGCAGACACACACACACACACACATCTGGGCTTCCA
>NW_017729022.1:132621841-132622621 GCF_001723915.1 Gavialis gangeticus | reverse complement strand
CCCCCCCCCCAGGCTTCAAGGTCTACATGCATGCACACACACACACACACACACACATCTGGGCTTCCAGCTATACACACACACACACGCACACACACCTGGGCTTCAAGCTACAGACACACATGCACACACACACACACAACTGGGCTTCAAGGTCTACACACATGCATGTGCACATACACCTGGGCTGCAAGCTACATGCACACACACACACACACACACACCCGGGCTTCAAAGTACACCCTCCCCCCCGGGGTTCAAACACACACGCATACACACACCTGTGCTTTAAGCTATAGCCACACACACACATGCCCACCCACACCTGGGCTTCAAGGTCTACACGCATGTGCACATACACACACAGACTGGGGCTTCAAGGTCTACACACACACACAGACCTGGGCTTCAAACACACACATGCACACGCACACAGCTGGGCTTCAAGCTATATACACATACTATACATATACATCCACACGCACGCTACACACATGTACACCTACACTTCTAGCCACACACACACACACGTTAGAGGGGGTTTTATTTTCCACATCTGCACGCACATCTGGGCACTCTCTCTCCCTCCTTCATGAAGGGACAGGCAGAGCTTCAAGCTCGCTGGCCGGCTGTAGCTACCACACGGAGCCCGCAGGCAGAGGCGACGCCGCTCGGGCCCGAGCGGTGCGCTAGACGTAGCCTGAAGCCCTGTAAAACCACCAAACGCCGCCGTGCTGCGGCCGGGTGCGGACAGGACGGGGCGGGCCCCGCTGCTGTTGT
>NW_017729022.1:132619419-132621684 GCF_001723915.1 Gavialis gangeticus | reverse complement strand
GAGGCGGCGGGCAGTGAGTGCGGCGGGGCTTGCCCGCAGGGGAGCGGGCTCCACTCGCCCCTGCAGGCAGCTCTCCTCCTGTCTGGGGCGGCTGGGCTGGCAGCCGGGGCGGGGGAGCCTTTGGGACCCCCATGCTCATAGGCTTGGTGGGAGGGGGAAGCAGGGAGCTGAGCTGGTTCCTCCCCTGCCTCTCTCTCCATTTGGCCCTCAGCCAGTTCCCTGCATGGCTTTGCCTCTGGGAGAGACCAGAGCAGGGGGAAGGAGGAAAGCAAGGTGGCCAGATGGCAGCCCTGCAAGGTTCAGAAAGCTCTTCCCTGGCTCCCCAGTCCTGCTGGAGGTGCGTCCGGCATTTCCCTGCAAGGTGCACCCTGGCCTGCCCCACAGCACTGCTGGTGTTGCCTTCAGCAGCTCTGGGGGCGGGCAGGCGAGCAGCTTGGGGCCTGGCAGAGGGAGCTGGCCAGGTGAGCCTGAAGTCAGAAGCTAAGGGGCAGACCTAGGATTCAAGAAAGCAGGGTGCAGAGGGTGAGGTGCTTCATCCCCTAACACAACCCCCATTTTTCTCCACTTAAAAAAAAAGAAAAAAGGAACTAGGCATTTTACTAATATGCTAGGGGCGCAGGGCTATGTTACCGGGTTTAAGATTGAAGCACCAACAAATATAGCTTCATTGGGATGAGTTTAAAAAGAAAAGAAAGACAATTGACAGGGCTGTGAAATAGGAGCTCTGTTACCAGAAGCAGCCATCAGAGGGCAGAATTGCAGACCCTCATCAAGGCCTTGAATAAGAAGAGAGGGGTGTTAACCCTTGCAGGATGAAGAATTAAGAAGGGATGAGGCAGATAAGAATGAACCATGAATCTGAGCAACTCCCTCAGCACCACCAGACTAGCAGTACTGCTGCCACTGCCAGGCAGTTGGTTTTAAAACTTTGGGTGGAGCAGGAATCAAGGTGGTGCAAGTGGTGCCACTTTATTCCCCCTGCATCGAGATATACCTTTATAGACTAGCTAAATGAGATTTTTTTAAAAAATATATAAGCTTTCAGAAACTCAAGTTCATGTCATCAGCTGCTGCAAAAGGACATCACAGAGCAGATACCTGTATCCTCACAGCATCATCTCCAAGAGCGTCTGCAGGTTTAGATTGTGGTACTCAGGACAGCCTGCACTTGAGCTGTACTTGCTAGAAGTATGCCTAAAGTGATTTGTACTCCTTTGAGGTTTTTAAAGCCCACCTCAACAAAGCCCTGGCTGGAATGATATTGTTGGGGGTAGTCCTGCTATGAGCAGGGGGTTGAACTAGACGGGGTTCAAATTACAAGGGAGCTGGGGCTGGGGGTGAGAGAGCCTCCCTGCAAAATCTGAAAATTATAACCTGGGGTGGTCTCTGATTTTTTTATTTAGGGCATAATGATGGACACCCCAATTTTTTTATTATTATTATTATTTTTTTTTTTAAACAGACCCTCTCACCCACAAGAGTCAAAGTGTAATTTGAACCCTGAGACTACATGACCTCCTGAAGTCCCTTCCAACTCTAATTTCTATTATTCTTCTCCTTCCTTTATACCCATGTGGTTATTTACTATCCAAAAGTGATTTTACATAAGTGTTGCTCCTATCTCTGAACTTTTTGCCAATGGAAGAAGCAAAGCGGGGCCCCAGATCAGTTTGTTAACCCTTAATGCCCTAAAGTTTAGGTTTGTAAATTCATTATACGTTAAAGTTAGGTGCAGTGTCCATCCTGTAACATCCCCCAGCTATTTATTGAGGAGCATCTTACCATAGGCCAACAGAGCCCTGTCAAAACTAGGGAGGATTCCAAATATAAGTTTCTGTTCACAAGTATACAGCTGTAGGTTGTACTTTTAAAGTTTTACTATAATTTGAAATGAAAAAAACAGAGAGCATGTGCACACCCCCAGGGGCCAAGGCTAGGCTCCCAATAGTGGCTGATGACAAGTTGCAATAGCCATGGAGGCTAGGGCAAGGAGGGGATTTGTCCAGCCTCAGCAAGTTCATTTGGATCTGGTGTTTGGAGGGGAAGAAAATCTTAAAGTCATCCCTATGTGGTAGAATGAAAAAAGCAATAATCCATTTCCTCCTCCCTCCCCCGCCACCACCCCAGGGGATCTATTTTGAATCATCAGGCTACTTTTCCCTTAGCCATTGGTCAAGTGACTCCTTGGTGTGCTCTTCTAGGATGAAAGAAACTTGCCATCCTGGTATGATGATTCAAAGATAGTAAGAGCTCTCCACCATTGTC
>NW_017729022.1:132557739-132614419 GCF_001723915.1 Gavialis gangeticus | reverse complement strand
AATCATCAGGCTACTTTTCCCTTAGCCATTGGTCAAGTGACTCCTTGGTGTGCTCTTCTAGGATGAAAGAAACTTGCCATCCTGGTATGATGATTCAAAGATAGTAAGAGCTCTCCACCATTGTCAGAGCAGAGCAGGTAATGATGGTGGAGAAGGAAAAAAAAACAAAACAAACTCTACAATTCTGTTTCAGATATTGTCAAGATCTCAAAAACAACAGTATCACAGCCCTAAGACTACATTTTTGCTTGAGTTACATGCAGGGGGAAATGAATACATGTTCAAAATTCTTCTTTTTTTTCCTCCCTGCAGAAATTAAAGTCAATAATATCACAATGATTTCTTCAAATGAATATGGGGCCAGCTCTTGGGAGCTCATCGTCTTAGTTGATCACCAGTACGAAGAAGAGCAAAGAGAATTTACACTTCGGGTCTCAGGAGATCTTCATATTGGTGGAGTGATGCTCAAATTAGTAGAACAAATGAGTAAGTGAGAATATTTAAAATCGTGCATGCTATTATCACATTCCTATGTGCAGCTCCACCTTCCCCCAGAAGTACAATGCTCCGTTATCTTCCTCATCTCCTCACTTCTAAATGACATGCTGCAGTTCCCAGTTGGTACTTGAATTTTCGCTTAGGTTCAGAGTTCTTTGGATCAGGCGCTACCTTTTAAAAAGCTTTCCAGTTGTACGGCACCTAGCATGGTGAGATCTTGGTCCATGAGTGGGGACAGGCTAATTGGAAAGCCTGAAGTTTGTCAGTGCTTCTTTTGTTGCTTTGCTTTTCTAGATGGCCTGAAAATCTAGAATACAGCAGCTGGGTAGGCACAGACTAATGACTTCTGGCTTTCCAAGAGACTTTGGATGGGGTAACATGAGAGAACAGACAATTAATTAGTGATGGGCAATTCAAAGGATAAGTGGGAACAGTTGGAATTGAACTTAGTGCTAATGTAGGGGAAGAAACTTGTCACGGGGAGTCTTTTGGAAGGGTTTGTTGTTCTCTGTATTAGCACTTGGGGTCCTTATGATCAGAACCCTCCTGTGCTGTATACATGCAATGGGAGGGAGATCTAGAGGACAGAGAGACTTTACACACTCCATTGATAAGACCAACAGAAGGTTAAACAGAAGTATTTTAGCTTCATACACACATAGCTAGTCAATGTTACTACAAACACTAGAACTCAAGTCCCGGTCCATTGCCTTAGCTGGTGAGCCTAGCAGCCTACTAAAATAATCCCTGCAACATTGATCTTGCAAAAAGAAGTTCCATGTAGACCAAGAGGGTAGCAGAGTTTAGAGTAAATGGCATAAGAAGACAATGTTGTCCCTGCATTTCAGATACAGTAGTTCCTTTCGCCAGTCACCACAAGAATTATGCCAGGGTGGCCAGACTAGCCACGAACCAAGAACTTAATACAACCAAGCCCCTTGGGGCACAAAAAGAAGATGCATATATTTTGAGATTGACTTTGGGGTATGCACAGTGATCTGCACAGAGTGCCCTCTTTCCCTTATTCTACGGCCACATATGACTTATGAATCCTATTCCTAAACAACCCATGGATTATTCTTTCCCAGAATGTAAGGCTTTACAGACCATGCATTATCTAGGTGTCTTGTTATTGATCACTACTACTGCCTGTGCCATGCTTTTCAAACCTGAATGCATTGGGCTTTGCATTTCTAATCATTGCACTAAACACCTCAGATCTGAAGTAACTAAAGTAGAACACTGTACACACATGAGGTTTTACCAAGGCACTGCTACTTGATCTTTGACTATTTCTGCTTCTACAGTTGCCATGTAGAGAGGTTCGGCCATTAGAAGCAAGAAAGGCTTTAAACTAAGTTTGAAGGGGATTGGTGATAAGATTCCAAAAGTGAGCGCAAAAGAGCTACCTAATGACTTACATCACAGGCCAAAGACACTGTAATTGCCTTTGAAGGCCATAAACAGGGCTTACCAGACAAGCCACCATGCTGCTATGCTCAAAGCATAGCAGCATGAAGAGGTCTATGCACAAGTGCTAAGGACTTTTAGGAAATAGACAAGACAGACAGCGGATGGGAGAAAAGTATCATCATCATTGCTGCATGGAAAATAGGAATACATGGACAAAGCCTTCCTACTTTCTTCATACTCCCTAACAGCATAGCTCAGTTCAGCACTACTCTGCCTCTGTTTTCCTCCTGGGAGTTTCAGCTGATCTACCTTGCAGGCAAACGTGCCTTAAACCTCCAGCCAACTCACAAGACAGCCCTCACTCCATCCCTCCCTTTTCATGAGGGCTCAAAGTCCAAGGTGAACAAGCAGCAGCAAACTCCTCCCCTCATACTCTGCAAAGTACAAAAAAAGGAGGAGAAAAGCTCTACAAACACACAAAACTCTTCCATTCCACCAGGACTCCAGCAAAACTAAGTAAGTCACTAGCAGCTACACAAAGCAGTTACCCCTTGCCAGGCCTACCTTTCCCTAGGGAGGCTCTGAGAGGGACTAGTCCTCAGTACCTGACCCCAGCCAGTCTCACTACATACCAAAATATCCATTCAGCCTCCTAAGCAGAGGCTAACTAGGCTGGGCTCTCCCTTTTCAGCACCTCCCTAGAAGACTCAGGTGTTTGGGGCAGGGGAAGGGAGCTGATTAGGCCTCCAGCAATCATTAACTCTTTCCTGACTCAGGAGGTGGGTGGATGAGAATAGGATGGAATTCAACGCAGACAAGTGCAGGGTGCTGCATCTAGGGAGAAGGAACCAGCAACACACCTGTAGGCTGGGGAACACCCTCTCAACAACACAGTGGCAGAAAGGGATCTTGGAGTCATTGTTGACTCCAGGATGGACATGAGCCACCATTATGAGGAAGCGGTCAGGAAGGCTAGCCGCACCTTGTCATGCATCTACAGATGCATCACAAGCAGGTCCAGAGAGGTGATCCTTCTCCTCTATGTGGTGCTGCACTTGGAGTTGCCTCCAGTTCTGGGCACTGCAGTTCAAGAGGGATGTGGCTAACCTTAAGAGGCTCCAGAGGAGGGCCACTCGCATGGTCCGGGGGCAGTAGGCCAGGTCCTACTAACATAGACTAAAGGGCCTGACTCTATTCACCCTCCACAAGAGAAGACTGAGAGGGGATCTGGTGGTCATCTATAAACTCACCAGGGGGGGACCAGCAGAAAATAGGTGAGGCTCTGTTCCCCTGGGTACCACCTGGGATAACGAGGAATAATGGCCACAAATTGATTGAGAGCAGGTTCAGGCTTGATATCAGGAGGCATTACTACACGGTTAGGGCTGCCAGCCTCTGGAATGGGGTCCCAAGGGAGGTGGTGCTCTCCCCTACCTTGGGGGTCTTCAAGAGGAGGTTGGATAGATATCTGGCTGGGGTATTATGATCCCAGCACTCATTCCTGCCCAGGGCAGGGGGTCGGACTTGATGATCTGTTCCAGTCCCTTCTGACCCTAGAAACTATGAAACTATGAGGTTTCTACAACCTATTACAGGCTAATAATAATGTCTTTCTCCCACCTTTTGTCTCAGTTATTTTGGTATTGCCTTAACAGCAGTTAACCAGAGGGATCAATATTGGGCCTCCATGTCTTGGTTAGCCTAGCTTAGGTGTGAGCAGCTGCCATGCAAAGCTGTGTCTGAATGCGTGTGTCCTCACTGATGCTGGAGTCATTTGTGTGTTTTGCTAGGACTTCGGAACTTGTCTCTGGTTTCTAGCACAGCAGCAAGCTGAGCCACTCAGTGCTTCTTTCCCATTAATTGTGGGACCACTTTTTCATCCTTTGGAGTAAAAACACCCTCCATTGTAAGGTACAGTAAAAACCTGTTATCTGGCATTTTACTAACCAGCATTTCTATTAACTGGAATTTCCAGCCAGCTGGCCGGCCATGAAAGGGCAGGGGGGTTTCCATGTGGTGGCCTCTGCCACCACCCTGCACTACGGCTGCTTTGTGTATAGCCGCCACCTCCCTCCACACTCCATGTCCAGCTGGAAACCCCTGTGCCTCACATAGCTGGTATTTTAAGATTATCAACACTCGCCATTCCCCACTCATGTTGGAAAACAGGGCTTTTACTGTACTAGGAAAATGCACATTACCCCATTTTAATGCACATTAAATAGCATGGTTTTTTTTACTGACACTTTAACGCTCATTAAAATGGGCTACTGCACATTAAAATGCACATGTAGACACACCCAGTGAATTTAAAAATAATTCTTTGAGACAAGGACCATCTCTTACTAGGGCTTGCACAATCAGGCCATAATCTCAGTCATCATTCCTCACTGTTCCTCAATGGCAAAATATTAGTAACATTAATTACTCCTAGTTTGCATACCCGTTTTTTAAAACAAGTGTCTTGAGATGATCAGCCTTCCAGTATATTCATGATCATGCAGGTTGAATGACTTTAATTTTATGTTCTCCTTAGATTTATCACAGGATTGGTCAGACTATGCTCTCTGGTGGGAACAAAAAAAATGCTGGCTTCTGAAAACCCATTGGACTCTTGATAAGTACGGGGTGCAGGCAGATGCTAAGCTGCTGTTTACTAACCAGCACAAAATGCTGCGCCTTCGCTTGCCAAACATGAAGACCGTGAGGCTAAAAGCAAGCTTCTCTTCTGTGGTGTTCAAGGCTGTCAGTGACATCTGCAAGACCCTTAGTAAGTGAAACTGTATCTCCTGCTGTATTGGAATTTCAGCACTTCAGCAGTCTTATTTGTTAGGTGCCTTGCTTTAATGAGTCTCTGCTCATGCAAAAATCCTGTTTAGCTCAGAGATATTGGATGGAATCCCCAATTGCAAGTACATCCCTTTTTGAACTGAGCCTAGGTCTTTATCTTCTCTACCCACCCCAAGTCACTTACCTAGTTGTTCCCAGCCCTTGTAAATCTTTGATCCGAATTAAATCAGAAATGTCTCTCATGGTACACGTGGGTGCTGGTCAGTAACACTTGAGGATGGCTTTCTGGAGTTCTCTAACCATGTAGAGCTGAACAGATGCCTTGAACAGATTTAGCCTTGTTTTCCTTTCATACCGGTTTTATACTGCAGTGACACCAGTGGCCTAAATGAGACAGGAAACAATATGGCCCATTATTTTCACTTCTTCTTGTGAGTCAGTTTTGTCTAAACAAGGAATACATGCTTCACAGCACACCAGCTTCTTTGTGTAGACAAGCCCTTAGTGCTTGGGAAATGTATAACATTCTTTAAACCAGGGTACACAACCTGCTTCCCCATTCAATCCTATCAGTATGCTATACCACTGAGTCATGACATCCCTTGTATTCCAATGACAGATCTTTTCTAAACAGCGATTAGCAGTATTTTTGAAATATGCCAGATCTCTGGTGGATGTGTCCAACAAGATTAAAACTGAGGCTGTGGCATTCTCCAAAATCCTCTCATTTGAGAGTATACGTAATCCCTGGTTTAATATAGATCTTCCAGAAATTAACCCATTAACACACTCAACTTCATAAAGAATCTGTCACCACAAACCATATTAACTACAGTTTAATTTTTAATTCAATCTTTTAGCATTGGATTGTAAAAAGGGTAATGTGTCTTTATTACATTTAGCAACTATAATGAACTGGCACCATAACTGTTCAACCAGCCTTTGGCTATATTCAGTATTCCTACCTACAAAAAATATTTACAGGGTTCCTGTATTAATCCAGCTTCAAAAATGGTTGCATGAATGAATCAAGTGATATAATGTTTCTTAGTTCATGACGGATATTCTTGTATTATAGCAAGAAAAGTACAAGCTATACAACTGCATATGTGCTTGATATAATATTGCTGTCTAGATAGGGCCTGAACATCAAAAAGAATGGCTTTTAATAGGGAAATAAAATGGCTGTGCTTCAGATATAGTGGGGGTTAATTCTGTTCTCAATTCTAAAGATGCAAGCCACTCTGTTTAAGTCAGTATAGTCAAAGGTGGTTGCATGGTTGTTAATGAGAAAAGAATGTGTTCCTTGATATTCTGAAATGCAGTTAACTTAAATACAGAAAGAGGACTAAATCCTGGGAAACTCCACCTCCAGAGCACAAAGGCTTTGGCAACTCTAGCTGACACTTGGTTTTACAGCTGGTCTGTGGATGCTTTTATAGAGCTGTGAGGTGGGATTCAGGCATGTCCCCCAAGTGAGGTTGCCATGTGGCCTTTACAACCCATTACTATACCTGATTTTGTTGCCTTAATTTCTAAACTCTTCCTGTAGATATTAGACGATCAGAAGAACTCTCCTTATTGAAGCAGTCAGAAGACACTTTGAAAAAGAAAAAGAAAAAGGACAAAAACAGTAAGGAACCAGTCATAGAAGATATTTTAAACTTGACCAACTCTCCAGTGAATTCAGGATCTCCAGGTAACAAAAGCCCAGATAATTTTAGTCACCTAATTTTAAAAAAAGAAAGGCTGCAAGGCTTACAAAGATTGTACGGCTAAGGCAGGGAAAACTATTCTTTATGTTGTGCAGCTAAAATGGAAAGAGACATGGAGGTTTAATAAGGATCAGAGGATATGGGGATAGTGTTGACTTAAAATCTAGCCAATATTAGAAATGAACTGAAAGTGCTAACAGGTCTCATCTCTACCCCCTGCTGAGTTTGTGAATATGAAACCACACCTTCCTGGGGTTTGTTTTTTTTTAAATTCTCTTCCCCTATTGCCATGTGTAATTCCCATGCAAAAAGGTATCTGACTGAGACCATGATCTTCAAACAGTATCTTCTGCTGCATTTTGGGGATATATGTGCAACCTTGGAATGCTCAGTGATTTGGGCAAACTGCAAGGAAGAGAAGGAAAAGGGTGATCTTTAATAACCCTTTATATTCCAGACAAATCTCAATGGAATTCCATGGAACAAAGAAAAAGCACTGCTTGTCTGCTGCCTGATATTAAAGGCCATCTGCAAACAATGGAGGTGTGGGAGCTTAAAGCAACATTTGAGACTCTTTTATAATGGACAGTAGTTGGTAGCTTAACTAGTGGTCACTACCAGCTCCCATTGGAATAACACATTACTGTTTTATCTTGCAGCAAGTCCTGGCTTATACAGTAAAACCATGACTCCCATTTATGACCCTGTCAATGGAACACCAGCTTCTGCTACAATTACATGGTTCAGTGACAGCCCCCTGACTGAGCAGAACTGCAGCATCCTTGCCTTCAGCCCTCCCAATTGTCCTCCAGAAGTGCTAGCTGAAATGTACCAGCCACGGACCTTAGCTGACAAAGCCAAACTCAGTGCAGGGTAAGGCTGCATCTCTTGGGTATCTGAGCTGGCTGAATAAGGGTATCAGTAATCCAGCTGTTTAAGACACGAGACACGGCATTTAAAAATCAGGCTCTCTCATTTGTCTCATGTCCTTTTTTGCCTTCTGTGATGTTTTTGTGATCGTGATTTTGTGTAAAGTGACTTCCAGTGTAATTGCAAAAGGAATGGGACTGCATTTCTTGGTTAGACCCATAGAAAACCACTGAAGCAAATAGCATCATGTTGGTGAAACTAAAAGGAGAATTTGGCCCTGTGTCTATTAACAGTACCTCCTCACACTGAAAATATGGACATCCAAACAATGTACAGAATCAAAGGAAGACAAAAACCCCCACTGTCTGTACCAATTTGACCATGGGGCAAAATCCCTTTTTGCGCCAAAATGTGGTGATCAGTCTGAGTCTGAGCAAAAGGGAAAGACCCTTTAGCCAGGAACCTCTGGATTATAGTACCAGCTGGAGTACTGGCACACCCCAGTCAATATCCCCAACCTAATAACTGTCTATGGTAAGTGGAAGCTAAACTGCAGTAGCTTGAGTCCTCACTGAGAGAAGGGTTACTCATCATGGTGTCAGCTTTCAGTTACTATGGGATAAGTGAGCATACAGCCCATTACAGTGGAACAACTCATAACTGTATGCATGGTGCTAGCTGATGTATTAGCACAAAATGAGCTGCCACAAACCAGTCTATCTTCTGTGAATCAGACACGGAACAGGATGCATAGCACACTGTTGTCATCCCCAGAGGAGGCTGTAAGTATTCACAGCTGTCAGCTTGAGAACCTAGATCTTGTTCTTAAGTGGTAGTTGCTCATTGTTGGAGCTCTGGAGATCCCTGGTTTGGTCCCCAGTATCAGCAGTCATATAAGTGGGCAGGGTTATAGTAGATGCATCCTCTCTGGATAAGGCATAGGTTGTGATGCTATATGTACACACCTAGACCTCAGCCCTGAACCTAGAACATGCACAAGCATGCCAGAGCTTGCTTGCTCTTCCCTAGCATCGTAACACACAATAAGCCACTCCACCACTCTTGTTCTTCAGTGCAAATCAGTATCTGGACTAAACAGTGGAATTCTACAGGCATAGGATGAAGGCCACAGCTGGCAAATTCTCATCAGTCAGATCTACAAAGATCACTACAATGCCCTCTTTTTCCTGGCTCTTTAGCACCAGCAAAACCTGATGATCTCACAAGGTCCCCTTCCAGCCCTAAAGTGAAATCTATGAAAAGCTATTCCCAAGGCTTTGATGTTGGTGCCAATGCTTGATAAGATGATATAAGAGTTCTTAGTATAAAGACCCTATTGGGATCTGTAGTCCAAATAGCTGATCTAGTGTACATTGACAAGGTTCCTGACTATACTCTTTAAGTAGTCTACACAAGAACCAGTTCAGCAAGAGAACCCAAAATGGGCTTTTTGCTAATAAGTTGAAGTACAATATAGAAGTGTGTGTATGTGTTGTGCACAAGAGAGTGATGCTGTCCATACAACATGAGAAGGAACAAAAGGTAGTAAGGTTTTTCTTTACTAGAAGGTAATGGTTTTGTTTTTCTATATTTTGAGTGTTGCACAAGTATGGGGATGTCTGAACATTCTGGGGTTCAGTAGGGGATTTAGATATTTTTGTGGAAGACAACAATAGCCAAAGTTAGAAAATACAGTAAAAGCTAAAATAAGCATGATTTTGGAAGGGTTAAAGACCTCCTAAGTACAGGGGGATCAGGAGGAAACTTTCCTTGTTGGGGGAGGGGAGAGTCATTTCAGAGGTACCTGCTGCAGAGTTTTTGCTATCTTCTTCTGTAGCAGCCGACTCAGGCCTGTGGCAGAAGGAGGATCTGAAGCTCCATGGACTGCTGGTCTGAGGCTCTCTGGTAACTGTGTTTCTACATTAAAAACACTTTAATAAATAGGCAAGCATAAAAAAATGCACACTTCATGAGCTGTATGAGTTTTGCCTGTACTTGTAGAAGCCAAAGCTGCTAATTCTTGCTGCCATTACCTAATTTGTCACTTTGTGTGTGCATTTGTTCTCTCTACCCAGTTGAATTCAAGTGGGTTTTTTTCCCTCCTCCAGCTGGCTAGATTCATCCCGGTCACTGATGGAACAAGGCATCCAGGAAGATGATCAGCTTTTCCTACGCTTTAAATACTACACTTTCTTTGATTTGAATCCAAAAGTAAGAGGCTATTAAGCCTGGCATTCTGTTGCTTGGTTTTGTTTGCCTGCTGTCAAAGCTGCAGCACAAATATTTGGGGTTTTAGTTAGGAATCACAATTAAGGGCCACTTAGAGTGCTAGTATCAAGCAATTTCTGTTTCTCCCAGATTGTTCAGCTAAGACTGTGTCCTCAAAACATGGCAGGACAACTCAGTCTCTCCTGTAGGAATGACCAATCCCACTCTAATGTAGTAAATGAAAAGACGCCTGTTGGCTTCACTTTGTCACTTTGGAGGTCAAATAGGCAAAGAGTAATGTCTTATTTTTCCCACATTCTCATATACTTCTGTTAAGTTCATAGTAGGAAGCCCTACCTTCTTCTGGGTTCTTGTTTTTTGTGCCACATGATAAACCTTCACAGCTGATATCTGTTCCCGAACCACCTTCTACTCAGTTCAGAAGGCTCCATCCCTTCAGCAGCAGCTGGTTAAGGAGAGAGAGTCTGGTTAGAGCAGGGGTAGTGCTCTGAGTGGGTGTCATGCCAGGCTGCTTAGCTCCAGCTGGGCTCAGAGCTTCTCTATTTCCTGTATTTTGTTCAACTGGGTCATTAAGAAATATTGGCGTAAAGTCTACAAAAACACTTAAGTGGTTTAGGAGACTACATTCCATTTCCAAAACTGACTTCCAGAGACACCCTGGCTCCCAAGGCACCAATCAATATGGGTGCCCAGGCATTCAAACCATTATGGAAATGAGCTGGAGCCAGGTGCCTGTTTGGTTTTGAGGGTCTGGGCCTAAGTAACTTCCGATAGAGGTTCCTAAGTCACATGCATGCTCTTTTAAATTTCTCCCATGGTCGTTTGCATTTCTATTGATAGCTGCATAGAGATTTCAGTAAGTCAAGGGGTCTTTTGCTTTCTGGGGGATGCTTTTTGGGTTATTTGTTTGTTGCAGAAATGAATTTGGTGCAAAATGGCAAAGCTCTATTGTGAATTGTAGCTTACCTGATTCACAGCAGCTGAAATTCTGGCCCTGCTTTGCCAGTTGTGAACTTTGATAAACAGCAGCATGCCTTCTAGTCAAATTAAAATGTGGGTTAAAGTCTGATCCCACTGAAATCATTGGGTGTTTTGCCATGGACTTCAAAGTGATCAGCATTTCATTTGTTGTCTAATATCATTGAGGAGTCCTTCGTGAACTAAGGTTACACTATGTCTCTCTTTCTGATGCAGTACGATGCTGTACGAATAAACCAACTCTATGAACAAGCCCGGTGGGCCATCCTATTAGAAGAAATTGACTGCACAGAGGAAGAATTGTTGATCTTTGCTGCATTGCAGGCATGTACTTGATCTGAGTTGCAAAACCAGTTTTCTCACAAGGAGCAGACGCAAGCTAGGACAGGAATGTGATAGAAAGAGTGAGGCCTAACAGTTCTGCTCTAGTTGTCCTTTGCTCTTGTGCTTACATTTGCTCTGTGATAGATGCCTAGGTTCTGTAAAGCATTTGACACTCAGATTAAAGCAGTGTACATCACTTACATGTGCCTTTTCTCACCCTTTATTAATATTTGCTAAAGCAGCTATATAACTGCATTAAGTCAGAACTCTATGTTTTCATTTGCAGAAGGCATTTGATCAGTTAGCTGCAATACAGAATGAAACTTTAATAACTGTTGGTTTTGGAGGGAGTTGTTATAGAAGTGTTGCTTTATGTCGCAGCTGTTATCCCCATGAGAAGTTTACCAAAGCGCTTATATGCTGACAATACAAAAATCTGCAAAATACTAAAAATGTAGGGCCAGCATGAAATACATTTGAGTTTAATATGAAAATTAACTATAGGAAGGATACTGTGGTAGTCACAGAGCAAATTCATGGAAGTGGCTACTGCAGTGCAAATAAGACCACGCTTCCTTTTAAAATAGGAATGAAGCTGCCACAGATTTCAAAGTTTGCCATATTAACCTGCCACAGCATCTGGCTGTTAAATTTAGATCTGGTTTTTGCTTTATATGGACAGAGAATATAGCAAGGGTAAGACTCTTAGCAGCTAAGCCATGCTGACAGCATGTAGGCTGGTAGACTTACACAGCAGACACCAAGCAAACATTTTAGTAATAACTACTTTAGAAATTCCATACAGTCAATAAAAATTCCATCTCAATCTCCTCATTGCAGGACCCTCTCCAACATAGACCAAGCCCTAGAAAAATGAGTCATACTGTTTTCATATTCTTTGATTACACATCCCAAGCTAATATTTAGATTGTGTTTGAAATGGACTAGCCCTTTTCAAGTCCAGCTCTTTGTATTGTATTACAGTACCATGTAAGCAAGCTATCCGTATCATCAGAGGCACAAGACTTCACACACGACTCAGAAGTAGATGAAGTGGAAGCTGCACTTTCCAATCTGGAAGTAACATTGGAAGGTGGAAAAACAAACAGAATTTTGGTATGTAATTCTGTGTGCTAAGCCTGCTTTCACTGAAGCCACTGAACCAAACACTTTAGCTTAGGTCCTGATAGCTTGGGTAAGAAAGCAGGACTCAGTGAATGCAACAGATATTTGGGAAATATTTTGTACTAAAATTATTCTTGATTATTCCTAGGAGGACATCACTGATATTCCAAAACTTGCAGATCATCTCAGACTATTTAGGTAGGTAAAAAAATTAATGATAGAACAAAACCCAAACCTAGATTCTTCTAATTTGAAACACTTATAACTTCGTCCAAATAATGCCTATCCTGATTGGAGAAGATTATGGGAGGAATTAAGTAATTCCCCACTAATGTTTCTTTTTCTTACTGTGTTTAAGCCAATCTTCAGCAGATATATTCATCATAGTTAGTGTCAAGAAAACTATCCAGATTTAGGCCTGTTGAAGAGCTGACTAATTATAGGTAATTAAACTAGTGGAAATTTTTTCTTCAAAACTTCTTGTTGACAAAATTTTACCATTTTTTCTTAATGCAAGTTTCCCTACGTTTGCTCTAATTCAAACTGTACAGATTTTTGTCTGTGAAAAACCAATAACATTTCTGGGTTTTGTTGCTAAACCCCTGTCCCCAAAACGGAACATTTCAAAAAAAAAATCTATGAAAAATCTTTCATTTCTTTCCGACTCTTTGTAGAAACCACCTACCATTTTCTGTCCTATTCTTCTATATAATCCAAAAATGGGGTCTAATTTATTGACCTCATGTGCATTTATAATAGTTTGAACCTGGAATAATATGGTGAATCAGATCCATAAACATCTAACCACCATTATCAGGCTGTAGAAAATACTATTGCTTCATCACATTATAAATTAATGCCATTTTAACTTGCTTACAGCACTGTGAGATTGTAATGCCTTTTATTTCAAAAGAACTGCAGTTTTTAGAGCAACAAAGCTTTCTATTGTGCAGTGAATTATCAGTTTCATTCTACTGAAATCACGTCAGTCTCTAAATCATTCAGATAAACATATAGCATATAGCCATCATATCTGCATTTGCGTGTTGCCAACTCACTCCTAATAAAGAAGTTAATTCAGCATTTATTACACTATCTAGGTGTGTTAGGATGAAAGAGAACACAAGCCTTTTAAGTCCTGTCAATTTCTTGGTTTTTATTGTGAATTGTTTCATTTTCTCTAGCAAAGTAGCAAAGGAGTTGGGTCATATTTAACCATTAATAATGTTGATATACATACCTCAAATCACACAATAAACTAAAGATCTTTCAAGGACTATAAGAAAATCAGATAAATGCAAAACACTCCTTTAAAGGATAGCAGCATTTTTTTATTGCTACTTGCTTCAGGACACTGCTAAATGCAATGGTCTGCAAATCTGAATGCTGCATTTTCTTGCATACAACACACCCTGGGATATAATATGAAGCTTGATTTTGAAAGGCAGAATGAAGAATAAAAGATTTTTCCAGAAGTATGACTGTATAGAGCAGGGACAGAACCTAATCTTCAGCTGACTCATCCTCCTTTTCCTGTTTAACTAAAGCTAAAACCTGGTCTATTCCAAAAAAACTGGCCTTCATGGGTGGACCTACAATTCTGAAAAGAGGTAAAGAGTCTCTAAAACCTATGAAACAGGAGACACCAAAACTGCCCTAAAAAAGGTTAGCTTAATGAGTGGAACATCAAGACCACTAAAAAGATAAGACGATCTGCCAAGATAGGGAAGAAAAAGAGGGAAAATCCCAGAAAAGAAAGGTGAATTCACCCTTACTGCAGGAGACCAGCGGGTTGCCACCACTGCGCACAGCAGCCAGCCACATTTCTGGAGTAAGTGCATGCTCTGGATTGGCCAAGGATGTGCCATGCCAAGTATTTCCAGCCCTAGGGAAGGGCAGCCCAGGGAAGAACCCAGCACTTGGAAGCCAGAGATGCTAGGGAGCTTCCTTGCTGATGCTGATCTTCCGACAGCCAAGTAGGATCAAACCGCTGGGGAGAAGGCAAAGGAGACTGGAGGACCTCCGCCAAAGGAAGTATCACTGTAGAAGTCTGGAATGATGGGATATGCTTGGGCAGAAGCCTCTCTCTCAAAGTAAGTGAGGGAGAGGAGAACGAGGAGGAGCTGGAGACCTTAGCCATCCCAGAAGACAGGATTACTCATTGAGGACTGCTTGTGGAAGCCCAGAGGGACAGTATTCAGGTTTTTTTCTTTAGTGTACTCACCTTGACTGAGAGGGTTGTTTTTTTTTCTCTTTTCTATCTACAAGTGGACTTGTCAAATTGTCTTAAGTGAAGCCAGTGGCTGGGCTAGGACCCAGGCCCCTTAAGTCCAAAGGGACTGGGGTTTGTACAGCCCTGCCCAGGGAGTAAGTCACCCCAGAAGTTGTTGCGTTTTCTTTCTTTGATTTAATAACTGAGGTGTGGTGGGGTGAAGGGGAAGGAGGAGCCTCATAAATCCAGCCAGCCAGGTGGTCCAAGGTGATTTTTTCCCCCTTTTTTCTTTGCGAGAACCTCCCGCTAATACTAATCAGAAACATTGAAGACGTGGCAGACAAGGATACAACATCAGGGAGGGGCAGAGGAAGTAATTATCATACCACCTTAGCCCATTAACGAAGTGGCAGGGGGGATGTTGTCACACTGAGGACCCAAGCCTTATAGCACCTACCCTTGTCACAACTATTAACACCTGTGGTGTGAAGAACAATGAGCCATTAAGTTCAACTCCTTCAGCTGCCTGAATAGTAATGCTACAATGGCTGCACTGTGAAGTAAGAATCAAATCAGGGTACTGCTGTTTGGGGCAGAAAATCAGCTTCCCTGTTTAATACATGTACCCCAATTTGGGGGGTCTGATTTTGGGAGAGAAGGTGCATATTGCTGTAAAAAAATACGGTACGTTTCACATTTGCACTAAGAAATCCATTCAAATGGACAACATTTAGTCACAGGATCTGCTATGCCAGCAACTTAGGAAAATTATTAATTGCATAATAAGAGCTTGACTCCATTTGGCACAAGAATTACTGTACATGTTTTTCCTAAATGCATGATCGTTAGCAGCTGTTGAAAGTCTTGTCACCACTTTTTTTCACAGAAAATTAGATTTTGGGGCTAAAAACCTGTTGCAGGCAGTATCTTATTTCCTCAAATATGTTTGATTTCTCCCATCAAAAACTGAAAAAAAACAATATTTACAGTTGCCAAAAATCAAATTTTAAAAAATTTAAAATGCATTTTCCGGAAGGAAAAATATACCCATTTTCCACTCAGCTGTAATACTCACTATGAAGCTTAAGAAACACCTTTGAAATGTTTTCTTAAGTATTTCTGAAATATTGCTACAGTCTTTGATAGCTAGGTATGTAAAGTTTCTGTACTGAAGCTAATAGTATTTAAGTACATTACATTGTTGACAAATAATACTCTTCAAGCAAATTTAAGTAAATTACATTTTTGACAAATAATGCTTTTCAACTAAATTGAGTCTGATCTTCCTACACTCATTCTACTTTATTGCAGTATGTTAGTGGGGCCAGTTCTGATTTGCACCCATTTAAAGGAGAGGAAGAGCAAGCCCAATTTTGGATAGTACTGAGAAAACCCTAATGAGTTAGTTAAACCATCACAACCCGCAACCTTAGTAAAGATGTGCTTAAATGGATTGAATTATTTCTGAAAATAGTATAGCTTGCAGTATTTTGCCATTATTTTGCACTGAAATAAACTGAAATGAGCAAAGCAAGAGTTAAACCAGTTCAAAGGTGTGCTTATGAGGGGTGTGCCCTAGTTGAATTAGGTAGTTTTAAGTATTTTTATTATTAATATTTGCACTAACAAAGCCCTGGAGAGTCCTTGTGAAGTAGCTGCGTTCTGTTGTGTCCACTGATGTTCAAACAACATATAGCTGCTCCAAAGAGCTTACAAGCTAAGTATAATGCAATTGAATTAAACTGATACAAAATGTTCTAGTCTAGAGAAGGCTTCAGAACTCGTAGTGCTGGTTTTCAACTACAGGAACTAATATTAGCAATATTTTATGTATTGGGGGGGCAGAAGGTATGAGAAACATTAGCCATTTTAGGAGAGAGAAGCGTTGATTAAAAATGTAGCAAATAGAGAAGGGCAGCAGTTAAAATCCTGAATATAACCACACCTGCATTTCAGGGTAACTTGGATCTGGTTCTGGATCAGTTTTCCTCTCACTGACAGGGGTGTAAACCAGAAGTAACTCAACTATATATTTCTACTGTGGTTAACGAATGAGTGACCTCACTAGAGCTGCTCCAGTTCTATAATGAGGTTTGTGAGGGCAGCCAGTAGCCCAGTGATCTGGAGGTTGCAGTGTAAACCATAATACACTGATGTAATTACTCTTTAATTTCAGGCCCAAGAAGCTGTCATTAAAACCCTTCAAGCAATATTGGTTTGTCTTTAAAGACACATCAATATCTTATTTTAAAAGCAAAGAAGTGGGACAGGGAGAACCCATTGAGAGGCTCAACCTAAAAGGTGGGAATTTGTCTCTTCTTTACCCTGCTTACTCTATTTTATTTATAAACTGAAAGAATGAATCAGGAGTTGACAGTACCCAGAATTCTGAAAGGAGATAAATGAGGTAGCATGCAGTCCTACAGCTGTTAGTAATCCAGGTGCTTGATTATACAGACTTCACCTACAAGATGAAGTCAAGCATAAAAGATCAAATATATTAGCCTGACAGAAGGCATTCCTAACCCACCTGGGCCTGACTTGCAAAGTCTGCCACTGAGCAAATGGAAAGGATTTACATTTCTGAAGATGAGACACTATCTGAAATATTTATATTTCCAAAAAATTTTACTCTATGTTTAATGCAAAGATTTGCGTCAGTCCTTGGAAAAGTGTTCTGGTCATAGAGGATAAAGGGTAACATTTCAAAAGTGGCTAAGTGGTTTAGGGGTGTAAGTCCATCGTCAGACTTTTGAATATGGGTCTTTGGGTCCTAAGTCACTGAGATCACTTTAGGAAAGTTTCCCATCCCACAGAATGAAGTAACACAATGCATAGCTTTTGCTTAAAAGCAAAGAGAGGTCTTACATACCTCACTGCCCAGCTTCTTGTGATCCATATCAGGCAAAGTTCTCCATAGAAGCAAGGATGCCCATCATCTTAGAACCAAGTCAGAGTAGTTATTTAGGAGCTTAGCAGTGAAAGGGAAGTCTTTCTTTAGGTATGATGTTTTAAAAAACCCTTGGCCAATGATCTCAGCAGATAAACATCCCTTTCAGGCATTACATGAAATACTTAATATCAGTGGCATAAACACTAAATCAATCATAATCAATCAATCCTTTGCCTCTTCTTGATCCTCTGTGATTTTAGGATGTGAAGTTGCCCCGGATGTCAATGTAGCAGGGAAAAAGTTTGGAATTAAATTAATGATTCCTGTTGCTGACGGCATGAATGAAATAAATCTGAGATGTGATAATGTGAGTAATAAGACAAGGAACATTTTTTATTCAGAATTTTTATTACAGCAACATGTAGGAAGCCCCATCGAGAATAAGGGCCCCAAGGGCCACACTGTGCTGGGACCTGTTATAAGCTAATAAAGATGTCCCTGAGAGCAGACAGCCCACAAGTAATATAGGATGCAACAAGTGGACAAAACTGACCAGCGGCACATAGTTAAGTTGGAAGCACATAAATACATAGCTTTGGGAAGAGGATTATGGGTTAATTTTCCCAAAGCACATCAGTGACTTGGGAGCTTAGGTTCTATTTTCAAAACAAATTTGCTTTTGAAAATGGGACACAGGATGACAATGGAGCAGAGAGTATTCACTTATTTATAAGGAAAGCTGTTGGGGGGGAAAATTGAACAATGAAAAATTTCAGGAGAAACAGAATGTTTTATTACATTTGATATTTTCCATTTTTTAAACTTTAACTTCCCTTACTTTTTTTTTTTAATAAATCTTTTTTCACCTCGCTGAAAATAAAAAATAGTAGAGGGGGGTGTAGTAAAAAAAAGATAACAGAGCAGTTTTCTTCTGTCATCAAACCAAAATCATTATTTAAATGTATTGTTTCCAAATTTGTCACAGAGACACATTGATCAAAATTAAAATTATTTGTGAAAATGTATTTTTCTAAACAAAAAAAAGTTTTCCTGAAATATTTCCAACTGGGTCTGATTCCAAAGTGTTGAATTCCATTCCTTTTTGTAGCTGTAGTTGGAAGAAAAAGAAAATCTCTCACATATATTCATTTGAGTAAAACACTGAATTTGCTTCCGATGTTTTAATTTCCCCAGTATGCTCAGATATGCTGAACAGCTACTGTTGCTGTTGAAGTCAGTGGGTGCTGAAGAGGCTCAGCATTGCCAAAAATCTGTTCCCATATAGATTCCCTTTCTGTGGCTGTTCTATCAAATAAGAACATAAATAGAAAAAGATAATTACAAAGGATCTTCAGAGAATATTCAAGGGAAGTGTCTTTGAACTCACATGTGTCATTGCTCTGGAAAGCTGATTCCATGAGCTATACCTGCCCAATCAGAGAAGAATAATAGTGACAGGTGACCTGGGTGCTCAGGCAAAATTGACTGAGCTAGCTTGACTGATCACAGCAAACTACTTATGAGCAAGAATTATGTGTGTAGACTCTTTGACCAATTATTTCTAACAACCAGATGTATATTGCAGGAAAATCAGTATGCCCAGTGGATGGCTGCTTGCATCTTAGCCTCAAAAGGCAAAACAATGGCTGACAGCTCCTACCAGCTTGAGGTCAAAAACATCCTTTCATTCCTCCAGATGAAGAATAGAACTATGTCTCCCCAAGCAGTCTCCGATCCAGAAAGCATGGAGATGAAGCCAGAATGTTTTGTCTCGCCACGCTATGCAAAAAAATACAAAGCTAAGCAGGTATCTTAAGTAATTGTGTTTAGGCTGACTCTGAAGACTAGGAAAATGATGGATTACAGAGTAGAGACCTGAGTTAAACTGGCATAGATGAACATGGTGAAAACTCTCAAGAGGCTGCTGGCCACACCTGGGAAAATTGTACCATCACAGTTCTCTCTGGGGTTTAAGCTTTGTACTTGCTTCCTCCAAGGAAGCTCCCTGCAGAGCCACCAGCCATGGCCCATTGTGGGGTCCAGAACGCACTGAACGTTAGGGGTGGGAAGATGTTGTCTCTAGCATAGGGAGAAAGACTCTTTCCTTCAGCGGGGGAAAAGAGAGAGTGAGCTTCTTCTGGTACTCTAACCCCTTTCCCAGTTGAGCCACCTTAATCCTGGATAGGTTTCACTGGATCTGCATTAAATCAGTTTGATTCAGCCACCCCCAGCAACAATTCAAATCTGTCCCCTCTACCAGAAGCTTGGAAGGTCAGGGCTACCTGTACTCAGTCCCCATCTCAGGGGATTTCTTACAGGTCCACAAAATCAGGGGGTCCATTGGCGTAGGCTTCATCTACCACCCCAAAGAAGCCCTGGAGCCAAATCAAGAACCAGCTCAGTGAGACTGTCTCCTAGCATAGGGCACCTTTGTTAGTCCCAGTTTATTTGTAACTAGGCAGAGCGTTATGCCTACAGCTGGCTGGGTACATGAAGGTGTAACAAGCCGTACATAAGCCTGGCACTCTGGGGGAGCTTGCATTTCATACACTCTCTCATGATCAGCTGCAGGACTGCTCTGCTGGGCCCTGCAGTCGGTCAGAGTCCAATACCTTGTGCTCTGGCTGGCTCCAAGGCAGGGTGTCTTGCATTCCAGCAGGGTTGCTCATCAGTGTCTCTAAGCTTGGCAGTCCTGTGCATTGCCATATATTTCATTGGCACTAGGGGGCACATTGGGACAGAACCAACACAAACAGCAGTGATGAACAGCAAAAAGAGAAGCCTGAGAACTAGCAAGAATCCTGCCAAAGAATGGCTAGCCTGAGGCAGCACAGCATGTCTGAGCAAGAAAGGACTATCATCCTGGGATAGCTGGGATCAGAGCATGAGAATGTGCAGCTCAAAACACTAAATGTTTTCCCCATCTGTTGTCACCTTGCTGATAAGCAATGAACTAAAGGCGTCCTTGATACCCCACAGCTGCTCTCTGCCTCTCCAGCAGGGCAGAGCAGCCATAAACCCAACAGACTTGAAATCATGATGTTTCTCCAAGCCTAAGGTAAACTAAAGCCACTACAGGTGCTCCCATGCCACCCTGTTCCTGGACTCCCATGCTGGAGATGTAGTCAGGGGAAGGATGAGGAATCGGGGAATTTTTACATCCTAGCCATCTCTAGCAGTAGGATGTCCCTAGGTGGTTGGAGGAAGCAAGCAGAAATTAGAGCAGTCCTAAGGTTTCTCTGCATTATGCTGGAGGTAGGGCCAGTGTAGCATAGCATGAGGATCAGGCAGCCATTCTTATGGTACATCTTCCCTAAGTCTTTACTGAACAGAGCTCAGTCCCAGCTCAAAATCCATCCCTGTAACTTGTTTGCTTCAGATGGTGACCCAGTACATTTCCCTTGTATGTTTGAATGTGGCCCAGGTGTGCATGCTATTCTGTTTAATTAAAAGAAAGGAAATGTTTGCATAGCATAGCAGTCAGCCAACCAGCTGAAACCTTTCTCTCTCTGCATTTCCCAGTTGGCTGCCCGCATTCTGGAAGCCCATCAAAACGTGGCACAGATGTCGCTGGTGGAAGCCAAGTTGCGCTTTATTCAAGCATGGCAGTCCCTCCCTGAGTTTGGCTTAACCTATTATATTGTAAGGTAAGAATTGCAAATCATGTCACACCGCCCCACGCTTTCATGGTCAGTGATTTTCAGAGACTCCTTTGAAATCCTGTTTAGACAACATGGCCTTACCATTTATTTCAAGTACCTCTTAATGCTTGTAGAACATTAGTGCTTGACCAGTGGTAGCACTGTGGAGCTCAGGTCACAAACCAGGACTTCATCAGGTTCGGCTTTGGACACCTGGTTGCATTTCGGCAGAAGTTAATGTGCAAGTAGGATTAAATTAAATTCTTCATTCGCTAACATGCAACAGAGTCATTCTCTTCTCAGAGGGAGCGTGTACACGCAGTTGACTAACTGACTGTGATAAAGAGTCACCATCTACATGTACAAATGCTTGCTGTGCAGTCAGTTAGTCAACTGCAGGGTCAATTTGCTACCTGCAAATTCAGGTAGCAAATTAACCTTGCCATAGTGACTGTGAGGTAGCCTACATGTAGATGGCCAACCAGGAGCAAATTTGCTCCTAGTCAGCCCAGGCAGCAGGCAGCAGGAGAACAATCTGCTGGGGCGGGCTCCAAGCTCAGAGCCTGGCCAAGACAATGTCCCCCTGCCCCAGCAGCAGGTAGCTCCCAGCCCCAGTTCCTCAATTGCAGCTGGGGTTGGGAGATTGCTCCCTGCCCCCAGGAGCTGCCTGCTGCTAGGGTGGGCTCTGAGCTCAGAGCCTGGCCAGGACAATGTTCCCCTGCCCTAGCAGCAGGCAGCTCCTAACCCTGGCTCTGTGCTGAGCTTGGAGCCCACCCTGGCAGCTGGCAGCTCCTGGGGGCAGGGAGCAATCTCCCAGCTCTGGCTGTGATCTCGGAGCTGAGGCCAGGAGCTGCCTGGGCTGGGGGGCATTGTCCCAGCTGGGCTCCAAGCTTGGAGCCCACCCCGGCAGCAGGCAGCTCCCTGGGGGCAGTAAGCAATGTCCCAGCCCCTGCCCTAATCAGGGAGTTGGGGCCAGGAGCTCCCTGTACCAGGAGAGTTCCCCGCCCAACCTGGAGTTGGCTGGGACCTGACTCAGAACAGGACAGGTCACGGCCAGCCCTGGGCTACACAGGGAAGCCCTGCTGGGTACAAGGCTTGTCCCCATGGGCATTTTACATATGCTCTAGGGGATGTAGTGAGCCACACTAATTAAAAGCACCTGAGCATCACATGTATCAGTGTCTCCTGTGCTGAAAAGTAGGGGGCTTTGAACTAAAGTTCATCAAACGAGCTTAGTTCAGACAACCCTGCCACCATTTTTCAGCATGGGGATGACCATACACATGATGCTGGAGTCTGCTGGAGCATGTTAATTTCCACTCTCGATTAATTGACTCGATTAATCAAGTCTGCTCAGCCACGCTGGATTTCTAGTGCATAAGAGCTGGCTCCCGGCACATGTATAAGAGCTCATGTGCATGAGGCAGGAGAGTTCTGCAGCAGCGGCTCTCCTGCTCCGTGCACATCAGGACCCCTCCTGATGTGTACAGGGCCCAGAGATAGCTGTTAGGTCTGTGCAAATAGGGAAATATTCAATTCGGATTTAGCCGATTCGAAAGACAGTGATTTCAATTCAGATCACTATCCCAAATCAATTCAGCCAAATCAACTTCAGAAGATTCAGCGCCAATTTGGAGAGATTCGGCCACAGATGATAATGGGGAAACACTGAAATACCTATGACTTTGTCAGTTTTTGGCTGATTTGGATACAAATTGCTGGGGTAGTAGCCCCTTCTAAGGGCATGAAGCCTGCCAAGTTTCAAGGAGATGGGTGCAGGGGTTTCTGGAAAACTGCACCTCAAGCTGCTGACAAGCAGAACTCATGACGTGTGTGTACGTGTGTGTGTGTATTTGTGTGCACACGCCCTCAGCAGCACTGGGGCCTCTAGACAACATGGTAGTGTCCCCAATGAAGCCTTCTCCTCCCCTAACAGGAAATAACTTAGTAAGCAGCACAGTAGCACCAGCAGCATCTTAGGCAGCCAAATTGTCACAGACTAGAGCCTTTCTTTCCTTTCCTGCAGGAATTTTTCTTCAGCAGCTGGCAAAGAACTCTCCCTGCCAGCCCCAACCCTGGGGCTTAGATGTGCTCAGGGCCCTGCGTCCTTCCGGTCAGCTGACCAAGGACAGGTGCTAGGGGGGTTGGTCTAAGGACTTGGCACTGGCAGAAAAGGTTCTTTGGGTCAATCTGGTATCTTTCAGTAGACCAGCTGAATAGTTAAAAAAAATATATCTTAGCAAGCTTTTGGGTTGAAAAACCCTTTGTCAGGCTGAGGAAGCACCTGCACTTGGTCTGTGCTGTTCCTGGATGGAAGGACTAGTAAAGAAGCCAGAGGCTGGCATGCAATGCAGGCAAGAAAGCCAGTCAGTGAAAATGGAAATGGAGACATCAGAGGGTGAGGGACAGGCTGGGGGTGGGGAAGGGAAAGGGGTGCGGACCATACTGGACCAGCCGTCTCCTGATGCCCTCCTTCAGCTGCCTCACAAGTGCCTGCATGTCTGGTGACAGCAGCTTGCCCCAGTCAGGAACACTGATCCCCTGGAACTTTTCCATTTGTCTCTGAAGTTCCCTCACTACAGGGATCACTTGGCTAAGAAGGGCATCATCAGCGCTGAGGGTCTCAGTGGCCTCAAGGAAGGGCTTGAGGACCACCAAGATCTGGGAGATGGTATCCCACTCAGCTTTGTTAAGGGGGCTGCTGATCCCAAACTCCTTGAGCAAGGCCATCTCATGGGTGGCCTTCTGTTGCTCCACCAGCCTGTCCAGCATCAGGTATGTGGAGTTCCACTGAGTCTCCACATCCTGAATAATTTTGTGCTGCAGGATGCTCACTCTGCCTGTTTGTCCCACAGTATCTTGCCCCCTTTGATGCTGTGGTGGAAGTAGCCCATCACATTCCTGCATTTTGAAATCAGCTGGATGGTAGTGATGACGCCATCACCAGAAGCCCTGTCCCTCTCCAAGATGTCCCTCACTATGAGGTGCAGCTTATGTGCCACACAGCAGATGCCAACAAAGTTGGCATCATGGGCAGCCTTGGCCATATTGGCCCCACTGTTGGTGACCATGAACCCATGGGTGAGCTTGCCCTGCCCAATGACCCACCCCTGTACTGTGCGGTCCATGGCCACCATAATTTCCCTTGCCATGTGGGACTCATCCATCATCTTGGCTTGAAGGAGAGCCCACCGACAGCCTGACTGGTCACACCAGTGCCCTGTGAGGGAGAGGTAGGCATGATCTCCACCCCGGCTGCACCAGATGTCAGAGGTGAAGTGCAAAGCTACCTTCAGTCCTGCCTTGCGCAGCTCCTCCCTCAAGTGCTCCCTGCATGTCTCATACAGGAAGAGCACCAACGTCCTGCTAAAGATGGTGCGTACAGGCACTTGGTAGGATGGAGCCACAAGCACCATGAGCTGCCTGAACCTTGGCCACTCAGAAGAAGGACTGCCACGTGTCCTACACTGTTGTAGGAGTGTAAGATTTTTATAGTATGGCTAAAGATGGTTGCTGTGACATCCTGTAAAATGATGGGAATTGAGTCTATATAAAACTCATGTTCTAGTACACTTTGAGTCCTTTTCCCCAAGCCCGGCTTTGTTAGAAGAGATGCAAATATAGGATCAGAGAAATAAAAAACCCTGATAACAGCTAAGAGAGGTCTTCCCACAGCAAGAGGAGATGGAGAAAAGGAACCCTTCTTCCTCTAAGCCCTTATACATAATTCCTTGGGAAGTGCTGTCAGAAAACAGAAGTTCTATTGCACAATGAAATTCCAACCTTTCACAATTGCATTTTGTTTCATTCTGAAATGGGGGAGAAGGGGAGTTACATTTCAAATTGTTTCATGGAATGAATCAAGTTCATTTCCGTAACATTTTAGTGTTTTTGATAGTGCTGAATTGTTTTGATGCTTTAGTACTGAAACCCTGTAATCTAAGGCACTAAATATCAAACACAATATAGAAACAGCTTAAGAGAGAAGTCAGCGTGAAATTAAACAATAAAGTCAAAACAGTTCATCTTGAAACTTTTGCCATTGGAACCAATGTGTTTTTTAGAAAGCATTTCAGTTTTGAGAAAACTTAATTATGTGGTGAGAAACAATTCTAGCAACAATTTTTCAAGCAGCTCTACCCTTAGCCTGGTGCCAGGCCCCCAGGGAAAGTCTTTCTTGAAAGCCTTGCTTTAACTCTCATCTTCTGCAGGTTAAGCAGTTATGCCTTTATATAGTCACCTAGAGGCAATCATGTGACACTTGGTCAGCCATTCCTTTATCATGTGTTCTCTGTAGATACTACAGCCCCCAGCCTTAAAGGAGCCATGTCACTGTAATAATAATTCTGGGGGCATGGACCATCTTTTTGTTTCATATTTGTGCAGTGTCTAACACAGTGGCTGTCCTGACCCATGACTGGGGCTCCTAATCACTTCCATACTACTATGACTACTATTATAATAGTGCTAGTAATAGATAATAATAGTAATAGATAATAATAGAGAGGTGCTGACTGTGCATTTCTAGAGACCAGTGCTCCATTACATATTCCTTAACATTTTCCATATACTGTACTTATTGTAGAGTCACCTGTTATTTCCCTGTATTGTTGGTGGTCAAACACCCACATTTTCATCAGAATGCAGTCTCCTCCTGTTATTTAATACCCGCTTTCATACTTTACCAAGCCACATTCTTGCCTTGCACCATACACTGCTGTGGAGAATGATGAGAAATTCCTGGATGTGGTAATCAGTTTTTGGTTTGGGCCTGTTCGTGCTACAACACCCCCCATTGCTCAGGCTGCCTCTGGCACACTGCCTCCCTGGCTGGGTAGGGAGGGTAGGTGCATTTCTAGGTCAGGAAAAAGGAGGCAGGATCGATTTGCATCTTATAGACTAACTAAATTAGAGATATATAAAGCACAAGCTTTCATGAATTGGAGCTCACTTCAACAGATGCTATATGTGACAGGCCCTGGCCCCTAAATGTGGCCTGGTTGTGCCCTTAAGGCACACTCCCAGGGTGCTTCCACATACTGGGGAGTCCTTCTACCCCAAACCATAAACATCAGTGACAAACATCAGTGATCATAAACATCAGGGATCATAAACATCAGGGACATCAAATGGGTTATGCACAAATAAACAAAAGAATATATATCAGAACAAGAACCCGTATTTACCCTGCACATTAAATCCAAGGATGCAGTCCTTAGCCAGCTTCCCAGGTTAAAGAGAAGATCCTGCCTCTGACCTTGTGCCAAAGCTGCCTTCATCTCCCTGTCAGCTTGCTTTTCTCAGCCAGCCTTGGCAGAGGAAAAACTGAAGGCAAAGCCACACTCTTGAGGCAGGCTTAAATACAGTTGCTTATCTGGCCATTAATGATGTCACTCCTTCATTTCTAGCAGGCTCACACTATGCCAGCAAGTTCCTATTTCTCCACCCCAAAGGTACATATTTACCAGACTAGAATTCTTTCGTGCTCCAGTCAAGACCAAGAGCGTATGTGCATCCTTTCAGACATGGAGATTTGCTAATCCAGTGTCCATCTCTCTTGTAATTTCCCCAGTGGGAAATGTTCTCCTTGTATCTGCGTGTTACACTTGGGCCCCTTCTTTAAAAAGTAAATTCATCATTGTCTGGCAGGGACCATTTGAGAGTAAACAACTCTTATCAAATTCTAATCGTCAGCAATTGTATGAACAGTTGGGACAGTTCTAAGTATGAACAGTTGAGGGCCACTTAATCACTGCCTTATTAAATACAACCTTGGCTATATTGTAAAGATAGGTCAAAATTACATTATATCAAGTGCTAAAATACATTTAGTTATGAAAATGACAACTGAACACAACTCCAGCCTGGTTACAAATAGAAAACAAACACCACAGGAGTAAATCTAATTTAGGAGAATGCCCATACATGCCATATGGTGAACCCCAAAGGGCAACTTGGTTTTGGGGGCAAATCTGTTACTGTGGAAGGGCGTGCACAGGGCAATGTATAAAACGGGAAGAGCGATTTGAACACAAAGGTAGAAAAGGAGGGTGAGAAGGCTGGAGGGCAGTGCTGGGAAGGGCAACAGGCAAAGCATCTATAGGAACAAGAGGTCACAAAAGCTAATCCAGGTTGTGGGATAAGAACCCATAGTCCCTGATTAAACTAAAAGGTTTGCTTCCTTCTTCATCAATAAAACTTCTTTGTGACGAGTTATCTCTATGCTGATCACAGCTGGTCTATGTCAAACCAGGAGACGGCTCCTCCCATGTTTGTTACGCTTGCTTAAGGCCAGGCAAAATGTGCTTCCCTAGAGAATCATGCTACATAATTTTTTTTTTTTTTTGCCCCCAGGTTTAAAGGAAGCAAAAAGGATGATTTGCTGGGAGTTTCCTACAACAGGCTGATACGGATAGACATGGCCACTGGGGATCCCATTACAACCTGGAGATTCTCCAACATGAAGCAATGGAATGTGAACTGGGAGATACGCCAGGTAAAACTGGAACTGCCCTCTAGGCTCAATTCCTGCACTTCCCTCATCTGAAGATGTTCCCCCATCAGATTGTTTTAAACCTGAAAAGGGATCCCAAAGTGACTCTGAAGGTTATTAAATAAGCCCCTCAGATGACTTGCTATTAGGCTGTGAATGGGCAGGGAATAAAAAAAGAAAATCAGCTTGAAGCGTGGTGGTAGCTGGAAAACTAACTCTGCGAAAGCAGCCCTTGCTGAACACCAAAGCTGATACTGCCTTCCAAATGGCAAGCTCTTCAATACCTGAGTCTGCGAGAGGACAAAATATGGAGCTCCACTTTGTCATTTTTACAGAGGTGCTTTTGATCCTGGAAATGTTTCCTTGATGCAGTCAAGTTTTGCCCAAGATGGGAGTAATTGGAGGGTAACACTTTAAGCCACTTTTGAGAGTCTTCATCTGTGGAACCTGACATAATTTAGAGCAGTCTGAAGGCTGCTTTAACTTATCCCTAGTTACCAGAAAAGCCAGGGATAACAGAAATGCCTCAGCTCTTTCCCCCTCCCTCCAACAATGCTTCTTTTGCCAGGACCTGAGAGGGAGTGGTATAGAGATCCTCACATCTGCAGGCTCCTGAGGGATTTAACTTGCACAAAAGTACAGCCCCCCTGGGTAGCCAGTTTAGCTTGATTTTCAGTGGCACCACACCACTGAAGAAGCAGGGGCCTGAATTTGGCTCTAAAATCTCACTTAAATTCAGCATTTGGCACAGATGGGTACTAAAAAGCAACAACATTCTCTTATTCATTTGCACACAGGCCCAAATAGCATCGTTACTGCTGCTTGCACCCTTCCCAGTCCTTCACTTCAAAGCTAGAAACTTCCCCAAATACCTTCAGATCGGGGTGCCAAATGGTACTACCCATGGGGCTGGGAATTCAGGGGCAGGGCCTGCTGCTGAGTCCTGGGAACAGAGCCCCACAAGGGGCATGTGTCAGTGGCTGGGAGCAAACGATGGCTGCATTAACCCCTGCAGCCACTGCCCCCACTTGCCCTGTCACTGCTGCACATGAGGAGCTCCACAGTACAAAACGCCCAGTGGACTGGGTGAGTTTGACACCTCCTCTTAAAATTGATTTGCTAAGGAGCTTGTTTCTGCTATAAAACATGTAGGTGTAATGTTGCTGTAGCCATGGTGATCCAAGAAATATGTGAAGAGCAAGATTTGTCTGGTAATATCTTTTATTGGACCAACTGTATAGAGACGTTAGACAAGCCTAAGGGCACAAGATGCCTCAAGTGACCTGACGAAAGGCATTTGTCTAACATTTCTCTGAACTAGACAGTCAGTCCCAGGAAAGGTACTACCAAACAAATCTTGCTTCTCTAAAAAACATTTAGCAGACTTTGACCACAAGGGGTCCCTATCTGAACAGGAAAAAAAATCCTTACTGTAGACTAGGTTTTTTGGGTAAATGTGGTATCTTTTATTAGACCACTGTAAACCAGTGGTTCTCAACCTTTTTTGTACCAGGACCCATTTGTAAACATTGAGGGCCAGTCCTGACCCAGTAAATAGTTTAAGCAGAAAACAGCCCCCTGACCCTGCTGGTGTCCCTCATTCCCAACCCACAGCTTTTCACCCCTCCAGCCCTGCTGGTGCTTCTCACTCCCAACCTGCTACCCCCAGGCCCCAATCCCACACTATGTGGGGCAGGGTGTGGATGTGTGAGGCATGAAGAGTGGGTATGTGGGGCATGGGGGAGCACATGCCCCCCCCCCATATTTATGTGCCCACAACAGACATGGGGCTGCAGTCTGACCAGACTGGCATGGGCAGGAGCCACCTCCACAGCCCAGTGGCCAGGACTCAGCACAGGAGAGTGGAGTAGGGCAGCAAGACTTGCTGCTGCCAGGACTGTTGCACCAGCTGTGCTGCCAGCAGCATGAGGAGTAATGGAGGGCAGGGGGTGGTCTGTGCTGCCCCCACCTTCTCCCACCACTAGCCACTCGTGTGCCGGGCTGCAGCTCTAGTGCAGCTCCTTAAAGGAGAAAATCCATGTTTTACCATGGCAAACAGAAAACCTAGACCATCGTTTAGTAGTATGCATTGAGTTAACATATGGTGAAGCACAAGCAGCACCTGTTTTTCCTCAATAATGTATGCAAAATACGATCCATTTCTAAAGTTTATTCATGACCCTTTCATACATTCCACAACCCACAGGTTGAGAAACACCGCTGTAGACCCAGTAATCCTTTCCTTGCCCTGCTCTTAGTAGTAGCTACTTGGTTATTTAGATATTATTGGTCCAGTCATATTGGGCTCAATCTAATCTACAGATTCAGGCTGTTACTGAGGCAATAACATGTATTTTTGTTCCTGATTTTGCACCATGTGTTCTCTCCTTAGGTTGCAATCGAGTTTGATCAAAACGTGTCTATTGCCTTCACGTGCCTGAGTGCAGATTGCAAGATTGTCCATGAATACATTGGGGGCTACATCTTTCTGTCAACCCGCTCCAAAGACCAGAATGAAATGCTGGATGAGGACTTATTCCACAAATTAACTGGAGGTCAGGAATGAGGGGAAGTCAGCTAAGCTTTTTGGTGCTGGCAGAAAGGCAAGAAGATAAATACAGTTCTCTCTCTGATACTGTTGCTTTTGCTGGCTGGTGGAACAACATATACAGTATCCTTGTCCTGTCATAAAACTGGAATATTTCCAGGGTGATGTGTTAAATATTCAAACAGAGGTCAATGAGGTGGAGTAAGGCAACTCTGTGACTGACATCAAGGAAATAAGACTTCCTTGTTTGCCTTTATGCTCTTCAAAGATTTCTCTCAAGGCTTTATAGTTGATGGTTCCCAGTCTATCCAGTTAATTTAGAAGACCTTTTATTAGCATCCTGAACAAGGAATTTGAGGAGGGGAGGCCACGCACTTTCGTCTCTATAGATCTGTAACTCCCACTTATTTTCCTCTGGCTAACATATCTCAGGTTTAATATACCTAAAACTGAATAAATTTGAAATTTTTATTATTAGAACAAAATACTACCTGTTGTGTGCATATTACAATTCTCTCTAAGCTGCTTCACATGTGGAATTATCAACCTGAGCATCCAATAAAGATTCAGCCTGAAAACACATATTGTTCTTGCTTGTGCAAGTGCAGTTCCCTTAAGGTCAAAAGACTATCCTTATGCATAGAGTACAGTACAGGCATAAATCTAGGCAGGATTGGATCCAAAACATTTATCTTTCGAGGAATACTCTGGAGGGTTTCAAGAGGAGACTAGAGAGTCAAGTTGCTGGGGTCACCTAACCCCAGTTGTCTTCCTGCCAAGAGCAGGGGCACTAGACCCGATGATCTGCAAGATCTCTTCCAGCCCCTAACAATCTATGAATATTTTTAATTTCTCTGTCAAAAGAATTGATTTAGTGGTTATTTTTATATTATTTATATGCAAGAAAAAGCCTGTAAACATACTTCCTTGCTGATTTCTGTCAATTTATGAATGCACTATTAAATCCTAAAGAAAAGTTATGACATATCTCAATAGAGGTGGGACTTTAATTACCCTTGGAAATTCTGGTACTCAGATCCGTAATGCAGAACCCCTCTGACTTGGATTTGAAGAAACTAATATTAACAGTACTTACTAACCAAAATTCTTCACTGAACAGAATAGTGCAGTGCAGTTACTAGTTATAACCCTATGGACTTCAGTGGGTTTCGATCAGGCTTAAAATGCTTGCTGTCAATAAAGCATTGGACCATGGCATAAGCCAATTCAAGTGCATCCATAAAATGCAGACAAAGATAGCTTCATATATATTTCTGCACCTGCAAGAAGTACGGTTGGGGTTTTTTTGATGATATCTATTACTGGACCACCTGTGTAGTTGGGAGACGTGTTAAATAGGCTTTCAGACACAAAATGCCCTTCCTCAGCTCCGGGAAAGAAACAGATACAGCCTAAGCTAAATACCAGATAAAGCAATGACCCACAAGAAATGTCAGGCGTTTACTACAAAAACCACTACTGGATGTTGTCTGGATGGACAGCAACAGCCCAGATTATTCCCTGTTTTTTCACATTTTACTCCCATGTCCCTCTGAGTATGGATAAATACTTAAATTTAAGCCAGTTAAAAGAAACCATGCTGTGTATTAGCTGCTCAGTGGTACCTGTCCATGTATCTACTCTTACCCTGGTGGAAGATCTCCACTGACCTTCCTTGCTCTAAATCCTTTCTCAGTGGAGACTCTACCCTTCTTAGTGAAGTTCACTCATGCTGCAGAGTGATGGTACAAGACCTTCCAAGCTATTTAATACCAACCAAAGGACTGCTTGGGAGAACTTGTGCCCACAATCCTTACCTGTGGTTGTTCTGTGACATAGTACCCAGGGTCCATTTTGCAGTATATATTCAAAACAGCAGATATTTTTCACTCCAGACATATAGCTGATTTGACAAGCAATGTCAAGTCAAAGGTCTACCCAAGCCAAATCCTCCACTTGGTTAAAGCATGACCATTTCTGTAACCAACCACACATGAGTGAGTGATGTACACACCATCACATCCAGCTATCTTTGACCCCAGGCCAAAATGCCCAGGTGTAACAGGACTAGGCCCCAGGGGCCGCCATGATGCCATGCCCCCGATAACCAAACAGCAACTGCCTTACTCTGGTTCTAGGTGTCCTCCCTCCCACTGTTGCCTGCCATGTCATTTTTAGATTGAAGGGAAGTGCCTAAGGGTCTTAGAGCACATCCTCATCCCTTCTTCACCAGCAGATCCCCTCCTGGATCCCAGTAGCCCAAACCTGGTCTGCAAGTAAATGGGCCTTCCTGGCCCACATGTGCATTAAGGCACCCATTGCCTTATGGGCTATTCATGGCCTTCAACCTTCCCTACAACTGTGTCCATGCCTCACCAGTTTTACTCTATACTGTTCTGTCCCTTGCAGAGGCCTTGGCCTTCTTGGCTCCAGCCTCCCTTTTCTCTGGCTGCAAGCCTTCAGCCCTGGCTCACTGACCTGCTTCCAGCTCTCAGTTTCAGCCCTGTCAGCCTGCAGTCTCCCTGGGCCTCTGGCCCTTGTCTCTCACTCTGGGCCCCTGGGCCCAGAATTTGCCCTTCTGGGCTGATCTTGCCCCTCTTGGGCTATGGGTCCCTGACCCTGGCTCTCACCCCTCTCAGACTATGGTCCCTGAGCCTGGCTCCTGCCCTCTTGGGCAATGCTGAGCTCCCTAGCCCAGCCTGTGCCTTAAGCCTGACCCCAGGCAAGGCTCAAGGCAGTCACATGCCCCTCAGGCACTAATGGGACCTCCAAACCACCCCTGTAGTCCCAAACCCAAACCACCAGTTTAAACTGTAGCAACAAAACAGTAAGCCCACTGGCTACAACACAATACTGTTCCCAGACTGGGTCCAAACATAAACCCCAGCTCTGGGTTGTATTCCCCCCTGTAAGCTCTCAAAGTCTTACTGGTAGTTCTCTGGCAACTCAGCAGCCAACCAGGCATTCGCCTGCAGCTTTCCTTCCAGGAGCTCCTTCCCCTGCAGCTTGCAGGGCCAGACTGCCCATCCTGCTCTCAGGTACTGGCTTCCTGTGCCTCCTAAGCCCTGCCCCATCCAGTCCTGTGATCCTGCAGCTTCCCAGAGGTATTCCCTCCCTGTAACTAATGGCCCGCCTGCTTTCTCAACTAGCGCTTAACTAATTGAGAAAGCAGCTGCCTGCCTTGGTGACTTGCAGCCTGCCTTGGTGACTTGCTGTGCTCCACTTCCACTCCTTGGGTGAATCACACTCCCAGGTTTAGTCCTTGCCTGCAGCTGTCCATTTGCTGGCAGCCAGCTCCTTAATAGCTAGCTGGTCTCCTGGCTGCCAATTCTCTGGTAGCTAGCCCCTTTTTAGCTTCCCTGGGTCCTAACTGCAGCGTTCTCTCTCCCTTAAGTGATAGGAGCCTCCAGGCTTCCTGTTATACTGGGCAACAAATTACAATAGGATACGTGTAGGGGAGAGGGCACTTCAGCATGAAACTAAAGTAACGCTTACGCTTCTGCTTCTGGATCTGTAGCAAGGCACCTTAGCCATGCTGCCATGGTGCCTTAATGAACAACAGTGTGCCATGTGCCCCTATTATAATAAAAAGCACCAAAGATCCTTCAGAAACAAGGGGTCAAGACAGCAATCTTGTACTGAATGCAAAAGTGGGAGTTTTCATCTGTGCCTTCTATCACCTTGCTGGCTCACTGACTCACAACAGGCTCAAGGCTTGACCATGCTAGGATCTTACCCACTGATGGCTCTTACTGTAGGGTAAAACTACAGGTGTTGGACTCCTGAAGCAAGTTTTATTCTCCCAGCTCAGCCAAGGGATACGCTCAAGAGGAGGGCAGAGAAAGTGCTTCAGGCATATCCTCAAAGCAAACTTTAAAAAAGGCAATATTGATGTCAACTCATGGGAGACTATCACCCAGGACTGCCCCAAATGGGGGAAGAGTCTGCTGCAGGAATCTCAGTACTTTGAAACCTTACGACAACAACAGGAGATGGAAAAGTGAGAGTGGCAGAAACAGCATGGCATGAACCAAATCAAGAATCCAGATCCACACATCCTGCACAGAAACACATGTCCAAGCTTCAGTAGAGCCTGTCAATCCCGGATAGGCCTCATCAGCCATCTTTGGACACACAGATAAGACAATCATGGAAGACAATCATCCTCAACTGCGATGGATTGCCAAAGAAAAGTGTAAAACTGTGGCAAACTACTGGTGCAAGTCAGCAATTGTAAGGACTCATGTCAGTGCCATTACACAAGTGGGTAGTAACTCAGTATAGTCAAAGGTGGAATCTTATAGAAGAAATGATCCCATAGTTACAATAAGTAGAAGCCTTTGCTTTCCTTGGATACCAGTGGTTATATGCATGTACTGATGAAGTCTGGCCTTTTTCCATCATTATTAGAAAATAGAAAGTAGGTGTTGCCTTCACATGGGAATGGCCTGTAGTAATTAAAGCAAGCTCAGTTGCTGGTGCATTCTCTTCAACAGTCTTAACTATGGCATGGTGGCTAACTTTCCATCTGGTGTCACGCTGTCATATCTGGTTGTAACAGTCTTTCACAAATGGATCAAAAAGTTTCCTCACTTTTCTATGCCCCTCCTGCAGTGCTGCATCATTGACCACCTTGCACTGAAGTCATGGGGGGCTTTGGGGCATCAGGCAGCATTTTCACCCTATAAGAAATCCAGGGCCCAGAGACTCTGGGTCAAATTTGAATCCTACTGTCAGGCAGGAGGAAATGCCCTTAGCTCTGCTTCCCGTAAGCAGCACAAAGGGACCCTGATGCATCTCAGCGATGCCAGCCTGTCATTACAACTGAGTAAGCAGCTCAGTCAGTCCTATGTCAGCCTGCTTGAACTTGCAGCTGGAGACCAGCCACAGGTCTGGGTCACTTGCAGCTTAATGTCATCTTTGAATCCCCAGCTCCACATGTGCCAAGCATTCCTTGGCCATACCCCAGGAACCAGTTCTTCATGGGGCTTTTTGTTTCAATTCAGCCATGTACCAGACCCTACTTGCCTGACTTAATAACCCTGCGAAGTCAGCGGGTGCTCGGTGATGTGAGCTGATGTAATGTACGTGAAGGCTACAAGTTCATACCCTTCCAGCGGAAGAGTTTGTATTTGTATAACCCCAAGAGGGTGATAGGTCTTTCACAGATGGTAGGAAGGCAGTGTCACAGCCCTGAATTTAAACCACATCATCCATGGAAATAACAGTGTAAGGACAGAATCTAGAGAAGGGATTGTCCAGATAAAAACAAAAGACATTGCCAGATTAACACAGTGGCTCCCTGTTGCCACACTATTCTGTATGTGTGTATCTAAATAAAGTGAAAACAGGTCTGGACTAGCATATTTGTCGTCTGCTATCCTCCCAAGAATCCTGAGAGACAGTTTTACCAATGACTTAGAAATGCGCAGGTACAGCAAACAACATGTGGACTCTGACAAAAGTGACATTTATCATGCAGTCAGCCCCCTGAACGTGCTCTACAGCCATGCTGTGACACATGTGCACAGCTGCAAAGCGCTTTAAACGTTGCCGATTGCACAACAAATTAATCCTCATCTAATGAGGGATCAGATGAAGGCAGTCCAAAGTGGAGTACCTTAGGGAACTTGTGTTCCCTAGGGTCAATCTGTCAGTATGATTGGGGCTGGGCTGATATAGCCCAGTCCTACCCCTGCTGCTGTCTGCAGGACGGGAGGGGGAGAAGGGAGGAGGAAGGAGGTTTGGGCTAGGGTTTGCCTGGCCTGAGCTGGAGCAGGGGCAGGTGGATTGGAGCCCCCCCTGTCATGTGCCCCCCCCAGCCCCCTCCCCCTCCAGCTCAGGTCAGGAAAACCCCAGACCAGAGGTCCCTCCCCACTCTCTTCTCTCTCCTCCCTCCTTGCAGACAGTACCAGAGCTATGAGGAACGAAGGCACGGCTAGGGGAGAAAGGCTGCAGACAGGCTTCTTCACTGGATCCACTCCAAAGTGGAGCTCAATTTCCCTGCCACCCCCTCCTCCCCACTCCCCGCAACAGGCAAACATCTGTTGGGGAGGCAGGGAATGGTGGGGTGGATCACTCTAACTCATGGCACTTTACGTGAAGTACCATGAGTTAAAGTGGGGACCCGCATGTCTGTCAGCACCTACAGTGACAAAACCTGATTCAACTGTAGCTCAAAAAGTCCCATTCTTGCTTGTATTTATCCTTTGTAGGAGAGCAAATCACTTGTGGCCACTGATAGACCTGACCTGCAAGCATTTTTCTTTTCACTAGTGTTGTGATAGGCATGATAGTCCAGGGAAGATTTGTTAAGTTATCATATCTTTTAGTGGCCCAACTGTCCTATAAAACTTACAGGCAAAATGCCCTTCCTGCAGTAAGTAGATCCAGCCTAACCTAAATACCAGGTAGAACAATTAGCTTTGTTTAAGCTCCTTATTTAACTTGCAGGTATTCTGTGTCCCAAAGCTTGCCTAATATCTCTCGTGGTAATCAACGACATCACCAAACAAATCCTGCTTCTCCTTTTATCCTTTCTAAATGCCGCTCTCTAGCTTTTTCTGGATATTTTCATCCCTGCGATCACTGAAAAATCCTTTGCTGTGCACTGTTTCTAGGGGGAGGGGGTGGGAGGAACATTCATCTCTGAGACTTTCCAACCTGGTACCATCTCCCCGCTCTGCTGCTTCATCCTGGCTTCTGCTTATCGGTGTGTCACTCAGGAATGCAGGCTTCATCCTTAGCATTCCAGGTCTTGCAGTCCGAAGGGTTTTTACTCAGGCCTGGATCAGCTCATGGGAAAGGCAGAGGCAGGGGCTGTCTGAGGTTTCAAAACCACACACAAGATCAATGCAACAACAGCAACAAAAAACCCTTGGTAGAGGTTCCAGTAAAGGTCTGTATATTTGGCATTCCTTCTGCCTTGCTACAAGCCTCACATTCAAAGGCATAAGGAGGAATTTTGGCACTCTCAGTAGAGAGACCTGAGAGAAGGTTTGGGAGGGGGTACCACTGAGTGCCAGGGAGTCTCGTGGGGTTGCAGGGGCAAGCACTGGAGAGCCTTATGGCATATGGGCTGCATGTCATGGACTCCTTGGGGGCTTTCCTTCTGGCAAACCTAAAAAATTGGCACCCAGGGCTCATGCCTTCTTTGCAATCCCCCTTACCCCCATAGTTATGCACCTACTCACTGTGGAGTTGAGGTAAGGAGAAAAATCAATAGTAATTTAAAGAAATGGTGTCATCTGGGGACGTGTGAAAGTAGAGGGAACAGCTACACGCAGAGGGATTCACTGCCTGTTTACAACAGATTGTAATGCATCTGCTTCAAAAATGGAGTGGGGTGAGGGCAATCATTCCCTTGAAGCCTGCAGCATTATTACTGCTGTGGGTTTTTATAGATATACATGTAGTCAGCTCCAGGCTATGATGATCACTGTTGTGCTGGGAGCAGCAGCACCACATGGGAACACATGGCACTTGCCCTAGTGAGATGACATCTGAAGTGCAGACAGAAGGCAGAGGGGGAAAAAATAATCTAAGACCTGCACCAGCCAGGATACCCAGCCCTTTGTAGGCCATGCTCTCAAAACTAGAGCCAAGACAGATACTGTGCACCTCACCATGCCTGCTGAAGTTTTTGGGGCTGGCAAGTGCTTTGCGCTTTTCAGGATTAGGTCCATGGTTGGCCAAATTCTATCCAACTTCCAGCTTCATCAAAGTTGATTGGCCAGATGAAAACAGAAGGCATTGCCAGATTAACACAGTGGCTCCCTGAGCCCAATCGTTGAACCATTTTTTACCTCCTACATTTTTCACCTGCCTGGACCACTAGAATTAAATCTATGGGGCTGAATGAATTAAAAGTCAGGGCAGAGCTTGGCTTGCAGAGCTGGGCTGAGCTCTGTCTCTTTTCAGAGGTTAAAAAAAATGCTATAATAATTAGCCCACTTTCTCATGAAGAGTCATTGTCTGTAAAAACCTGGCTAACAACAGAAGATGCTCCACTGATACTTAATAGCAAAGTGCAGCTTCCTGTCTAGCAAGGATCTTAATAGGGTGTTGGAGGTGAAGACAGTCCAAAAAAAATTAGCATTTAGAGCTGGAAAGTTGTTTTTTCCTGGGCAATGGTCTAACTCCATTCCATCCCCACTGATGCCAATGGCCAATAGTGAGAGCTTTGGCATGGTCATTTTATAGGGTTGCCAACCCTCCAGGATTACCCCGGAGTCTCCAGGAATTCAAAATAAATCTCCAGGAGACTGCTGAGAGTCACCTGGGAGATAAATGATAGGGCATTCATTAAAGTAAATATTAAATGCTGAATCTGATTTATATAGTTGTCCAGTGGGTTTTTAAAATGTGCATTTGCCTTCCTGATATAATGTCATTAATGTCATAACATCATGTGATGAAACCTCCCAGAATAGATGCAAAGACAGTTGGCATCCCTTTCATTTTATGAACTATTTGAGCAGGAGAAGGTCATCTGAAGCCACCTATTTCTGGTCATTCAGTAAAACTGGGCCTAGTAAACACACTCACAAATACTCATGTGAGCAGCTCCTGTACACTGAGGGTGGCTGTTCTGTGGCATAAGGCCCAATTTCAGAAAATCATTTGCCTTGCTAAAACAAACTACAGAGCAAGCTACATCCCTAAACCACAAGGGAACAACACATACCTCTTGTTTTACCTCCTAAAAAAACACAAAGCTCCAGAAAGCCCCATTAAGAGACCATACCTTGTTCTCTGAGTGTTCTGGTGTTTTTCAAGGCCCCGCTTCCCCAATAGCAAATGACATGGGCAAGAGATAATAAATGTCATAGTAGGCAAAGATAAATCCCATGTGCACATGTTTTCAAGGTCTTTAGGAAAGCACAACCTTAATCCCTGTATTATCGCTGAGGTGAAGAGGCCTGCCCAACACCAATGTATTTGTGCTGTCCAGAGAGAGTGAAGTTTCCAGACAGAACACAATCAATGCTCTTGTAGCCCAGGTACACCCAGGGGGGTGCCTTGGCCTCCAATGATGGTGGTGGTGGTCAGGCAGGGTGCTGAGGAGGGGGTCAGCTACTAGAGTGGCTTCCTCCCCTCTCTATAGAGCTAGGCTGAAAACAAGTACTTAACTATGTACCATTTATTACAAGAATAAATACAGAAACTTAATATAAAACAGAATATTTACAAGACTTATATAAAATATAATACTATATATAATATTCCACAATTCACATATAGTACCAAATATGAACCAAATAACTTACACAACACAATTAACACATAGGGATATTAATCTATATAACCCAAGTAAATTAACCATAATATTTCTTTAAACCTTCACAAATAACAATACCAATATACACATTGAGACATTAAAACACATAACCCATATAACCCCCCTTAAACAATACCCCTAGCCATATAGCTGTTAACACAACAACCCCAAAATAGGGAGTGCACTCAGCACCTCCCCGAGGGGTTTCCCTGAAGCGCCTCCCCTTTAGGGCCCTGGGACATGGATGCGCCCCTCCAAAAATGGAGGGTGGAGGTAGCAGACCCTCCTCACCCGGGTTAGCCTCCCCTGCGGGGCCCACTTCCCCAGTAACTCATGTTTCCTCTCTGGAGAAGTCAAGGCTCATCCCCTGTTGGCCAATCCCAAACGAGCCTCTCCCCAGTGGCACCTTCAGCTCTCCTTGATTGCCCAGTGCCCTGCACTGGGCACCCAGGGCTCGCTCACTCTCTCTCGTGGGAGCCAAGCCCTTGCAGGCTCTGACTCCCCGGTCTCATACCAGGGGTTCTCCCATTTCCCGGGCCCTGCTCTGGGCACCGGGGCTCTTTTAGTTAAAAGTGGAGCTGCACTGCAGGGCTCCATCACTCGGCCTAGGGCCAGGGCTAACATAAGCAGCCACAAGCTGCTTCCAAGGCAGTTCTCCATGCACTGACCTGCGCACTGGGTGAGACCTGAGCAACCTTAAGCTGTTCCCAGGGCCAGCTCTCCGTGTGCCGATCTGCACATCAACTGCCCAGCCACTTGCTGGGTTTGCAGGTTCAAGCCGCCTCAAGCAGCATCTAGAGCCTGATCCCCGTGCACCAATTTGCTCACCGCTGAAGCTCAAGCAGGGTCCCAAGGGCTGCTGTCTCTGGAGCTCCTCTCTCCTCCCCGTCCCTCATCATCTCTCCCCAGCCTGCTGATCACACTCCCCTTTTATACTCTTCAGGGGCTTCACCCCCAAAGTTCTCCGGACCTGGTTGGTACAGTTCCGATTCAGGTCCAGCTGCTCCTTGCCCCCTCCCTTTGGAAAAAAGGCGGGACATTGCTTCCCTTGTGCTACCTCTGGATTGGTGGGCAGGCTTCACCAATCAAACAGCAGACCCTTGATCCTGGGACTCAACCCAAGTTCCAAAAAGGTAAGCCTGCTACACTCTTGTTATCCATTGTTTTCCAGTGGCAACTAAAGGGCCAAGGGATTTTCTTCATGCTTTCACTTGAAGCAGTTCTATTAGCTTCTTTCCTTCCTAGCATTATATTTTCTTATGAGATCTTCACCTCTCTCCCTCTTACTTTTACTATTGGTATGGCAGTAGTGCCTAATGATCCTAGCTAAGATCAGGGCCCTGTTGTGCCTGGTGTTTTGCAGACATGGAGTCCCCTGTCTCACAGTCAAGGCAGATCAGGAGTGTCAAACCTTTGGCCCATGGTCTGGATTCAGCTCATGGAGCTGTTTTACCCAGCCCGTGGGGGGCCCCCAGGGGCTGGGAATTTGTGGGCTGGGTGAGCAGGGACAGGGCCTGGCCACTAAATCCCCAACTAGAGTCTGACTGGGCATGCCCATTGTTGGGGGTGGGGGAGGAGAGGAGAGGAGAGGTGAGCAATAGCTTTGTTCACCCCTATGCCATCATTGCTTGCCCTACCACTGCTGCTTTGTCCAGATCCAGACTGCAAGGAGCCCTGTGGCTCCTTGCAGTCTGGATCCAGCCCAGGAGTGCAGGCAAATTGGACACCCATGAGGCAGATGTATTCAAGAAATGGAGAAAAGAAACATTGCAAAGAGACACCCATGAGGCAGATGTATTCATCAGAAATGGAGAAAAGAAACATTGCAAAGAGACTTGCCCAGGGCAACAGAGTTGGTTGGTGGCAGCTCTGGCACTAGCACCCGCAGGAGGACCCCTCCTAACTGATGTCAAATTCCTTGTAAGCCTGGAGCACCCACCCAATATGGCAACATCTGGTCTTTGGCCCCTGGAGGGAGCGCCCAGCTCCCCACAATCCCTGCTTTGGCGTTCCAGGCGAGACCTTTGCTTCCCACATCCGCTGGGGCCCCTTTACAGGTAAGGCTGCTATTAAAAGCCACTTGTCTCAAGCAAACGCCTCTAGGATTTGCACTCGTGTCTTCAGACTTTTCCTAAGAAATGTAAACAAGTGGTGACTTTATCAGCCGCTTAGGAAATATCAGGGCGGTATCAGCAGACAAGCGTCAACTTGAACCCCTCTGTAATAATCTCCCTCCAGGGTGGGTGGGAGAAGTGGGAGCTGGGAACAGAGATGTTGATCTTTCTCTTTCCCTCCTCCCCTCAGAGCAGGGGAGGAGGAACATATCCCCTGTGAGGAGGGGGGGTGATAGTGGGAACCCTGCTCCTAGTAAGGGTGAGAGAGCTGAAAGCATAGACTAAGCCCAGCCCCACCCCCGGAGGGAAGGAGGGAGGGTAGGGAAGCTGGCATGCAGGGGAGTGGGACTGGAACGCACTCATCCCTAGCACTGGGCAAGAGAGCTGTGGGGGAAGCTGGGAAGAAGTCAAACCAAGGCACTTCACAGCCCCCAGCTGAGTCACCAGAGTGCATAAAACAAGCACAAGGCAATCAGAGCAGGCAGACGGGAGACACACGGCATCAGCACTCCAGGACAGGTAGGTGCAAGTGGGTGTCATGCAGGGGTGAGTGGCTGGGACTGGCCCTGGCACCAGCACTATACCTAGACTCCTGGCAGCTCCAGGCAAACTTTTAGTATTGGGCTCCCTTTGCCAGCTATAATGATAATAATAGTTATTATAATTTTCACCATTTTCGGGCCCCCTTTCTGTCCAGGCCCCGGGCAGCTGCCCTGCTTGCCCATGCCTGTATCCAGCCCTGCCTGGCACTGACATGTCTGTCTATAGCCATCTCCCTGTCTCGCAGGGTCCCTGCTCCCTGGGGACCGGTGCAATGGCAAAGGGCCCTAGGGCTGCCCTCGTGTGTTGAGGGGCAGGTTTTGCCCCTGGTGGGGGGGAGCACAAGGGTTGTTGAAGACAACTTCCCTCCCCACTCCCCTGTCTCATCCCCTGGGGGAGAGAGCAGTTGAGAGCCAAGGCCCCTGATCTCTTTGTTGTTCAGGAAAATGCTGGGCATGATTAAGGCAATGGAAATAATCACCAGAGCAGCACTGGGGGAGCACGCTGTACCCAAACCATCCACAGAATTACCTGCTCTTTGTCCTGGCACAGACCTCCTGCGTGACCCAGGACAAGCCACTTTGGGCCAGAATTTAAGAAGTGCCTGATGGGATTTTCTAAAGCACCCACTTGGGATCCATGGGCTTGGATGCTTAGATGCCCTAACATGGAGACAGGAACATTTCCCTCCCTCCCAGCAGTGTTGTGAGGTTGAATACATTCACAGCTATGAGGAATCAAAACTCGTGGCAAAGGTGATATCTTTTATTAGACCAGCTAGATATTTGCAAAAAAGAAGAGATCTTTATTTGCAAGTTTTTTAGGCACAAGTACGCTTCATCAGGCAGAGGAGATTGCAAGGATTATAAAAGTTCTCCTAGGTAGAAACTAAAATTCATATGAAATATGAAACCAAGATGGCTACAACCTGGATACCCTTCACAGCTATGAGACAGGCAGATGCTATTGGGGGTGGGGGGAGCAAAGTAAATGGCTATCTCCACACACAAGTGCAGCTAGTGGTTTGTGCCTCTCTTCCAGGGGAAGGGTGCCTGCCTGCCTGCCTGAATGGGCTAGGTAGTGGTATTATGCACAATCCAGTAATGCTTACTCTGGAGGCCACATTGGTTGAATGGACACCTGCATTGCATTAGACAGGCACAGCAAGGGAAAAGGGGGGGTGTTATGTTTAGAAGTCACTGTTGGGAGAAAGTTACACCCATCCAGGTCTGTCCTGGACAGTCACTGTAGAATGAGACAGGGAAAGCAAATGGTTTCATTTAATTGGAGAGGCTAATCCAGAGCCAGCTCCCACAGGGAGCTGAGCACCTCCTCAGAGGTGCAGAGTGACCCGCTGACATTTGCGTGCACTGAGAGCACTCCAGGATGAGGCCCTGCCAGGAAAAACCCCGCAGAGATGTGCCGAGACCAGAATGTGCGAGAGGAAGGCTGGAGGGAAGCTGTCTATTGCTCTGAAAGCGCTCCAGGAGGACAGTGCTTGGAGGAGGGAGGAGTGGTGCCCAAGGGTCAGTTGTGATGTAAGTCATCCTTCTCTCCCACACAAGGGCTCAGCACAAAATTCCCTGTTATTTTGACCTGGCCTGAAGGAGCCACCCCCAGGCTGTAGTTTTGTCTGGAGTAAGCACTATGTGTCTCACAGGAAACTAGTGAGGAGCTAAACCATAGGGACCCTAGGAAAACATTTTTGAGCTGGGAATTTCTAAGGAACACATCTCAAATAGAGAAAAGAGGCAGCTAAAGTGAAAGCAGAGAATGACTCTAAGCTTCTAGGTAACAGGTGCTGGGGACCTTGAGCTGAGGTTTCTGTAGGAGGAAAGGGTCTCTCTTGAGTTTTGGCCATTCTGATTCAGAGCCAGGTGGGCTTGTGGGTGCTCTGTAATAATTATGTATCAGCAGGACCCTTGCCTGCTGAAAGCCTCCAAACCTGGCACTGCTGGGCAAAAGGACATCAGTATAAAAGCCAAAAGGGTAGAAGCGGTGACGAGAGTGATCCAGAAACCCTAAGCAATGTAGGCCATGTCTATGCTCCAAACCGTTGTTGGTATAGCTCTGAGTGCAGTTCTGTCCCCTCCCTGCTAGAATTCCTGAAAATCCATGAATGCATCTACTTCGGGAACCCCCCATCATCCCCCCTGTAAGACTGAGTCACAAAAGAGCCACAAAGAGGAGGAGGTCCCACCTCCTCCTTTTGCATTCACTGTTTTTCAATTAAGTCTGAGCCAGGCTTTAGGAGCCTGACTTTCAATGGGACTTGAAAGTCAGGCTCAATCCACACTTAAAAGCTGTGCCAGCAAAACTGTGTTGGTGTGAAAAAACACACAGCCCTCATCTATGTAACTGCACTGGCAAGAGCCCTAGTGCAGTGTAGTTATACAAAAGGGTCCTTTTGCCAGGGTAGCTCAGTCTGTTCCAAATGCTTCTGCTGATGTAAGTTGTCTCTCTACTTCAGGCCTTACCAGCAAGGTCTTTCTAGGGCAGACAAGGTGCTTTTACCCACAAGCCACATTGAACATTGCTGGAATCTGTGCTCTTAAATCACTTTGGTGTTGCTGAAAAAGCCCCATTAAGAGCTTCCTTTTTTAACCCAATGAGGAGCCAGTGGCCTTCCAAGCCCTAGCTCCCCACAGCCTGGCCATCGCTTCTTACAGAGCAAGCCTCAGCAAAGCAAACATATTTGTTACCTTGCACTGGGGTCACCTAGAGATGAGTCCCTGCTTGCTCTGTGTCAAAATTAAAACTGTAACTGAATGCTGCATGAGACCAATGGTGTGACCTTGCTGTCTTTGAGCAAAATTATTAGGATACCTTAAGGACAGGCCTGCAGTGTGACTAGCATTAATTGCATTATTGGCTGAGGAGTCTTCCTCCCAGGCAAGGACTCCACAATGCTAGGTGCGCTGTAAACATAAAACAAATCATGGTCCCTGCTCCAAGGAGCTGGCCATCAAAATTGGCTGTGGCTTTCCCCTCACAGATTCAGCTTTGCACATACACTAGGTCAGTGCCATGGCAAGGAAGTTTGATGCCCGGGGGAAAGCCTGCAGCAGCAGCCCACTCTTGCCCCATGCACAGATCCAGGGGGCACACCCCCCACCCTCACCCCAATGCTTTTCCCAGAGTGCATGCAGCAGTGGGAGCCACCCTCCCCTCATCCCCCCAAACGAGCTGCTTGTGGCTACGTCTTGTGCCCTGCCCTGGCTGAGCAGCACCTGTTGGTGCCCCTTTGCTTTTGTGCCCAGGGCAGTCACCCCGCCTGCCCCTCCTTGCTATTGCACTGCACTAGGTAAAGAAGATAGTGCTGTACCTGTAAAACTTGTGATACTTTTTTGGCCTTTAGGGTGAAAGGTTTTTATGCACTGTTAAAAAAAAGGATCACATGAGAATTCCACCCCACAGGACTCCTTTTTGCTTAGCTTTAATTACAACAGAGGTGCTAATTATCACTTCCCCCAGCTTGATGCAAGAGGCAAACGCTTATCAGTTTAAAATAGCTTGTGACAGCCTGGAGGGATTTTAATTTATTTCTCAACATTGCTGTTTTTCTTTCCCATCCCTGAAAAAACAGATTTTGTGATTTAATTGAGCCACATTGAAGCAGAAGGATGTTTTCTCTCCTGCTCACCCTCTCTCTGCTGGTACTGATGGTGGCATCCAGCCCCACAAAAAGAGCAGAATCTCTGACGCTGGGAGATTTTATGAACATTTTCCTACTGGCCGAGGAAAGCTCATGGAAGACTGTAAATCTTAGTAGCATGTCCTGCGAGGATACGAGGAACAACACATGGACCATCTTGCATCTGACCAACCACAGCTTGAGCTCCTTTCCTGCCTGCTTGCCTGAGGTGGTGGAGACCCTAGACCTCAGCACCAACTTCCTGAGCATGCTGAATGGCACAGAGATAGTGAACTTGCCAAATCTGCGTATCCTCTCTCTGAGGCAGAACAACATTGAAGAAGTCATATGGGGAAGTGAAGCCCTCAGCAGTCTCCGAATCCTGGACCTAAGTTTGAATAAGTTGTCATCTGTGCCTTCATGCCAGGGCTCCTATCTGCCAAACCTAAAGTGGCTATCACTGGCTGGAAACCCCATCACTCAAATCCAGCCATGGGCTTTCTCCTGTTACCCACAACTGAAGTTCCTGAACTTGTCTGTCACTCTGCTAGGGCAAGACACTGGTGGAGGGATTAGAGAGTCCGCCTTTGCCATGAGGATGCTACCAGGGGACACCAGCAGAAGGCCAGACAATACCATCCATGTGCTTGATCTGAGTGGGACCTCTCTGGAAAGATGTAAGTCTTAAATATTTGTGATAAACATGGGGCCTGGTTGAGCTTGGCCTTGTTTTAGATGGTGGACAGCTTGGTTGATGCCAGGAGTAGAACTGGCAATTTCCAGAAGCAAGGCAGGAGCTGCCGCTGCTGGCTAATTGGAGCTGCTGCAGGCATGTCTCCACTCCTGATCAGGCCTGGGAGGGACCTCACGTGCTCCCCAGTTGTTATAAATTCCCTAGTATAGACAACCTTTTAGAAGGCTCAAAGGTTTCCCCTTCAGAGGGGAATCTAGAGGAATAGCTGTAGTGCAAACCTGGCAACTGAATGTGGCCACAAGAGAATTTCACATCCTTGCTCATAACCTCTCTCCCCACCCCCATGGACGTGGGTGGATCTAGGATTCTGGAAAGGGGGGTGCAGATGGTGTGGCGCATCATCCCATATAACACAACACATTTTCCCCAAGTAAAAAGAAACTAGAAGTTTACTAATATGCTAGGGGTTTAGGGCTGTATTATTCAGTTTAAGGTTGAGACACACACACATATAACTTCATTAGAATGAGTTAAGAGCAATCTGCAGGACTGACATAGGAGCTCAATTACCAGGAGCAGCTACAGACAGCAGAACTGAAGAACAAAGGCTAGCTGGACTGGTGGGACATCAAGGCCATTAAAAAGGAGAGGGTTGTTAACACCTGTGGACTAAAGAGTCTAGAAAGGATCAGGTAGATGAGGATGAGCCATGAAGTCAAGGGACTCCTCAGCACTGCCTGACTAGAAATGCTGCTGCCACTGCCAGGCAGTTGGTTTTAAATTTTGGGTGGAGCAGGAATCAAAAGGGATGCAAGTGCACCAGTGCACCCCCTTGGATCTCTCCCTGCCTGTGGGCAATAGCATTATCCTCTCCTATCAGCCAGCTCTCAGCCTTGGATTTATCTTTGATTCCTCTCTTCCCAGCCAGACTCTGTGAAAGCCAGCCTCTGGTTTTAGAGTCATATTTCTGGAATTAGCCTTTCCTTCCACAATTCCTACAGCTCAAGGCCTCACAGTGTTAGGCACTGTATATCTACATGGGGAGAGACAGTCCCTGCTCCAAAGATGTTACAGTCTAGAGAGACCAGGTAGAACAAAGAGAAGACTTCATCCCATTTTATAAACAGGGAACTGAGGCATGCAGAAATTAAATGACTTGCCTGAATCCCAGTCTGGTCCCTGAACTGCAGGGCTGTCCCTCTTCTCTAGGACAATCTTTCCTCTCTCTCTCTCCTGGACTCTTATCATATTTCATGAAATAAAATGGGTATAATAATTCCTCACTCAGTGCTTTGTGAACCATTTGTTAAGGACTCTGACAAAAGAGCTACAGAAGATCAAGGAAGTATTACAAAGATTTGCAGTGCTGTAAATCTACAATCATACCCAGCAGTTCCCTACTTGAGAGTCCAGCCACATTCCTAATAAATATGTCCAGCTCTCCATGCAGTGAGAGTACATGTTCTCCTTGACTACTTGGGAAATAACCCTCAGGAATATTTGCTTGTCAGTGAAACTCCACCCAGCGCCCACTACTTCTTGACAAGTCAGAAATCCAGAACCATCCTCCATTCACATACCAGTTAAAAATCTCTTCTCTGCTTCAGTACAACAGGAATGGACTCAAGACCTGCCCAACCTTAGGTCCCTCCATCTTACCAGGATGACCCGGTTGAGAAGCCTTGATACAGATCTCTTCAAGTCTATGCCAAGTCTGAGAGAATTGAACTGCCAGGACTCCCACATGCTGAGTTCAGTGAGGACAAAGATATTTGAAGACGCTCCACACCTGAGGTTCCTCATATTCCAAAAGTATGTTTCTTTTTCTCTATGCTCACATGCATGTAATTATTCCTACTTGCTGAAAGTGTTGTAGCCCTGAATGCAGGACCCCTTCTAGCCTATCACACACACAGAAGGGATGTTCCACCCTTTTCAGAGCTATTTCAAACTCTGAAGCATGGGGCAAATTCAGCTGATGCAGCTGAACTCAGATTTCCCATTCTGGGGGGTAGAGACTGTGTCCTTAAAGGCACCAGAAAGATGACAGATCTCCCCAGTGTGGGGAGAGTTCCTTGCTAGGGGAGAGTGGTACAGTATCTATTTATGGACTACAGCTTTTGGTACGATAGGGGCTTGCTGGGGAAGTGCAGCTGGAGTGCACTGCACTTCCAAGACTCTTGGCTGTCAGACAACTGCCTAGGAGCCATATTCAGCTGCTCCAGATTAGAGCAGCTATAAGGCTGCTATAGAACTGGCCCTAGGATCAAGGAGATAACTAGCTTCTTTGCTACACCCATTGGATACTGGGAGAAGCAGAGAACCTGGTTCCCATGAATGCTGCGAGCCAAAAACTGTATCATGGTACAGTGATGCCCTAAGTTTAGTTTAGGAGCATGCTGCAATTACTGGCATACATAAATGTATTGTGATTCCTGTACTGCTTCTGTCTCTGAGTGGATCCACACATTAGAAAAGCTTATTTCACTGAATCCTGAGCAGAGACACTGAAATATAAACAAGAGGAGAATCTGGTTAAGCATTAATGATCTGCCTGTTAATCACTCCCATCTTGAAAAATACCTGACCTCTCACACCTCCTCCCCTTGGATTTTTTAGCCTTACCCCTCTTGGTTTTAATGCTTTCACTAGACATTCGGAGGCTGCTCAACTGGAGATTTATGGGGCCAAATTTTGTGCTACTACATACAACTCCCCTGACTTCAGTTTCAAGGGTTGTGTCAGTAACATTCCTGGGGGACAACACTAAGACGTGCTTAAAACAGGAGCTTGAAATATCTGCATACAAAATCCACTGACTGCAAGAGAGGCTTAAAAATCAATGGGTTGCTACAAGAAAGGGGATGTTCTCCTTGTGCCATCTACTTTGAGACTTTTTAGGGTTCATACTGGGTAGTTATTTTAAGCTCTTCTATTCAGCTGTAAAGGCTAGAAACTGTTACCTTAATGGGAGCTAAGATCCTGATATCATCACTTGACTCTGGGATCTGGAGATTTAAGAAAAAAACTATTGAGAGAGACAAAACCATGAAAGTTAGCAATACTGTGGCTTGCCTAGGTCACACAGCAGGTCTGTAGCAGAATCACCATGGAGAATGGGGAGGCTTCCTGGTGCCCAGTCCTGCATCCACCCTCTAATGTACTAGACCAGCTGTCAGTAATGTTTTCTAGCGGTGTGCTGAAATGACCCAACTCAGGTCCAAGGAGGGCCAGAGCTAGGACCTGGCTGCTATCACTGCTCCTCCCCACTGCTCCTTCTCCCTGCTGCCCAGTCGCCCTAAGGGCAAAGTCCCCACCAGCTCCACAAGCCAAGTCCAATGGTCCCACAGGCCGGATCTGGCCTGTTGACCATAGGTTGCCAACCCTTGCACTAGACCACACTAATTTAAATAACTCATTGCCAGTGTCCCTAGTGACCCCAGTGTTAAAGCAGAACCTGGTACTAATTTGTGAAGTACAACTACTTCACTCAAGTAGCAGCAGGGCCTTAGGGATGTACCTTCTATGCATGGTGGAAGGTTATATGTATATGGCAGTGCGGCTGAGAGATACAGGGATTTGGGGATAATAGAGTTCCTTGTTCAATGTTAGATTAAAGGAACTTTTTGATTCTTTGCCAGAAGCGAGCCACACTGAAAATACATTTTGCTCCACTTACCCAACTGGTTACACAGCAATTAATAATTCCTGGAGACAAAGCTATAAGCTTGAAGGCAATTTGCCAAAATAGAGACTACATTGCAAAGAAAGCAGTCAGCGCTGATTAATAAAAGGATTGGGGGATATTGAGGAAAATCATCTAAGATATCAGCACAGATTATGAGTCTTGCAGAAAACAAAGTGGTGGGGGGGAGGGGGAGAAACCAATCCTGGGCACTGGCTGTATGAAAGGAGGACAGAATACAAGCTGTGAGCAAAGGGAAGACCAGGTTCTGCTCTTGGACACACTGCTGCACTTGAGAACAGAACTGACACAGTATCTTACAGAACATGTGCAAACCCCCTGCCTCACAGATCTGATGCTCTACTTGAGAAGGAAAGAGCACTAGACATATCAGGCCCATGAAGATGTGGTGGTATCGGCCATGGTGTCAACCGCAACCTTTCAAAAATCATGAATTGTACTTAAAAATGGACCTGGCTTAGAAATCATGAGATTTAAAAAATGCACTGTAAGTGCTTTTTCTTTGCTACAGGCTTCTAAACATTTAGGATGGACTTGAATTGCATTTTCAAGCATTTCTTGAAAACCTTTCTGAAAACCTCACCTGTTCTTGTAAATTAAACTGAGATTCTCCTATAATCATACGCAAATCGAGATGTTGAACAGGGAGATGCAGATGGTGAGCTGCGTCATCATATGTAACACAATACACATTTTTCTCCAGATAAAAAGAAACTAGAAGCTTGCTAATATGCTAGGGCCCTAGGGCTATATTATTCCAGTTAAAATTGAAACAAAAACAAACATAACTTTCTTGGACAGTGCATTACCTTGCTATATCATAAATTATGTATAAAACCCCCCCCACAACAAATTAGGCAAAAAATAATCAAAAGATGTCGTTTCTTTAGTCCCGTGGTCATTAGAATTAAATCTCCATTTTGTTCAGATTCATAAAACAATATCTAGTCTTCGTGAGCATGTTGACTGAAAATTATTTCAACACCTGAGATGATGTTTTCACATCTGAGTAAATGTTTTTAGCTAGGGAAAAACAGTCTTCAGGGCTGTGAAGCAGGAGCTACATTATTAGGCAGAGCCAGAGGACAGCAGAATTGCAGAGCATCAAGACCATTAGAAAAGGACGGAGAGATGTTAAGACCTGTGGTAGATTATAACGAGCCATGAAGACAAGTCACTCCCTCACTGCTGCCTGAAAGGAAATGCTACTTCCACTGCCAGGCAGTTGGTTTTAAACTTTGGATAGAGCAGGAGTAAAGGAAAGCATGAGACTACACCACTGCACCCCGCTGGATCCACCTGTACCTATAATCACCTGACTTTGGATGCTGGGACTTTGGGAAGGATACCAAGTATCATGAGATTTGCCAACACTGCATTTGTGAGACTACCAATGAGAGAAAGGATACAAGAAATGCAAAAATTACATTGCAATTTCAAACACAAAGAGATGAAAGGATCAGGCGACTACATCATGAACAGGGGTGGAAGAAGCTGTGGAAGCAGACATGAATCCAAGTGTTAGAAGAAGAAAACACAGTTTAATTAGGGTTGCCAACTCTGACTGAAGCTATTCCAGGAGATTTTTCCCCCCCCCAACATGACATACTGTCCTTAATTGTACTGTTCAACCCATTCACAGTATCAGTCTCCTGGGTTGCTTTCAATAGTCACCAGGAGATTGATACTGATTCCAGTAGTCTCCCAGCCAATCTGGGAGGTTTGGTAACCCTAAATTGAATGGAGCAGACCTCTCAAGAGTGGAGGCCTTTTCCTTTCCAGCTGCAATCCCAAATGCATTCTTGTTATGAATAACTTTATGCTGCTGCAGGGAGTGAATCATAGCTGGGATAAATAGCATCAGGCTGATATAGAGGTACAAGCCTGGGTTTTATTAGAGCAGGGGGAGGGAATTAGTAATCTGCTAGCGCTATGGGTTGATAGAAGATTACTGTCCCCTCAGGGAGCAGGGAAGGCTGCAGGTCCTCTCGTTACACAGAGTTGTTAACACAGTCCAGCCCTTGGGCCCTAGCCAACATGAGTTCATTATGATCCTGTTTCTCAACTCCTAGCTGTAACCTGAGTTCTTTTGATCCCTGGAATACCAGTTCATCAGAGAGCATTGTCATCAACCTGTCTGGAAATCCTCTGCAGTGCAACTGTAAGCTTTCATGGCTGCTCTCTGATCCTGCAAGTATTGTTCTGGAAAGGTAAAGCACCTTATACACCTGCATGCTGCGTGCATTCAAATAGATACAGCCCTGGCCTTTTCATTGAGATTTTTTGCTGCAAACTATTCACAGACAAGATTCCTTTCCTGTCCATATTATCCATATTCCTTGTCTGTACTTACCCTTCTCCAAGAATGCAACGAAATTTGGGCTAATTATATCTGAAAGCAACAATGCCCTATTAGCAGAAGCAAAACTGGAAAATGATGTCACCTACAGATTCCACTTTAGGAGCTAGATAATTTATTCTCTGCCTCCACACTTAGTAATTTTTTTTTCTATTAGTGCAAATAAAATATGAATTAGATCAGCAACCTGAAAGGTGCTGTGTCCTGCCAAACAGGAGATCAGCAGTCAAGTCTGCAGCTCCTCAGCCAGCAATGGCTAAGAATATCATGGAACAAATTACACAGCACTCAATGCTGCCCCTCACTGTCATTTTAGCTGGGGAGACTGATCCTTTGAAATGCTGTATATGCAGTGCCACCACAGGAGGTGAATAGCCTCCCAGTCATGGGATACTTGCTGCACCTTGCAAAAAAAGGAGGTAGCCAAGTTGACATGATGAGGGAAATCACCCTGAAAATACAAAAGTATAATCAAGAATTTGCCTGGCTCTGGGCCTAGATTTCATACTTCCCAGGGAGAAAGCAGGGGTCTGAATGATATTAGCAAAGGGGTGGGTGAAAAAAAATACCCCACAGGCTGGATCTGGCCAGCCAACAGATTTGATTGTTCTGCCCAGCAGCATCAGCTGCGGACCTAGGAGGGGGTTTCATGGTGCTGAGTAGGCGGTGATGTCAGCTGTGGGTGCTGCCGGCAGGTTCAGGAGCCCTGATGCAGAACATGCTGGCGGCGTCCATAGCTGATGCCACTGCCCTCCCAGCAGACAGAAGCTCCTTCCTGGAGCCCTGATCCAGAACCTGCTGGCAGCATCAGCTGTGCACACAACCAGCAAGTTCTGCATCAGGGCTGCAGAACCCACTGGCTGTGGCCACAGCTGATGCCATCACCTGCCTGCCGCAGTGGTAGTCCTCATCTGGATCTACAGCTGAGCGTCAAGGCTCCTGGCAAACTACAGTTCTGGCTGGGTTATGGAAGGGGGGAGGGAGAGGGAGAGGAAGAGAGAGAGAGAAGAGGAGGTGGCCCTTGATGAGTCACCAAAACTTAAGTGGCCCTTCAGCTAAAATAACTGCCCACCCCTGTATTAGCAGCTTATTAATGGGGAAGAGTTGGAGGGGTTGGCAGTGCCTTCCAATAACTTATGTCTTCTTACTGGTTTGTTTAATCTCCTAGGAGAGCAAATACAACTTGCAACACAGCCCCAGGAGACAGAGATACGCCATCATCATCTCTGTCACTGTTACTGCTCTATGATGAGTGCCAGTCGAGGAGAAATGACACGCTCCTAGAGTCAGTAACTCCTTTTCACAAAGACAGCCCTTTGCACTTCACTATTAATAACCCTACCAGTGCAGCAATGCTGACAGACCCATCTCTGGTCCCCTTAGATGTGGTGAGTGATGCCATTATATCACAAAGCACAGTTGGCGTGACAGGGATGGAGCTAATGAAGGAGAAGCCCACACATGGCATCCATCCTCTTTACAGGGAGGAAACATTTTCCAAATCTGTTGACAGCCCTTCTACTGTAGCACCAGAAGCTACCTCTTCAGACATCCTGGAGGAGCTTTCTAGTAATTCCTTTATGGAGCACAACACCGTGAGTACAACTCAAGCAGATCAATTGAAGGAAAATGCCACAGTAGCCATTAACCTTTTCCACGAGGTAAAACTTCATCAATTTACTAATGACCCTTCTACTGATGTGAGAGTTACAGACTCTCCGATGTTGCTCAGTGAACTTTCAAAATACTCCTTAACTCCACAGAATACCATAAACACATCTCCAACAGACCAACTGCAGCAAGGCTCTTTCAAGGCAAAATCTAACCCAGATCCTACACAAGCTGAAATACCAATACGCTATGTAGAGGACTATGAATATGAAGATGAAGAAAAGGAGGCTGCAACTCAACCAGCACATGTCCTTTGTGACTACAATCCTTGCAAACACCTCCAGAAACCATGCTCTGAACTTCAAACCTTGTCTTCATGTCTGTGTCCTGGAGTGTCTGGAGAAGACACTGTCCCTGATTCCCCAAGGCTCAGAGAGGTGTCTGAAATTACAGACACCTCAGCCCTGATCCACTGGTGTGCTCCAAATTCAGTTGTAAATAGCTACCAGCTAGTATTCCATGCTGAAGGTAGTGAGGAAGGCCAGATATCCTTCAATGAGATTTACACCACTGCGAGGCAGCACACACTGTATAAGCTGTCACCAGACACCACCTACCAGGTCTGTGTGATTGCTTTGAACAAAGCAGGAGCTAGCCAGAGAGAGAAGAGGGTCTTAAGCAATCCATGCACCCAATTTAAAACAAAGCCCAGTTACAAAACCATCCTGGCTGCCTTGTCTGCAACAAGCGGGCTTTTTCTCCTTACCACCATCATACTGTCTGCGTGCCTCTGTAAGAAATGCAGAAAGCCTCAAGCTGAGCAATATGGCACACACCTCGTCTCCTACAAAAACCCAGCATTTGATTACCCCTTGAAACTGCAAACATACAATTAGCCCCAAGCTCCTTTGTTGACAACTTTTGTAGTAAAATACCTTATAACAGCACATCTCTAATTGGTATCCAATTGCCCCCTGGGGTTTATTTTTTTTCATAGGGCAGATTTAACTCCTGCTGTAAGGCCACTGGCATTAAGTGGATTAGACCAGGGACACTAAGTGGATCTCAATGCTTTAGCTTTGTTGTGAGAGACCCCCACCTAGCCTCTTGTTTCCCAGGTCTCCACTTTTCTTCCATTTCCAAACAGCAGCTGTGTTTTGAGTGGTTTCTTATTTTGTAGTCATATGTAATTATTCGCCTGGGTCCTGAAAACCCAGCAGCGATTTTAAAACAGTGTGTGTGGTGAGGGGCAGCAATTAGAGTAGCTTAGGAGGTAGATGCACAGTCCTATGGTTCTTTGAAGTGGGTGCTTATTTAACCTAGTCTAAGATGGCATTGAAGTGCCCAGAAAAAAAAGCCTTGATAGGAATAACCCCCAGCATCCATAGAATACCTTTCATCTGCAGCTATCAAAGAGACCTTTGACAAAGAGGTAGATAGACTGAAGACTAGGATGGACAATTACGATCATTTTGTCTGACTTCATCAGAGAGATGATAACAGATTCCACAGAGTGAAATGTTTCAAGACCTGTAAATGCCAAAGAGAAACAACATCCAACCTTGTCACGTTCATCCCCAGATTTTTGTGGAAAAAATAAGACACAAAATGACTTGTCCAAGATTTTAAAAGGCCCTTAGCGCCTACCTATACTTGCAGCTAGACACTTAAAGGGAATTGCAAAGCACTTACTGGTGCTTGCTTGGCTTTTGGGATCTGATTTTGAACAGTTTTAAGCACTATGTGTAGATCTGTACAGCATCCCCACTGGGTCCAGGGGAGACCCACATGCTCAAGCCCACCCTACTCTCCTATTTGCATGCCTCAGACCCAGAAATGAGGCAGTGAGGATGTTCTGGATGCACTGTGTGTGGCAGCTTTCAAGTACACTAAAGACAGAGGTCCAGGGAGCAGCTGTAGGGAAGGGAGGCTTTTCTTGCTGCATTTCTGGGTTTGGTGTATGTGAGGAACAAGAAGATTTAACAAATACAAATACCTTAGAGCATAAGCTCCTTGGGATAGAGGCCTCCTTGTTTGTTCTGTTTGTACAGGGATTGGTACCCCTGGTCCATGAGTGAGGCTCATGGCACTACCGCATTATGAATAATAATAAAAAGGAAGAAGATTGCACAGAGCCTTCAAAATAGCAGTGGAACAAAGTAAATTATCATGTGGTTCACAACTGCCCACCAATCCGGTACTGATTAGTGCCTGATGCCTCAGTCGATCCAAGGATTTAATAGAATAGTCATTTATTTGGGGTTGATCCAGCCAGTCATTGGGAGGCAGGTGGCCAAACACTAATGCAGTCTACTGGGTATAAGCACTATAATGTTAAGTAATGAGATCCTAGCCACTCCTGATGGAAAGCCAGGCTAGGATTTTCAAAAGCACATAAGGGATTTGGATGTCAGTTCCTTTCATTTTAATAGAAACCAGCATACAGATCCCTGACAGAGTCTGGAAAAATCTCAGCTTTGAAAAGTCCCAAAATCTTTTTCACAAGACAATCCTTGTCAAATGTTTGTCTCACTGTTGTTACTCAAGGTCCCGTGTCTCATGCTTCTTCCCAGAGATACTGGACAGATATAATCTATGGACCTTTGAGATCCTGAAGAATAAAAGGTGCTCTATAAATGTACAAGTGTCTATGTTCTGTTAGGCAGACAAGGTTCTTTGGGTGAATCTGATATCTTTTATTAGACCAACTAAATAGTTGGGAAACAATGCACCCCTGTATGTTCTGTTAGTTATTTTTAACATGGGAGGGAAGGGAAGGGGAAAATCACATGCCCTGTATTAATAAAAATAAAATGCAGAGCAATGATGAAATAACCATAGCATGGTTTTTGCTTTAAAGTCAACACACCTATCCACTGACAAGACTGAGACAGTCACGTCTGTGACGTGGAGTCTGAGGTGCTAAGTGCATCCCTTTTCATGAGTTTTTTTTTCATTGATACTACTGGATTTTTGTTCAAAAAAAAAAAAAAAAAAAAAAAAAAAAAAAAAA
>NW_017729022.1:132552347-132557728 GCF_001723915.1 Gavialis gangeticus | reverse complement strand
AAAAAAAAAAAAAAAAAAAAAAAAAAATCACTATTGAATCTTTAAGCCTTAATTTTTCTTCCACTGGGACAGGGATCATGGTTTCACAGGTTTGCGCAACATACTAGAATAAGAGCCTGACTGGGGTCTTTGATGATAACAAAGAGCAACATGGAGAGACAGGATACAGCAGCCAGGGAAGAAAAGTGAACAAGATCAACTATCAGGCATTACCTGAGGGAGAAGGTGATTTGGTTTAAAATGAGATTTAAAAAGAGGGATTTATAACCACTCATGACTATCTGTAAAATCCCAAACAAGCCAATTTAGGCCTCTATCATGGCAGCCAGAGTTGGGGGGAAAATATGGCCTGCAGACTGCAAATGGCCTTCCAGGCCATTCTATCTGGCCCACAGGGCCCCTCCAAAAAACAATTATTACCGTCCTGCGGTGACCCCACTGAAAGCCAGTGGGAGGTAGGCTTTCAGAGGCTGTGCGCCATCAGACTTAGTAAGCTCTGTGCCTCCACCTCTGTGGGCCTGCCAGCACTCCAGCTAGGAGCCCCATGTGAAAGCACCAAGCATGATGGCGCATGCCAGGGCAGCTGGCAAATGGGGAGTGGAGCTCCTGCCTCCAGGTGCATGTGGGTGGGGATATGGTTAGTAGGCGAGCGTGGGCCCCCTTGCCACACACCCCTCCTCCACATGGTGCACAGCCGCTGCCACTAGTGGCAGCAGTAACAGGCAGAGGGCCCTTGGGACACTCACAGCCCTCAGTGGCAAGTGGCTCCAACCGAGTCCTGGGAGCTGAACATGGCAGCATGGAGCTGACCTGGCCTGCTAACACGCCTTCAGACCAGACCGGACTGGCTCCATACCAGTATGTGTGGTGCCCAGCCCTGCAGATGGGAGCTGCATGCCGTCAGGCCAGGCTGGCTCTGTGCCTCCATGTGGCTTCCAGCACTCTAGTAGGGAGCTGCACCCACAAACCCCACTCCCACCCACACAAATTCCACCCTCACCACCCCTCACACCCACACCTATACAAATCCCATTCTGCCCTTCCCCCACAACATACAAGAATAAGACTAAGTTATTATGCAATCAGCTCTATATACACTAGGCAAACGCATGTAAATCAGGACAAAATTTTTTTTTCAAATAAAATTATAGTATGTTACAGTAGGTGTTTGATTTTTAGTGTATGGTTTTTTTTTTCTGGTTCCAAGGTGGCAACCTCCCTCCCCCAAAAGGAGTTCCTTCAGGGCTATGGGGAGGGATTTCCGTGTGGCAAAAGTCAGGGGTTAGGGAGTGGGACTTCTGGTCCCAATCTGGTGACCAGGGGGCAGGGCACCTGCCAAGGGGTGGGGCTAGGGTAGCCCTCAATAGCTAACCAAAAGACATTAAGCAGCCCTCCAGCCTCGATAAGTACCCATCCCTGAGCTAGAGGAAAAAACTTTCAGCATCTTTTTTTTAGAAACAGCATTATCATGATTACAAGGCAGTCAGTAGAGGGTAATACAACGCACACCCTCTAGCAAATCTGACAGATATGAAGGAACCTAGACACACATCAGACAATGCAGCACAGGTGGGATGAGGAGGGATACAACTGAGCAGCACATTTCTGATGTGGTCACTGAGCACCATGCTGGATTTTATACACTACCAAGTCAAAGACACATGTGCAAGGCTAGCAAGCTTGTAACACCATGGTGCCCTATTTAAGCCAGGTACTCAGCATCTGGATATGACGCACACTCAGATGTTTCTGCTGCAGCTGAACATAACTACTGCCCCTCTCTTCCATCTACCATGGAGCTATGAAAAGGAATCAAGGGCAGCCCAAAATGAATTAAAAAGAGTATATTCCCTTTGAGAGAATATTGGAGAGGAAGTCCCATCTCCCAGTTTAGCCCTTACATCTAGGCCTCAATGAAAAGCAGTCTCCAAACAATTCAGAAAAAGCACTTACTGCAGGGCCTCAGTCCAAGAAACACCATTAATGGCATCAGGTCCAGTTGCTCACTCAGGGGTCAGCAGAGCAATTACTGCATAGTAGCCCACCCTACTTCAGCTTTCTTCTTCTCAGATGCACCAGGGTTGCGAGCAGGCAGCATACTGCCTCCACCAGGGCTACGAGCAGAGGCTCAAGTGTCTCTTAAAAGGGACAACACCACTCATTTAACAAGCTGTGTAGCTAACACACGCAGTGCTGAGCGCAACACACATTTCTCACAGAAAAGTAACACTGTGGCACCACTCTTTTTGGCAAACTATAACATCAAGACCTGCCTAAACAAGGAGACTGTAAGAATAGTTACAAATAATGATAAAGCAACCAATAAAAAGTCTAACTACCCCATTGATGGATGAGCCAGACACCTTTGGTGCAGAGCAGAAGCCTGCTTCTGGAGCAGTAGAGGTCTTGTAACAGATGCATTCTATAGAGGAAGAGTATTCTACATATTAAAGTGTTGCTGAGGTGGACTGAAAGAACAGGGGCCTTCACCCAAAAGTGAACATACAAGCAAAAGGGAATACAGCACTTTTTATTGAACAGGAAAGCTATAAAAGGAAGCAAGTTAAAACTCAGTTTTGTATTATTTTTAATGTTTAAGAGGATTTCTCTACCACTACGGATAAGATCATTTGCCTTGCTTTTTCTGCACATTGGTGCTAGTCTCATCCCCTCAATCCTAACAATGATAGAACACGAGGATTTAAGATTTTAGTGTTACCTTGGCTGGTTTTTTCCCCTTCCTCCTTTCCTTGAAAATATAGCTAGTGGCAGTGCTGATGTGAGGTCAGTAATTGCTCAGAAACTCAGCACTTGCAGAATGAACAGATAAAGGTTTTCTTAACAAGTACATGCATTTGAACCTGTTTGCTTTACAAACACAAGTTACTGCATGCTTACTGCTTCATAATGAACAGCCGATACCAAGTCCATGATGAATTCTTTTAATTGTTAACATCTGTTCTTAGCTGCTTCTATCAAAACACAGATATCTCCAAGAATGAATTAGCAAGTGCTGCTGGAGTAACTGACAAAACAGACCAGAAAAAGCCAACCACTCTGCACCATTTAAACAACTTATTTAAAACAAATGCCTTGAACACAACACCAGATAAGTGAATAATTAACTGAATACAAAATCAAGTTATGTAACAGTGTAACTTTTATTTATAAGCGCTGAGGCACTGCATGCCAACATTATCCTTCAGTGGTCCAATGCTTTGCCATTCCCTGCCATCTTTACACACACAAGTGTCTCTCACAATATTTGTGGTGATAAAGTAAAAGGGATGAATGACCTGGTGGACTTTAGTCTCCCCATTCTAAACCTAGGTTCTTAAAAAAAAACAAGATACTCCAGTTTACTAAACATTCAGAGTTTAAAAACAGATGCTTAGAGGATGTGGCTTTATGTTTATCCTGTGACAAAATGACAAACTCTGACCGCAGCATAGGGAGATGGCCAAGACTGGTAGGTACTAAAAAATCCTCCTGTGCACCATGTCTATACAAATTTAAATATAAAAATGTAATAAAATATTTCATATATACAAACATGTAGAATCACAACCCTCAAAACATGAAAATATATTTACAATAAAATTCACTTCTGGTGATATAGCAGCCTAATCTAACACACACCTCTTCAATTCAGTCATTTAAGCCTTCACAGATCAACATTTTGTTACTACACGCAACATGCCGTATGGGGCTCCAAAAGATTAAAAAGGTAGATTTTGTTACTGGTGATGTGATCCATCCTATGCAGTTTCTTTTCCTATACTTTTTGTAGATAGAATAGCAAGGGACAAGAATTTAAATGTTGTAACTTTAAATGGCTTTGATTTGACTTGATCCTGGGTGGAGAACTGGAAACAGTAATGCCTACTGAACACCAAGGTACATGAGACTCACTGCCAGAACATGAAGCTCTAGATCAGTAGTTCTCAACCTTTTCAGAAGCAGATCACCCCTCCGAGTGTGGTGGCACCCCTGGTTGAGAACCACTGTTGTGCTCAACTTACCTCACCTGTTCTCAACCATGTGCTGATGCCAAGTAAAACTGGCCTAACATGCCTGCATTCCTCCTGCTTGAGGGTTTTCTAACAACCCTAAAACAGGCAGGAAAGCTCGCTTACACTGAAGCACTTCCTAGTCCAACCATCCGCTATATCTTTGAGAAACAGAGATGGAATGAACCTCTGTTTTCAGGAGAAAAGTGCATTGGGCAGTTTGGGGCAGGGGGAAGTGATGCGAGGATGCAGACCAGGAAGGGTCCAAGCAGTCTCTCCTGACTGTTTTAGGGTTAACCAGAGGACCCTAATACAGGAGGAACATGCATGCTGCAGCCTTGTGTGTAGGACAGTTTTACCTGGCTGCCCGTGGCAGCCGCATCTGCATCACAGCACCATTGTTGAAAGACACTGGATGTTTCCAATGTAATCATTACATTTAGACCATGTTGAAACTTCTGCTATTAGAAGCTCTTAAAATATCCAAGCAGTTTTGTTTTTTGTTTTTAAACTAATGCTACCACGAACAGGGAATTCAACACCCAGGTTTTGTGCTACCAATTAACAGCTGCAATCATATGCCTTTGAATGCAAACTTATTTTACCTACAGGCAGTACACTGCACTTAACTATAATGTAACAGGAACCCTTTTGCCTTGTTCCTGTAACTGAAAGATAGGTTATAATGTTTAAAGTATTAGGTGAACCACCATCCTAATGAACAGTGAGCCAGAATTTAATCAGATTTAAGTTTCAGAAGATGTTATTCCTTTTATTTTTGTAAAACCTAATCAGTGATACAGTTTTTCTAGTTTAGAGCTAGGCACAGTATGACACTTGTGTTTATAAATCCTTTTTCCCCTCAGCTCTAACACACACAACCTCATCCATGGACAACTGGTGCCACCTGGGGGTGGGGGGGAGAGTCCCCCCCAGCAGCAGATCTCGCTGCCTGGAGGGAGCTCCCCCATAGCTGATCACTGCGATGGCTTCTGGGAGCGGCCCTGGCCGCTTCTGGAAGAGGCTGCAGCAAAAAAATCAGCCAGCGCTTGCAGGGGGAACACCAGCACTCCCACCTGCCCATCGCCTAAGCAGTGGGCGTGGCCAATCAGGGGGTGCTTGTGCACCCCACTGCACCAGCTACGCATTGCCACTGACCTCATCAGTTCTCTGCCTACCACTTAAAATGTCATCAAAAATTGGGATGAAAAATGCTCTTCAGAAGCCAGAAGTTTGTAATAGAAAGAGATAGCTTGGAAATGATCATGACAGCAACTGGTTACTTGCAAGAGCCTGTAAGAAAATTACGTCATTTTTAACAGCTACATTTATTTTTTAACAAATTCAAAAATACAATGGGGGGGGGGGGGG
>NW_017729022.1:132545878-132552336 GCF_001723915.1 Gavialis gangeticus | reverse complement strand
AAAGGGGGGGGGGGGGAGAGAAAATAATCAGTATAATACATGATCAAACTTCATTTTAACTTCAGATTCTGATGACATGGTTTTGATTTAGACAGCTGCTCATTAAGAATGAAAAACAAATCCTTTATCCACAGACCAGTTATATTGCAGTCAACATCCTTCAGCAGTATAGCAAACCGTGTTGTGAAGAGATGGTCCTTTCTGTGGTACTTCATTTGTTGTTTATCACCTTAAAAGTTTTTCTGCCATAATGACAATAACTATATCCAGATACTGTTGTTGTTAAAGCTGTCAAACACCTTTGGGAGAAAATGGATGGTATATAGTTATAACCCTAAAATACATTTTAAATGGTTTCTCTATTTTCTGCTACAATCAGAGACAATGTATTTTGTGACAAACTATACCAGGGGTGTCCAAGCTTTTTGAATGTGGGGCCGGATCATGAACTTTTTATCACCCAGCGGACCGGCGAGCCACATTCAAACACCCTCTGTCCTGGGCCAGAGAGTGTACCCCTATTGCACCTACCTGTTACTGCAAGGTTCATGGTAGCTGCTGGTGGGCAGGGGCAGGAGGGACCCATTCTGCACCCAGCCAGCTACTGCTCCAGAGACTGAAGGGGAGAAATAAATAGCTCCACATCTCCACCCCCCAAAGCAGTGCAGCCCCACAAGCCGGCGCTGCCTGAGGGGGGCTGGAGCAAGGCAGCCGCTGCACTACAGCCCCTCACCCACCACCTGCACGGCCCTGCTCACTGTGGTGCCCGGCCACCCTCGCACACAGCCCCGGTGGCCTCAGCACTGCGAGCCTGGAGTGCGGGGTCCAGCAGACACCGGCTCCCACCACCACACCCCGCAGAGGTCACGCCAGGAACCCGCCTGTCGAGGCCCCCCCGTGCTGGCTTTGGACGGAAGGAGACCAGCCAGGTCGGCGCCAGCCAGCAGAAGTGGTTGCAGAGCTATGTGCTGCTCAGGGCTGACCGATGCAGGCAGGGGGAAAATGCAGCTGAGCCCCTGCTGCTCTGGCCAGGCTTGTCCTGTCCCAAGTGGCACACGGTTCCGCTGCTGCTTCTGCTGGCCGATGCAGGCCCGGCTGGCCTTCTCCCGTCCCCAGCAGCACATGGGAAGCCGGCTTCAGCCGCATGCTGCTCCAAATGGGGCTGACCCAGCCGGGTCAGCACTGGCCAGGAAAAAAAGGTGGCATGCAGCTACTCCTCTTCCCATACACACCACATCAGCAACATCAAGCCAACACGGTGTGTGTGGGAACCCTGTCCCTTCTCCAGCCCTTCAGCAGCCATTAGGAAGCTACTGAGGGGCTGGGAGAGAGACAAGGGGTAGGAACAAAAGTAAACAGTTTATTTTCATTTCCCGTCGCAGTACCTTGGGCCACAGAAAATGTCTCGGTGGGCCGCATGTTGGACAAGCCTGAACTATACTAAGTACACATTGAGGCCATGGCTTGAAGGAAACATGGACTAAGGATATTCTCAACTTCTCCCCATCATTTTGATGACTGAGAAACAATTATTCCCAAGCTCATCTTTTAAAAGGTACTGAAATTCACCCCTAAACCTCAAAAGAATAAGCTTCACCATTCAGCAATTAGTAACCTGCTTCATTGAGGAATTCAGATTCAAGGTGTAATTCTTACCTGTTACACACATGCCAAAAAAGCAAAGATAGAATCTAGCTCTTAAGTTCATAACATACACAGCCTTCACAAGCCTGAGAACCAAATAATACAGAGACGCAACGCTATTCCTCAGATACAGACACTGCATTAACTTCTAAGTCCTTTTTTTAAACAAATGTGTCAATGTTTAAAACAAATCTAAAAGCTAAACTCAAGATCAGAACTGTTATTATGGACGGCTACTAGTTCAGATGTTAATATAATTTAGAATGTAGAAAGCTAATTAAACAATACCCCAAAACTGGTAACACCCCATGTGGTAGTGTTGGAGCAAAGTTGTAGCCATGATGGTCAAAAATGTGTGAGAAACCTGAAGAACACACTGGATTTAAAAGCTTGTAAGTCTATTCCAATTATACAGTTAGTCCAATAGAAGATATCACTCATGACAATCCGTTCTTCTCACGTATCACCTATTTTTTTGCGTACTCAAAAACTGCATGAACAGCTACGTAAGAGATCATTTTAAAAAGCTACATCTACCAGTTCTTTTCTAGTCACTAATCTGTTAACTCTTCTAAAGAACTACAGTGATTTAAAGAGATATGTATGCCCTTTACAGAAGCATTCCGATTTCCCACTCCCTCCCAAAGCTACCAAGTTATCAACATGAAATCCATTAGATTGCTCCAACCCATTTCTTGGCTTAAACTAGTGAGAACACCAGGGTAAAATTGTTTAGTTTTTACTTTTACAACAGAGTAAACACTGGCGCATAGTTTGGTTCTACTGTCGCCAAAAAGGGATCACCTGAAAAAAATTCAGCCACAAATCTATAATCTAATTTAGGCTTAAGCAAGACATGCCCCTTGGTTGCACGCATTTAGGTTTTTTTTTTTAATTTAATCAGAATTACTAGTTTCTTTAAAAGTATCAGTAAAACAATTAATGAAAATGTAATTTACCATAGTATGTGCAGATATACGCTGTCCACATAATTGAATACAGGAGCTGCTAAAGAAGCTGCCACCAAGATCAGCTGAACTGCTGTGTTCATCTAGTAAAAAAACAGATTACAATTGTGACCATAAAGGTATAATATACACCGTCTGTCTACACTGGCTAATATTTCTACAAATCTGGGAGGGAGAGCAGTGGGGTTGGGATCAAGAGATACCAGCTCTGAGATTTACTATTCACATTTCTGCTTTGTCAATAACACTAACTACATCCTTAACATTAAACAAGCGCTTTGCTGGATCATGGTCAGAATGCTGAGAACTTTGCAAGATCAAGCACAGCATCAGAAATCGTAAGCACTGTAGAGTACAGCATTCAGCAAACTGAAGGGGCTTCATAACAGTGAAGAATTTAAGACACAGAGGAAGAAGTAATTTATAAAGGAATTCTCATCCGTACCTTGCTGATGAATGTTGGTTTTAACTGAGCAGTGGCATAGCAAGGGTTGAAATACCTACCAAGTGTTCTCTGCGAGGAGAAAGAAAGAAAGAACGAACACTTTTTAGCGTATGCTTGAAAGAATTAGTCAGCAAGAACACACTACAGAAAGTCAGATACTAAATTGGAGAAAGGACTGTACTGCACTGTTCTGCTACAGCAAAAATCATATTTGGGAAAAAAAAGAATATTCAAGAAAACCCTCAATGATAAAACTTAAAAAAAACTTAACATACAAGTGGCACAATGCAGGTAGCAAAAAGGTTACTGAAAGATTACCATGTTTAAAACTAGCTTTCTTCACCCCAATAATTGCTGGATCTTCTTCTGTGAAAGTGTCCTCTTTAATATACGACTACATCTCAAAGATTCTCATACAAAATGATGTTCTTGTGCCCAGCAAGTCATAACTATTTTCTAAGTTTTGAATCACTGTTGCATTTCATAACAAAAGCTTTGGCCAAGATTTTCCTTCAGGCGATTGCTGCTTCCCACTGTTGTGTACACACACACACACACACACACACACACACACACACACACAAAACAACCCAGGAAACTGCTTTAAAATCCAAAGCAATTTGATTGCACATCTATTTTAGAACACACACACACTTACTGGTGGAGAAAGAGTTTTGTATCGTACATAAAAAACAGCAGCAACGAGCACTATATCCCTCAAGATGATGAGAGAAGTAAGTGGAACTAGAAAACAAACACAAATATAGTTAATAAACCTTTTTTCTGAATAGAAACTGTATCAATGAATATCTAGCTATATACAGAAAGGTAGAAACACGTGTACTACTGCATATCCTCATGTGTAATTCCCATTACCACAAACAGAAATTGTAAGAACCATTGGTTTTCTTTCTAAAGGAAAAAATGATGCAATTTTGGAAATTTAAATCTCTGACTTGCTATTCAGTATTATCACTAGTGGGTCACATGATTCTGCAGCATGTCCTACAACAAACATGCCTTTCCTCCACAGTCTAATATAGGGATTTTCAACTGGGGACACTTGGGATGGCCTCAGGGGGTACTTGGCAGTGGGCACCATTTCTGTTGCCACCATGCCAGTGGCACACTCGTCAGTCAGCTGCAGGGGACCCACCCCCTCCCGCCCATCTACTGGCCGCCGGGGAACTCCTTCCTTCTTGACTGGCTGCTGGAGGTACACTGACCCAAAAATGTTGAAAACCCCTGGTATAATACAGAGATGGGAGAGTAGAAAAAAGTTTCACTGCTGTCAGGGGACAGAGAAATGAGTTTGGCAGTAGGACATCATTTATTTTTGGTCTCTGTCAGGAAGAAAGGGCTCCTAAGGAACCAAGTGGCCAAGCTGCCTTGTTCTCCTCATTTTAGATAGGAGAATTAAGCTTGGAAGATGGATTAGGTGAAAAATATCCTTTTTTGTAGAACCTGGACATAAAATGACAGGCTTCTGTAAACGTGAGTTCTAAGAACAAGAAAAGAAAGAAAAATGCTCCATTAAGAAAAAGCAAATTATTACTCAAGCCGAACCTGGTGATGACAGCATTTAAGATGCTCATCATCAAAGCAGTCAAATCTGTCTATAGTTAGATGACTTTTATGACATAATATTTAAAATAGAAATTCTTTATCTTTCCAAGACTTTAATAGTAAAACACAACTGATAAGGACCCACCAAAATTGCAGTTTTGCAGGAACCACGAAAAACAGCATTGTCCAAAGTTGCTGAGAAATCCAGCACTGGTCACAATTTCCCGCAAAAAGCAACCCAAAAAAGTGGCAGTGACGTAGACTGAGTGAACGCACTCTCCACCAATCAGTGGCGAGGGGCAAGGCCATCAAAGCCCTTTCGCCAATCAGTGGCCAGTGGCGGGGCTGCTGCAAAAATCAGCTCTGTGCACTGCAAGCGGCCTGCAAAAAACCTGTTGTCTCACCGCTACTTAGGTAGGTCCCTAACAACTGACAAAAGTTTTGGACATAAACATGTTTTCCCCCTGGACATCATTAGAATGGTCTTAATGTAGGACAGTCACTTCCCTATCTTTTCTACAGTTCACTCTTCTAAAACAAAAACAAATAACTCTTGCCCATGAACATACCATGATCTTACCTGGAATAAGATTTGCATAAGTCAAGCTGACATACAGGACACTGATAAGAATTTTATCAGCCAGAGGGTCAAGGGCACTTCCCAAAGCCGATTTCTGATTAGCCCAGTTTCGTGCAATAAATCCATCCAGCTGTAAATACAATATAAAAACTGCATGAGACCAGAAAAAATAAGCGTGTATATATTAGCATCATCAGGCTAGTTGATCTCACAATAACGTAGGTAATTTTATAATGTAGACGATTTAACCAAAATTAATCAGCCCGCTTTGTTACAAAGTGCATTATTTACATCACTCTTTCCCCCTTACTCTGATCCCAGAAGTTTATAAGCAGAGCAAGCAAAATGTCTAACAGTCATGTATCATTACTACTTGAGCACATACAAACTATTAAGTGACACAGGCAGCTGACTGGCTCCACATATAAATGAAAGGTTTGTATAGTGCCCACTAGGTGATCCTCAGCTACCTGTTTAGAGAACCTTTATGGCCCCTTGATAATAGTAAAGTAATACAAAAGGAACCTTTATAAGGGATGATAATGTGGGCTTTAGCAGACACTTCAAGAAAACCACCTGCATACTAGCTGGTCTCATTTCAAAGTCTGTTATCAAAGGTCAAGTGAACTAGAGAATTCTTTATGTGGTTTTGATGCTACTTAAAACTAAAGCTGGCAACTGCCTCACATTTCACTGCTGTATTATACAACATACCAGGTCTGTTATTCCAGCCAAAGTAAAGACACCGAGCGCAACACTGAAATCTTCTTCAACAATCAAGTATCCCAGAACTGGTGCCAAACCAATTCTCACCAGGGACAGTAGATTTGGGATAGTCCATGGGTTTTCATACTAGGGGGGAAAAAGAGTAGAAACTGTTAAAAAAAAAATCCAACAAACCTTAGTCATTACTTGGTAAGTCAAGGTAAACACACATTTTATTTGAATGTAAGTCGCCAGAATACCTTGAAATTCTGGGAAACAAACCCCACCGTAAATGAAACTAGCAACCAGACTCCAGATGGAACTCAGCTTTTATTGTGATGACAAACTTGAATCTCTAATGAAGGGGATAAAGGAAATCTGAGGAAACCCCCGCAAATCCCAGCATTACTTCTCACTGCAGTCGGGGAGAACCGCGGCCACATCTGCCAGGGCTGGTGATGTCTTGCTGGCCACTCAGCTAGCCCCCTCCACACCTCACACCCGGCTGGAAAAACGCTCCCCCCCCCCACCCCTGGCACGTACCAGCTCG
>NW_017729022.1:132528311-132545388 GCF_001723915.1 Gavialis gangeticus | reverse complement strand
GGGCGGCTTCCCCATGGCTCGGCCCAGGGCCCCATGCGCCAGGTGGGGGCGCGTGCGACACTTCACGACAGCTCGGGGTCGACTTTACGATAACCACTCACCCTTCGAGCCCCCAGCCCCACCCCGCCCGTCTTAAATGCGCATGCACCCTGTGCGGCCCCGCCCCGCCGCGGAACGCGGGCGGTGATTGGCTGTCCGTTCGCCCGCGGTCCTCGGAGCTTGGGGAGCACAGCGCTCCCGGAGAGGAGCCCCGCCTTCAGAAGGGCGATCCCTTCCTAGTGCGGGCTGGCGCAGGAAGGTTTAGCTTCTGCACCAGAAAGGAACAAGGGAATAAAAAGAAGTGAAAGCCCTGCAACTGATTTGTCATCTTTCAGCACACAAGCTGGACATGGCAACACGTCTCAATTAAGCAACCTTTTCAGATCCGCTGGGCGCATCTACGCGTTCATTACTGCACTGGGATGCATAGATGGTACGGGGCTGGAAGGGACCTCGCGGGACCATCGCGTCTAGGCAGGAAAGACACCTGGGGTTTATGGCACACTAAGTTTAGTACCTGTACTAGGTGCTAACTTAACGCACCGCAATGACTGCTACGGCACATTAGTGCAGATGCACCTTTTTTGTGATGTTTAACATGCATTAGACTAAATCTACTATACGTTAGCACGCTTTTTGCAGGATGCGCAAATGCACAGAACTAGGCTATTGTGGATTTAGCATCTCCTGTAGCTGTGCTTGCTGTTAAAGAGGTTTAAAAGATTTTTCCTTCTTGCTTACCTCTTGTCCCCCCATTTTCTACCTCCAACCACTTCCTTCCTTCCAGTTGTCTAGAACCAGTTAGCTCCCCCCTCACACCCATAATCTTTGGTTAGTCTTACCTGACAGATGACCCTCTTGTTTAGGTAGGTTGAGGATGTATCTTGTCCTGCCCCACTTAAAAATAACAGTGATGCGGGCAGTAATGTCCCATTCATGATATGTCTAGCAGGCTGGCATGCAGTACAATTTCAAATGACTTTGCTCGATCTGACCTTTTCCACTTCTCTTGCCAGAAGTCAGCTGCCAAAGCTGTCTCTGGCATTGCTTGGCTAACACGTGGGCTTATTTCTTACCTCCTGTATTCTGTTTGTCCTCTTAAGATTCCTTACAAAGAAAACACCAGGTGTTCTTGCTAAATGTTTTGCTAACATTTCTGTAGATTACGTGGACAGTCAGCAAAGCAGTCTGATTATTACCAGCTCTTACTTACATTAGACTCAGAATGAATAATCTTTAAAAAAAAAAAAGTTTACCTATCCTGATACAACCGTTAACTAGTGGAAATAACTCAAAAAAGGAAGAAAAATATTTCTGAACATTGTAGGTATAGACAGAAGCTATAAAAGACTACTCTTTTTTCCTTATCTGACTTCAGTAACTATAACAGCTACCTGTAGAATTTTGTGGGCAGCTACAATGAACTCCAGAAGCAAAAATCCTCAGAGCAGACAAACAAGCGTGTTCAGTCTAGTATCCAACTGGTGTTTGGAGGTATGGTCAAAGGGTTTGTTTTTTTTTTACTTAACTGGAGTCCGTCATAGTAATAGCTCTAGAAACAAAAATGCAGTGCTAACTGCCAGTTATTGATGGGATGAAATATCAAATCAGTGGGCCACACTGAGGACTTTTCTTTCATTCCATATAAGTTGGTCTTGGACAGCCCTGAGTAGCTGCTTAAAATACTGTAGAAGCAATGCAGAAAGAATATGCTAAAACTTACTCCCCCTAGTGGTTACCGTTAGAGGTGCACCAATACATCAGTCCAATATCGGATGGGTACTGATATCAAGAAAATCGGGACATATTTAAATCAGCTGGTCCGGACAATCTCCACCCCAGAGTACTGAGGGAATTAGCAGAGGTCATTGTGGGACCCCTGGCAGAGCTTTACGAGCACTCATGGTGCTCTGGTGTGGTGCCAGAGGACTGGAAGAGGGCCAGCGTAGTTCCCATCTTCAAAAAAGGGACAAAGGAGGACCCAGGAAACTATAGACCAGTTAGTCTTACCCTGATCCAGGGTAAGCTTTTTGAGAGAATTATCCTGGCACATGTCCACATGGGACCAGCAGGGGAAGTTATGCTTAGGGGCAACCAACACAGGTTCATTAGAGGCAGGTCCTGTCAGACCAACCTGGTGGCCTTCTACGACCAGGTCACCAAATCCTTAGATGCAGGGGCAGCAGTGGACACAGTCTTTCTGGACTTTCGGAAGGCCTTCGACACTGTCTCTCACCCCGTTCTCATTAAGAAAGTTGGGGGCTGTGGTGTTGACACCCACACAGTCAATTGGGTCGCCAACTGGGTGGAGGGCCGCACCCAGAGAGCGGTGGTGGATGGGTCATTTTCGACCTGGAGGGATGTGGGCAGTGAGGTCTCCCAGGGCTTGGTCCTCTGGCCCGCACTGTTCAACATCTTCATCAGTGACTTGGACAAGGAGGTAAAAAGCAGCCTGTTCAAATTTGCTGATGACACTAAGATGTGGGGGAATGTGGGCATGCTAGAAGGGAGGAATAGGCTGCAATCAGACCTAGACAGGTTACAGGGGTGGGCAGATGAGAATAGGATGGGATTAAACACCAACAAGTGCAAAGTGATGCACCTGGGGAGGAAGAACCAGCACCATATCTACAGGCTGGGGAGCGACCTTCTTGTCAGTGCAGAGGCAGAAAAGAATCTTGGAGTCATCATTGATACCTAGATGAATATGGGCTGGCAGTGTGGGGACACGGTCAGGAAGGTCAACCACACCTCGTCTTGCATCTTCAGGTGCATCTCGAGCAGGTCCAAGGAGGTGATCCTTCCCCTCTATGCAGCACTGGTCAGGCTGCAGCTGGAGTACTGTGTCCAGTTCTGGGTGCCGCACTTCAAGAGGGATGTGGACAACATGGAGAGGGTCCAGAGGAGGGCCACTCACATGATCGGGGGGCAGCAGGGCAGGCCCTACGAGGAGAGGCTACGGGACCTGAACCTGTTCAGCCTCCACAAGAGAAGGCTGAGGGGGGATCTAGTGGCCTGTTACAAACTAGTCAGAGGGGACCAGCAGGCATTGGGTGAGTCCCTGTTCCCCCGTGCACTCCCAGGAGTGACTAGAAATAACGGTCACAAGCTGGCAGAGGGTAGATTCAGGCTAGACATCAGGAGGTGCTACTTCACTGTCAGGGCGGCTAGGATCTGGAACCAACTTCTAAGAGAAGTGGTGCTGGCTCCTACCTTGGGGGTCTTTAAGACAAGGCTAGACAATCACCTTGCCGGGGTCATTTGACCCCAGTACTTTTTCCTGCCATGGCAGGGGATCGTACTTGATGATCTGCTCAGGTCCCTTCTGACCCTACCAATTATAAAACTATGAAACTTTGTTGCATCAGATATTGGCCCAATGGGGCCAATAATTTGGCCAATAAATGCGCATGCTCTGCACAGCTGCCTCCAGCTGGTAAACTAGAAGGGGAGAAGGGAGAGAAGGGGTGTAGGAGGGGTAAGATCAATGACCCCCGGGGCGAGGGAAGGGGCAGGGGCAGGCACGGCCCAGGCGGGGGGCACTGGACGGAGGTGCAACTTGTTGGTTGGGGCAGCTCCTGCTGCTGTTTGCACCCCAGGAGGGTGGGGGGAGGGGTGCCCCCAGATCTCTGTGGCATGGCACAGGCTGGAGCCAGCTCTGCGCAGGCCTTTTTTGCTGGGGGCTGGGCTCAGAGCGGGCTCCAGTGGCACTGGGAGGAGGCTGCAGCCACCCCAAATTTTGCCTCAGTTCTGCTCCCAGTTCCGCACCACAGCCTGGGATTTTCCTGGCACATGAATGGAGGTGAGGCGTTCAGCCGGGTCTGCGGGGAGAAACAGTATGGGGCTGGGAGCAGAGCTGCAGCAAAATTTGGGGTGGCTGCAGCCTCCTCCCAGCGCTGCCAGAGCCCACTCTGAGCCCAGCCCCCAGCAAGAAAAGCCCTTCTCAGTGCTGGCTCCAGCTCCACGCAGCCTGCACCTTGCCACGCAGATCCAGGGCCCCCCCATGCAAGCAGCGGCAGGAGCTGCCCCCACCCCATAAGCCATGCCTTTGTCCCGTGCCCCCCTCCCACCTTGGCTGGGCAGCACCTGTCCCTAACCCTCCCTCACCGCAGGGGGCACTGATCTGCCCCCACACGCCCCTTCCCTCCCCCTTCCACCACACTGGACTTACCACCTGATGGCAGCTGTATAGGATATCGGATCGGTATTGGCCAATATGCCTCCTTAAATATCGGCTATCAGTATTGGCCCCCAAGATCTGCATCGATGCACTCATAGTTACCATTGGACTTCTCCATTTAGATAAATTTCTCTCAATTCTATAGGAATATTTTTTTCAAAATTTGGACTGTTGCAACCTGCATTTTGCATTAATGTGGAATTTTTACCTCCAGCAACATATTATTCTCTGCTGTATGCAACATCAGCTTTTCCCCAGTGTAGAAACTATACACCCAGTGGCCAGATCTTACTCACATACTTAACTTTATACACTGTACACATCCCCAAGAGAAAACAGATATCTTCTTTTAGAGTTAGGGAGACCAAAGGACAGGGCAGTGAAGTGACTTGGCCAAGATTACCCAGCAGACCAACAAAATGAAATGAGAACCAGGTCTCCCAAGTCCGCACACAGTCCACTAGGTATCAGTGCTGTATGTTAATATGTGTATATGCAGGACTGAGAGCTTAGGTGCCTGCAGAAAATACAGCTTCAGTGCTACAGCTTATTTGGTTTTGGAGAGGGAGCTTGCATCCTAATGTGCTAGGAATGTTCCCAACAGAGGAAGATAGTTCCTATTCAATAATTGTTGGGCATTGTAATGGTAAGCTTTCATATCATGTATGGCTATGAGGATACTCAATCTGCTACGAGGTACTCCCTTCTCATGGCCTTCAAAGCACATTTGGGATGTCCAAATGCTACATTTGAAACTGGATGCCAGTTAATAGTTAGGAAATAATATAGAGTATTTTATTAAGTTGCATATTTTTGCCTTAAGTATCTCACCCAGATAAGTGGTTTATGAAAACAAGTATTGGCAAGTGGTTTCACACTGAAGCAATCTTGAGTAGCTTAAAGATCCTCTGAAATTTTCAGTACAGCTCAGGCAGTTTCAATGGGAATATCCTTAATTAGAAAGGATTAAGCAAAGTAATTACAAGTATACAGCCCCAAATCCACTGATGTTTACTGGAGCATTTCCATTAATTCTAATGAGTGTCGGATCAGATCTTGAATGAACTCATGGTTATTATTTTTTGATTCTGTTCTTTCATTCCACAACTGAGAAATTATTTTATGAATTAAAGCACAATTAACTTTGAGGTAAACTTCAGCTCTGGATACCTTGCAAAATAAGTACAGTATATTTGTACTGGCACACAAGTGACTAAAAGTACTGGAAAAAGCTACAGAAATTAATAGGCCAAGTATAAAAAAAAAAAAAAAAAAAAATCACACTGAAAACTTGAACATGAAAATGTTGCATAGTTTCCTCAACATGATATGAAGTTCAAGATATATGATACCTGTAAATTGAATGCATCTTAGGTCAAATTTTGACTATGGAGTGTCAACCCAGAAAATATACTGTACGTGGCGCTTCTTTAATATGGAGAAGCTGTCAAAAACAAAATCAAACTGATCTAGATTTTCAGTCCTAAATTCAAGTCAATAAAGTGTTAAGAAAAAACTCGTGACTTCAATGAAGACTAATGCTGGAAACATCTTCATTTACCATTTTTCTGTGTTAGGCCTTGATTCTTAAGACAGATGGGTGTGCAGATCCATATCCTCATGTACAACTGAAATTTCACCAGTCAGTAAGCACACCCACCTACTTTTCTTTTTAAAGCATGGCAAAACTAATATAAATCAATGCACAAAATGCATGTTGTATTTATCATAAAAGTGCTTTAATTTCCACGTTTTTCAATGTATAACATTTAATGTCACTTAACTAATAGAAAACCAACTTTTGTCTTTAAAGTTTAATGAAATATGTTTAGAAAAAGCACTCTCATGTCTACAATACAATATTTAACTTTTTTAACCAGAGCCAATATTTTAAATAAACACCCGGGTAAAGAGGCACATAAATATTAAGCAGCCAAAGTAGATTACATTAAAGAATCTCTTTTAATTAACTGGTATAACTATACAGTGCCTCAGCTTAAAAATTATTTATCCATTTCTTGAAAACTTTTCCATCAGTTTCTGTGACTGTTTAATTGATTTAACTATATAACTATAAACTTTGTCATTTCAATATTCTATTGAAATGGCACCAAATTTCATAGGTTATTCAAGCTGCAATAAAATCCACTACTGTTTTTTTAATAGAATGAATATAAATACAGAATCTTTTCTTCCTATCGTCTTTGATAATTGGCATATATGCTGATAGACTTCCTGTCTCAAACAACTCATATCTGGATTTGGAGTCCTACGCTACTTGTCACATGGCAGCACTTGTCATATGGCAGTATTTTAAGAAAGTCAGTCATTCTTAAAGGGTTATTTTTAAATGACAGTATTCATGGGAACTTCTTGTCTTTTACTGATGCTCAAGGCTAGTTGCAAAGTACGTACAGGAGTACCCTTGGTAGACTGCCAGTTGTACTGTAACAGGAATCCTGTTGCAGCATGTCCATTAATCCTCTTCAGATACAAGCACTGGGCATCAAGTATTGTTATGGATGTTCTTTCACAAAGTTTGAAGCTGATAAACTCGTGGACCCTTTTTCAGAAGATAACCCTGATCATTGAGAGAGCCAATAAAACTGGCAAAATCAGATACCTAAAAGAAAAAAAAAACAGTAAGTTTTATTCAGAACAACACCCCTGTTACTTGTCAGCTCTATGTTCCCTGAGGGAGCCCTGGCACCCAGCTTGCTGAACTTACAAAGGACTTTTTCTATTTCCCCTTCCCCACCCCCACCTAACCAGAACAAAGCAGAAGAAAAAAGTTTAATAGGCATCTCAGGCCATACATTCCCTGGTCCCAGTATGGGAGGCCTATTTAAACTTGATTGACTAAAACTTGGTCACCAGGTTAGGGAATGCTGAGGCAAGAGACCGAGTCAGAGGGGGTATGGGTGACATTTGAACAATGGTTAAGGAGTCATCACAGCACCCAGCCCGTTGGAGCCCTGACCACAAATGCTGTCATACTTTTCCCAGGATGACTGGTGGAAGTCCTCCCACCAAACAAAGTTCATGGACACTCCAAGTAATCAATACCCTTAAATCTGTTAAAAAACTACAGTAAAATCTGAGAGTCATGCTAAGCTAAGGCTTATTCACAACAGGTAAAAATATAAAACACTGATGCTGACTTCACAGTGCAAGCATAGCTAGGCCATCTGAGATCATCCCTTCCAGTATATTCATAATAATTTCAAGCTGACTCCTAGGTATCTTGTTACTCCTTAAAGCTTAATGTTTTTCCAGGTTGTTAATCAGTTTTTTGAGATGTTCCAAACCAGATAACCCCTTGTCACTGAAAGAGGTAATTCATTTAAATTTAAACTTTTCATGTAACAGGATTTTCTCTGTCAATTATGGCTTGGGACCCTCTTGATTTACACAATTAAAAGAATGCTTTGAAGAGGCTAGACTAAGGGTATAAGAAAGCTGCAAAGCAGCATTTCCTTCAAGTGAGAAAAATCTCTCTGACACCATGCACTGTTGTTCTTGAGAAGCTGGAAGAAACAGATCATCTCCCTTCAACAATCGTGCTGGGAACTTTGCTTGTCAACAAATCACCTGAGTGCCTTAGAATGGTGAGATTCCAGCTCTCTCTCTCTCTCTCTTCTTCTCTCTAAGCATAGCTTTCTGAACCTAAATTGTATTAGTTAAGCTTGAGCTAGATTTCCCCAAATACTCAATTAAACCAAGGTAATATTGTAATTGTTTTGTTTGTTTTTCCTTACATGTCCATTACTACTAGTACCATTATACTTTTCACACACTTAGCAATAAATAACTTTTAACTGGGTGTAGTTTTCCTTGTCTACTTCCCTTCCCCACTTGCTTTGCAGCAATGCTTCTTTTACCTAAGCCAAAGATCCCTGTGAGGCACAGAAATACTGTGGGGTCCACTCATCAAGAGGCTACCACTACTAAGACAGTTAGGGCAAAAGATTGGGACGTGCCGAGTTTGAGACCCATAAGGGGATCAGCTTGTACAGGCTGAATGACCCAGTTTGGTTCAGATGTGCCCTAATAAACCGAATGCTGGCTCATGAGGGTGTCAGCTGGACACGCAGCTGGATTCAGAGGTATTCTGTTCACCTGTGTGCTCGTGTCTGACCGCATATTATTACCTTAATGAACTGATTCCTGGCATATGAGGGTGTCAGCCTGAACATGCTGATCAACCCAGCTGGGTCAGGCATGTGTCTCTCTGCCTGCCTGCCTGATTAGGTCATTGGAGGAACCCAGCCACCACATTACAGCTGACTTGCAGGAGGGAGAGATACAGCTCCATATAGAAACACAAGCAGCACATTGATAGAATTACAAAGATCTTAGAAATGTATCCCTAATAAATGAGCACACCCCAAAGTGATGGGCAAATCTGGTAACACCCCCCCCCATTATTTATGTTATCCATTTACATCCCAACAAGGGGCTATTTTTAGTCCCCTGAACCCCTCCAAGGGAACCCACACCCCATTCCACCCACCCACACACTCCTCCCCCCACCCCAATTTACTTCCTTGGCTTCCAGCACCAGTGAACACCAACAACACCAGCACTGGGAGTGCCTTGCAGGGTCAGGGATTTGGTGGCTTGGGGAGGAGGGGGCACTGACTGGTCTACATGGGGAGGGTCCATCTGGGGGTGGGGCAAGGGGCCAGAGGACTCAAAATTGGCCAGCACCTGGGGGGCGGGGGTGGCTAGGGCTGGATTTTCCCAGCCCCAGGGCTACACTGGGAACTGTACAGAAGTTCAGTTAGATTGCCAACCCAATCTAAGTTAGACTACCTTGGAGGTAAAGTTAACTTAACATCAAGCTTGCCATTTTTTTAGGCCAAATGTAACCATCAGGAACTTCTGTACAGTTTGCACTTAGATCAACCTAACTAGAGATCTAAATGTAACATCTACACCTGGGCTCAAACTGGGCAAACTAAGTTAGATCGGACGACCATTTTTAAACTTGATCTAACCCCCCCCAACCTCCTCAAACACCTATATGTACCCTATTCAAGATTTAACTTCTTTGCAAACTACTAGACCGCTGACACTGAATACAGTTTGAGTGTATCCCTTCTCAGTTTATAGCACACAAGTTCAATAAACAACCCCCCCAAAAGAAACAAACAATCTCCAGTTTTTACCACATGGCAATTTTAAATCCATGTTCCATGAAAGATGAAAGGAAATTTTTTTTTGCCAGGGGAGTGTTTTAAAAAGGAGAGTGTTTTTGCCAATGGACTGTTTTAAAAAGGAGAGAAAATATAGAAATCTGTTGCCAAACAAGTCTCATAATTCAAAGGCATTCAAGAGATACAGCTCCAGTAAAGGAAGGTCTCACTCACACGTACGAGTCCCTCCCTCCTTCTCCTGTAGAAGTAGTACTACTGTGTTTTGTCCAGACGTGACTCTCACTACTACCACTTCAACTCTTAAGACTGATATATGCTAGCAAGGCAGTGTGAAGAACAATGCCCACGCTAATAGTTTGTGAAAATACATATTACTTTTTCTTTATTTTCCATACGCAATGAGAACATTTTTAAAGAGATTTTAAAAGTATATATATCTTTCTATTAGTGTTTGAGACATTTCATCAAGTATTGTAAAGTGCAACTGGCTAGCTAATTTTTTCACTTATGAAGAAAACAAACAAGACAGAGTAATACAAGCTGAAGATCAGAAAAGAAATTCTGTATGTTGCTTTATGTATTTTTGATTTGCTTCATTTCTAATTAATACATTAGGTAAGCTTGGAATAGGAATGAAAAAATGCAGGCATTAAAAACAAAAATACATTTTCATCACAACAGGCAACAATTTGGGGCTTAAGTCATGGTGATCAGGAAGATGGAAAGAGGAAGTAAAACATGCTGAAATCAAACCTGTCTTTTGCAAACAAGGCACAGACCAACCTCAATAGCAGCAGCAAAGCTAGTGCTTGCTGATGCAATATGTTACAGCTGTCAAAAAGGCTGATGAGATTAGAAGCAGTTTACAATAGAAGTGAGTCATGAACAGATGTCAGAGCTGAAAAAATGTGGTTCACTCATCCTTTTCCAATGGTGAAATGTGACACTGCTCTACTGTTTCTGAGTTTTATTTCATTTAAATTTCCTCAAGAGAAGTTAAAATAAACTTACTTTTACTTGTAATTCCTTTGCAATCTGCCGAAGCTGTTGAAATTCAAATATATTGTTGTAGGTTCTTTCTGCAATGCTACTCAGGGCAGAGACAAATTTTTTGGCTTGTGACCTATTGCTCATCCCAGAACCATGCTGTGAACGTTCAAAGTCCAATTTTCCAAACTCATCAGTGTAAGTACCTAGCATGCTAAAAAACACAACCACGCTGGAATCAAAATCATGTAAAGGCAGAAATAAATAGATACTCTATCCAAAGCATAAGAGTATGCTCAAGATCTAGAGGCCTACGAACTGTGCAACTCCATCCAGTAGTAATAAATCAAAGCCCTAGGCTATTAGCTATGTGGCTTATCTGAACCACCTCCAGACTTAATTGGTACACAGCATGAATTCACAGTAACAGTCAGCCAACAAGATAGGAAAATACTTAGGAGTACATCTCTTCTAACAGGTAAAATGATACAGTCTTCTCTAAACTGCTGATCATCAGGCATTTTTTACAAGTTGTTTATAGTCATAGTAGCCATGTTACATTAAGTGAGAAAAATTAACAAATAACAGTATTGTACAATTATATTGTCACCTTATTTAGCTGACGCTGCAAAGAGTTTTTAAAACAAAAGCTTTAGAGTTTACACATGCATACCTATGGCCTGAATATACTGTCTCATCATTCTCTTGGTTGCATAAAGAAAAATGATATTATTTAAATGAATACCATAATTTTGCATGATTGGTAACATCGTACATTACCTATATTTCATTATTTCTACAACATCCTCAGCATCTTCTTTGGTTGACTTTTCCCTTAACTCCAGCCTTGAGCGTGCCTCAAAAAAACCAAAACCAAATCATATATAACAATTCAGTTGCACAGTACCTTAAACACAAGAGTCCATCATTCAGGCACACTAGTTGCAACAAACTCTACGTCCTGGAACATGATCCTGCAGGACTTAAACAGAGATGCCTGCATTCTTTTATGGCATTTCTGTATGAATAATAACACCAATAACAACCTTCTGTTATCAGTGAACAGCAATACTTCACCCCTTCAATGCCATCTTAGTGGGTTGGTGCCTGGAAATCATTTGCTTTATAACACTGCATTCTCTGGATAGCACCAAACCATAACTAACCCATTAAAAGACAACATTAAAATATGGACATTAACAGTTAAGCCATGGCAGGAAAAGAAACATGCCCCTCTCCACATCTTCCAAGAGATTTTATTTCTGAAAATTAGGTTAGTATCTCTCAATCCTGTGCTGCCTCTTACAAGCAGGTACACAGCAGAGGGAGTGAAGTGGCTAGGATCTATGAGGCTTGGGCAAGTTCAGAGTCTGGGAAGACTTTCCTGGAGAAAGATGCCCCAGCTCCTTAACAACTCGCCAGTTTTATATGCATCTTGCAATCAGCCACCTTAAAAAAAAAAAGTCATCACAGTCTGATTGCACAAGTTGCACTGTTACTTGCTATTTTGGTCAGTAAGCAAGGACTAGAACACTCTTGTCTTCCTAGTTGCAAAGGATTTAGAAATAGTTTGGGATAAAAAAAATGCTGCTTCAGGTTACTAGTTCTGCTAGAACTATAGAGCACCAAAATAAATTATGTTAGGCAATGAAGGACAGACTAATGGATGTGAAGGCTAAACAAGTTGAAACATCTATTTATCTTCTACTCAGTCCTAGCTGAAAGGTATACTAGTTGTAAAATGGAAAAAAAGAAAATAAATTAGAAATTTGTGTACACTTTATTGTCTATATTGGCCTTTCTTGACTATAGAGGCACAAGACAGATGTACTCAATGATTTATATTAAAGTATAACCTCATAAATCCAGCGTGCTCAGGACCCAGCACTTGCCAGAAATTTGAAAATGCACTACTTTTTAAACTGGTGCAGTGGCTGGACCCGGAGCAGCAGCCACAGTGGAGCAGCAGCGCAGGGTGGTGAATGGTGGCGGCAGCCGCCACATGCAAGCTTCCCCTTCTGCATCCGGGAGGACCAGGGGGGAAGTGGTGGCTGGTCCCAGAGTAGAGAGGGCAAGTGCCAGATTTTTGATAATTCCAGATTTATGAAATTATACTGTATAACTCCACATTCAACCTCTTGCCAGAGAAAACTCTGATGCACTCTAGAACCCTCCAAGTCAAGGACCACAATGATAAGGAAAGTGGAAAGACCATTGCAACACTTGTATTTATTGCACTTGTGAAGGATTGAAGACAAGAAACTAAAAGCATTCTACTTGAAACAGACAGGGAATAGGAGTAGGCCAAATACTATAACTCCTCTGGAGTGGTGGGTGATTTGACTTCTCTTCCTTTGCTCAGCTCAAAGCTTGATGCCCTTAAGGAGGCACACCCCAGTTGTTCCTTGTGGATGGCTTAAATAGCAAGCTAGCCAGAGAGTCATTTTGTATCCACTGTACCAATGTCACGTTAGTGCTGTTTTACAGGAAATGCAGATCACAAATAATCTGGTGGAACTTGCACAAAGAGAGACTATGTGACTTGCTCAAGGTCACACAGGATGTCAATGATAGGGCAGGGAATTGAACCTGAGTTTTCTAAGTTTCAGACCATGACCTTTAATCACCAAGCCATCCTTCCTTCCCCTGCTGAGATAGGAACAAGTTAAGGAAGCAGTTCTATAAACATTCATCTTCCCTTTTGCTAAAAATGGGCCAGCATATTACCTGCCAGAAACTCATGGCATATCAAACACCTCCAAGAGACAGCAGTAGATACCAACCTCTGTAAGTCGAATCAGTGACTCCAGTTGCCTTGTGGTGATTGGTGTGCTGTCTAGCCCTTGGTTCTGCTTCCGGAGCTCAATGTAGAATTCCTGGAGGACGTGCGCAGCTTCTGGAGATAAATTTGGGTGGACATACTGCCGGGCATATCCAACATACTTCCTCAACAGCTGGTGTGGAATGGCATCAAAGTTTTCTCCTGGCAAGACCTAGTCAATTACAAGCAGTGCTCTTGTGCTCATCGATTACAGTTGCAATACAGCACCATGCCATAATATTTTTAAATACAAATCATACACCCTGTACTTGAAATAGAATAAACATTTAAAAAGAACCAGAAATGGGACTAAGTGCTTTAGCATATTTACTAACCAGTCCTTCACCTATGAACTTTTAGAATTAAAGCTGGGTGTACATCATAAATATTGCCTTGGTTACTTTCAAAGGAAACAGCAAACATTTCTAGCTTGCAATGAAGAAAAATGAAAGGGTAAATGTGATTTGGCAAAAATCAAGAGTCCCATTCTCAAAAAACCTGAAAAATGAAGAAGAATGATACAGAAACTATATAGCCTAGAAACATACTAAATGAATGTGGCATTTAAGATTATGATGTGGAAAATATGATTTTAGAACAAAGAGTCACAAGTAGGAGCCCTGCTTTGCTTGCTGCAGTATAAACACATTGTTCCTTCCCTTTAGACCCCAATACTGCAGCGAGTTCCCTTTAGGTGGGTCTTTGTGACTGAGCCAGAAAGGGACAGAGGTCTATCCTGCATGGTGAATCCAAATGACAGACAAGGATATGCACACAAAAGGAAGGACCAAATACATGGGAAAGTGGTGGAACTGTTTCTTTAGTTAGGGGAGAAAGTGGACTTGAAATGGGGCAGGTGAATATATAAACGAGAAGGGATGAAAGGGGGAAAATAAAGAGAAAAAAATGGAGGACTCACTAGCTGGAATGGCAGGAAAGAAGGTGCAGAGAAGTTTAATGATAGCATTGGCAAGTAAAAGGAAGAAGCGCCATCCCCCGCAGAGAAGAAACCGTATAAAACATTTAAAAACTGGGCATATGTGACAACCTCCTTGATATAACTTGCCACCACCTAACCTGCTGGAGTTATTATGGCAACAAACAACAGGAACTCTATGAATTGGGTCCTTTTGCTAAACCTTCCAAAATGCGCTAGGCTAGAGTTGTTCTCTATTTGGAATATAGAAGATAGCTGCTGAGAGATTCAGCACCCCCAAGCTGGTGTTTCAGTGGGAGATAGAGGATGGGGAGCTAAGAAACAAAATCTGAACAGAACATCCCACCTTTAACTTTCCTACTAGTGGTTTCTCTGAAATTGCTTCAAGGACAGAGGTATTAGGATCCTGAATATTGGTGCGAGTCATTACAGCACTGCTACGTACTCCTTGTTTTCCAGCCCGCATTGCCATTACATGTTCAGAAAGCAAATGGTCATGATCTTCATTTGGGGTGTCCAGCAAGATAAATACCAAGTCAAATCTGGACAATAAGGCACTCCCCATTCTACAAGACAAAAACAACAGACAAAATGAAAATCTACAGCATCTTTATCCTATTGCTCTACTTCTCAAGAAGGATTTAAGACATAACAATTTACCCAGTGTAGTAAAGTCATAGTAAAAAAGCAGTTTCTCTCTCAAATGATCAAGAATGAATATTGTAATAAAAATCACATTCATTCTCCAGGAAACCAGAGGGAGGGAAAAAAAAAAATCAACAGACTGAATTAGGTATCTTGCAGCAACCCCAGTAGCTGCAAGGTACCTAATTAACATTTTGAAAAGTGCTTACTTTAAGTTCTCAGATACTGTTTTGGCTTTGTTATAGTGCCCCCCAACTGGGTTTGCTGCAGCAACAATAGATGTCCTAGCTGGCAAACTGCATACAATGCCAGCCTTGGCCAGACTGATACTTTGCTGTTCCATTGCTTCCAACAAAGCTTGATGCTGGCTTCCCATCTTGTCAAATTCATCTATTCCACAAATACCTGGAAATGTAATACAGGATAAATCAGAAAGCAATCAGATCACTGGCCAGGTTCATACTATTGAAACTATACTTCACCACAAGGTAAATCCAAACTCTAATGGCTGCAAAGGGTGTTAAAGCTCACATTCTCCTCAGCTTAGCTTCCTTTCCAGGTTGGCTCTGGTACACTGATGATCAACATGCAAGTCTGGAATGGGCAAGTATTACAGAGAGGGACATAACTGGTCATGCTCATAGCAACCTTGTGAGCAATACATTTGCTTCTGTTTGTTGTCAAACTGTACTGCAGAATCCAATAATTTTAAGAAAAATTAGGTTAACTTAAAAAAAAAATGTAGTGCCTAAACGCATTGAGAACTTAGCAGTTCCCATTACAGTCAGGGGACATTCAGTGACTGAAAACCCAGCTCTTTTTTGAGATCTCTAAATAACATTAGTATATGGATTTTAAGAGCTTTCCTTTAAACATCTAATCTTCTGAGAATGCCACTTAAACTCCAAAGGAATCAATTCTATAAAGGCAGTGGAGAACATCATGACTTCTAAGTCTCACCAAAGGAAGCCTCCCTGGAGGAGACCAGCAAAGCATGAGGATCAACATTTTAAATATCTATATGAAATCTTTTAAGACGTGTTTTATGCTTGAAAATATTAACTTTGAAAACAAATTGATTAAAGAGAATTAGCTTGAAATTGGAAGCTCAGGACAGCATCATTGTAAACCCTTAGATTTAACATCACAACATTCAGATTTTAAAAAGTAAATTTAAAAGGAGATAAAAACACACCAATTTAAATCAGAAGTAAAATATTGTGCAAAAAAGGTACCCACAGCCCTTAGCATATTACCTTGATCTCCAAGTACTAGAGCACCAGCTTCCAAAGCAAAATCTCCAGAGGTGCCATCTCTAGACAGAGTTACAGTCAGGCCAGAGCTGGTGGTGGTATTACCACAAACATATACACCACGCGGAGCAATATTGCACACTGCCTGAAGAAAACAAACACAGATTTTTAATGTTAGTTTTTTTTAATGCAATTCAGTAACTCAAGCTATTCCAGAAAAAATAGCCCAGGGTCTGATGTTTTGGCTACTCCACAAGGCAACAATGCAAAGATTATTAACTTTGTTTAACCCTACATGTCTTCTTATGACCATGCCTGTTGAATCATCAGGCCATAAATACTTGGATTTTGCAACATGTAGAAAGCACTGGAAAAAAGTCAAATGGATTCCCTATCCTAAAAACTTTTACTTTGCTCTAATGAAAGCACTTCAGACATAAGATGATGTTAAGTGCATACATGCATGCACATACACATCTCAGGTTGTTAATCACCAAAATACAGCCACGTAACACAGGGACTGCCAGACTGGATCAGATACAAGTTCCATCTAGTCCTGCATCCTGTTTCCTGACAGTGGCTTACTCCAGCTATTTCACAGAAAGGTGTAACACTGGCTGCAGTAGGCAGATTTGAGATAATCTACAGCCCAGATTAAATCTGGTGTCCAGTAGTTAGAGAGTGGCTTAAATCCTAAAGCACGAAGATCTCCACAGGAGTTGAATACAAAAAGTGGGGAAAAAAAATGCATCAAAATTAAACTCGGGAGACAATTTATACAGGCAGGCAGACAAAACATAGCAGCTTCTGATAAACATGGCTTCTCTTTCCCAGTGGACTATTAATTACAACTTTTCTTTTATGTTGCTATCAGAAGAAGTGCATCAAAGATTATATCAAAAGAGTATTTGTTCAGCACTACAAAAGGCACCAACTACAAGGCACTGTCTCCTACAGAGCTTTGTTTTTTTCTTAACACCTTTCCCATAGTGACCTGGATGAACCCTGCACTACTACAAAGTATTATTATTATTATTATTATTATTATATTACAAA
>NW_017729022.1:132523042-132523311 GCF_001723915.1 Gavialis gangeticus | reverse complement strand
TTCTTAACACCTTTCCCATAGTGACCTGGATGAACCCTGCACTACTACAAAGTATTATTATTATTATTATTATTATTATATTACAAAGTATTATTTTCTTTTAATGAATGGCACCTAAGCATTTACTACAGAAAATAAAACAAATCTTACATTGCTTGTGACCTAGTTTTCCTTGATTAAAAAAATAAATAAATAAATTCTCTGATAAAAAATGCATATTCTCTGATAGCCCCCCCCACCCCCCCCCAAATCTGTGATTAAAATGAAAG
>NW_017729022.1:132519037-132523031 GCF_001723915.1 Gavialis gangeticus | reverse complement strand
CAGAACTAAATGCGATACTCTAGATGTGGTTTCTCCATCTCTGCCAAATCTGTGATTAAAATGAAAGGCCCCCCCATACACACACAACCCCTCCAGCCCAACTGGTGCCCCTCATTCCCCACCCCCATAACTCCCTCCAGCCTTGCTGGTGCCCCTCACTTCCACACCTCTACCCCTGGCCTGCTGGTGACATACACATGCACATGGCTTCCCCTGTCTGACCATTCTCCTCCCACTGTCTTCCACCCCCTTGCAGGCTGGAACGCTGCAAAACCCGTGGGTTTCTCCATTAAGATAAGAAATCCATGTTTTCCTCAGGTAAATAGGGAAAATCTGCATTTTCCTCTGTTTTCCCATGGGAAACAGAAAACCCAGATCCCTGCTTGTGACAGCATTCCCACTTAGGGTAAAACAGGAATAAATTTGTACGCAAGAGATTTATACATAAAGCCCTGAACTTGGCTCAAATATTCTAAATCAGAATCATAGATGTGCCAATATCAAAAAGAAACCGATTCAAAAACTTTTTAAAAACAGAAAACAAAGAGCCTGCATGTTTACAGATTACTACAAAAAGCACTCCATCCAGTTGTGCTAAAAAGGAGCGCGTGTAATTGTACTAGTCAAGATGTGGATTGGAAATATTCTTCGTACAATAAGTACATGTGGAAAAAGATGTTCAAAGAATGCTTCTAGAGAGAAGGACAAAGGAAGAGTGAAGCAAAGAAATTAAGATATATTGATGTATTCCTTCATATTGTCTCTACTTCACAAATAGTTCCTTTTTTCAATTCTATCAACCACATCTTCAGATTTTAAGATTCATGGCTTTTACATATTTTTGGTGTCTCCACCAATGAATTGCCTTCCTCCCACTCTTTGCTATAATCATTAATCTATCGCTTACAAGAGATTTATTCCAGATAGTAAACAGGGTTCTTAAGTTTTGGCAGGTATGTTAACATAATTGCACGTTATTGTTCACATAGAAAATTACAACCCTTTTCTTGGCCGCAATACTTAAAAACACTGCTTTCCATCTTAATAAATGTGACACCCTGTTAGTGGTATGGTACAATATCGTAAAGCTAGCTCAGTAATTCATTTTTAAAAATACCCACACCAGCACTTTTACAAACTAATTTCTCCTATACTGCCAGTTGAGGCAATATGTCATTAGAAGCTCTGCCTTTCAAAAGATGTCTGATATCATCTTGCTGTCACAGTCTGAGCAAAAAGAAAGTGAGCTTTATTAATAGTATAGGATTTCGCTATTCCATTGTACTGTCAAAGTATCTTAAAATTCATTTCGCAAGTATTCTCAGAATGTAACACATTTTGTAAATTATAATCCCCTATCCTCAGTATGGGGAAGATGAGGCAATTGAGACAGAGAAGATTTGCATTCCCTCCAAAGTCACTGAAGACTGTGTACCTAATTGCTGTTTGTGATTTTGAAGATTTCCCACAAGGTCACAGAAAGCCCATCCCTGAAACTAAAATAATATCCAAGGTCTCAATTCCCAATTCTTTATCCCATTCACAAGACTATCCTTGCCTTCACTTGCTGTATATAAAGCATGCCATAGAAAATTTAGTCAGGTACATTATGTCAAGTGTAATACTCATATGTCCATTTTTTGTTCACTTCTAGATGTCATTGGGAAAAGTGAAAACAACAGAAGATTCACTAAAAGGCATTCATTTAACATTTAAAGCAGTCTAGAAGGGATTTTAATTATTTAGTGTACTGGTATTTAACAAAAACAGAAATCTGAATAAAAACAGATGAAAGGGTAAAAGTGTGTTTCTGTTAGAATTTACTCTAACTGAAAAAAGATGCAGAGCTTAAATTGTGTATAATTTAAAATGAAGACTTTCTAGTATTAATCACAGTTATTATTGAATTTAGTGCTTAAGAGCCAAGATTGGGTCCGTTTGTGGCAGATAAAGAACTGCAAGTAGTCTTGGTCCTGAAGAGCTTACAATTAAGCAGACAAAAGACAGGGAAGAGGAACAGCACACAAGATTTTTTTTTCTGTGGGCTTACTTAATTGTTAAGAGTGGGAAAGGTATACAAGGGGGACAGGGCAGTAAAGAGGATAAGAGGGGCAGTGAGGGAGTGAAACAGAACTGTAGATACTAAAGAGACATGGTATCAAACATCTGGTCCATGGACCGTTCCATTAGGCCCTCTGGTAGTTTGGTAGGAGCCCAGAAGTTGGGGGCTGGGTTACTGCCCATGGCAGAACTCATCAGAATTATGGAAGTGTGCTAGGGCTGTGCAGATATAGCCGTTGCTTGCCTGCTACTGTCCAACCCCACTACTGCCCCTGGACTTGCACCACTGTTGGACCCATGCCACAGCCACTACCCAATCCCAACCTTTGGCCCCAGACCTGCTGCCCCTAGACTCGTGAATACGACCTAGAAGACCCTCCCCACTTTCCTCCTCATCTATATTTAGCCTGGGGCGAGTTTGACACTTCTGGCTTAATGTAAACTAGCCAAAGCAGAACAGGGAAGAGAAAATCCAGTGAAAAATGTAGATGCCTCTCAATGTCCTTCTATCACTGCTTTGGGCTGCTTCTGTAGCTGCTACTACAAGCTGAAGTCTGCAGCTGCCTCCTCCTCACAGTTTATCCCCTTGAGGCCACATAGAAGAGGGGAGGTACCAGAGTCCTAGTAACCCCAGAGAACAGATATCTCCCCTGCACAGTTAAAAGTCTGGGAGAGATGGTGTGGGGATTCTGATCCCAACTAACTCCAATGTAATCCTTCAGTCCCAGGGCAGCATTCTGCACTCTGGCTGCTTCTGCAGTGGATCACAGGGCTGCACATGCAAAGAAACACTCAGTGCAAGGGGTTAGAGACAAAGCAACAAGCATGCATCCACTCTCCATCATGCTAAATTAACCCATACTTGCAACATCTGACTCTTTCCCAATCCTGGATCGCCAACCACCAAAACATGTGGGTCTCCTCGCACTGGAATTCTGTTTTTGTCATCAACATATTTTTGGCATCCTCCAAACAATGCCAGCACCAAGCCTGCCTTTACAATCTAGAAAGGTAAATACAGACACTAGTCAGAATTAGGCAACAGTAACCACTGGTAATAACTGCTTCCCAGAGCTAGCTGTGTTCAACTGAACCATGTAAAAGGGAAAAATTGTACAGTGCAAGAAAAGGTTGAAAAGGAACGAGAGCTCCCACCCTTGCACCATTCCCTATCTAGGTTCTTTTCTGGGATTTCTGTTTGTGAACTGACATGGAAAAAGGAACATTGAATCCAAACGTTAGCTGGCGGCTGGAGTGGGATGGGGGAGAAGGTATCAGTTTTTTCCACATTGCTAAGCTTTAAAAAAAAAAAAAATCCCTTGGGAGTTCACTGTAACCAAGTTGTAAATAAGTTTGAAATCAGAATGAAAAGCTGAACTGTAAAAATTACTTACTTCATGGCCATATATAGTAGGACAAAGTGAGCTGAAAAACCCAAGACATTAAAATGTGATTAATACGGATCTCATATTACCACTACAGAATCATTTACTCTGTCTCAATTATAGAACAGGTACAGAAGTTCATTTCTTCATATTAAAATCACATCAAAACCAAAGCCTTCTTAAAAATACAGTATCAAACTCCTTGAACTTTTTGGACAGCCAATTCTGCTTATCATTAAATGAGCTGTACTCATTTCAGCCTGTACACACATAAAAAAAAGAACTAGTTACACAATAGTTGCTCTATCCTCTCTTATCTTTGCAGCATAACTACTTGTAATCAGCATAAACCTCCTGCTCGACTGTGCTGCCATTTGAAGTGGTCATGGATTCCACAGAGCTTAGCTGTAGTGTCCTGGAATCCTCCAGGACTACCTTCTGGCCCTGCATTATCTGCTTCATGTCCACTGTTTTAGTCTCGCATCTCAATTCCTCCAGTAGTGCTGGGGTGCCACAGGCAGACTACAGAACATAACAGAACTGTGCAC
>NW_017729022.1:132515886-132519026 GCF_001723915.1 Gavialis gangeticus | reverse complement strand
TGCCACAGGCAGACTACAGAACATAACAGAACTGTGCACAACACAAGCTGCAAGTAGAATGGTTTCACACATTAAAAAAATAATAATGCAAAAAACTTTAGGGACTGAAAAAAGAAGAGATTGAGAAGAAAAACATCACAGAGGTATGTGTGAGCACAAGTACATATACTGCCCTGCTGAAGAATACACACAGTTGGGGTGAAAATTCAACAACTGGTTACAACTGCAAACATCTGCTTAACTAACCTCATCTCCCACCCTCCTACCCAGGCATCATGCTTATATTAACCCACAAGGGAATACTTCATTAAGAGATGTGGCCAGTACTGACTGCTTAAGTCAGTCAAGAAGCCGAACAAATAATACACCAGACTTGAAAGACAAAAGCTGCCATGGTAAGGTCTACATTGCTAAAACTAAGAAACAGCTTACTTGACAATCAGCTTGAACAGATTTTCCTCAGCTTGAATCTCTCGAACAGCATAAAGATCTTTTAGTGAAAATTCCAGGAATGCTCTGTGATCAGTCTCATCTTCACATTTTTTAATTTTTTGTCCTTTACTGTTGCTGACAGAATTTGCCTCAATGTACAACAAGAACATACACTTATCGTTCTTATTTCTAGAGGCTCCTGTTAAATGACAAAGACAGTCAAAAGTAGGAAGGCAATTAATTTAGTTCAGAAATATTAAAAACCACATGCTCAAACTGCTAAACACTTTAATTAAAAATATGAGCTAAAGTCCAGTCACAGTTTCTAGATGCAGGACGATGTAGTTCTAGGACAATACACTGCTAATTGTATTTGTACAACTTTTTTTCAAAGCCTGATACAAAGCCAGAAAAATGACACGATGAGCTTCCTTTACTTTTAAAATGCTGGTTCATCTTCTTACAGTTAGACACAGAGTCAGGGACTTATCTGAAATATGCAATCAATTTTATTTTAATTACATTTTAGAATAATTATTTTAATTAAATTAAATTCATTATTTAGAAACACAAATGACACCGTTAAAAAAACCCTGATATTATATGAGACTTTAAAACTACTAGCTTAGTCTGAATAGATGCATACTACATTTTACTCCTAAAATACTTGTTAAAGTTGTATAGTAAGAAAGATGAGAAAAAATGCTATTAAAAAGAATGCAACACTATCTACCTCCTTAACAGAAGAATTACTGAACTATTATAATAACACCTTCAAAAACTGATAGGTCATCAGAATTCTTTGTACACAGTTCATTACAGATCACCAGAGAACTTCAGAAGAGAGGATCCGTAAGGTTTACGCAAGCACAGAAGTGAGTCATTAAAGAGATTGCACAGTTATAAGTGTACCCATAACATTTATTTTAACCCTGATAACAATCTGCTTGAAATGAAAGATGAAAACTGTCAAAAAGCTAATCTCAAAGAGACCATTTTAGACACAAGCCTGGCAAGCAGGCCTTGATCTCAACGCCTTGTTTCCTTTAGCAGTGTATAGCAAACTTTTCAAGCCAAATGACTTACTGGAACATCAGAAGCCTGTTGTGGGAATTCAGACCTCAACACAGAGGGCTACTGCACTGCAGATTGCATGAGAGTCAGTGTAGATTGGTACCATGATATACACAGCTGCTCCTACAATTTACTTTATTAACTTAGTTTTTTCCTTTCTTCTTTTCACTACTAGGGCACCTACCTGTTCAACAATTTCCCCTTGTACACTTAGTAATTTTCTCAGCAGTGAATAGATGTGCTTTGAGAGATCAAATCAATGACCAATTAACAAAACTATCCTTTTTAATTGCATGCAAGATATACATGAGGTTAAGGGGAAAAAACTCCCAAGCAAATGAAACTTTAAACTACATGTGCTGTACCTTCTTCAGAGTTTGACACCTTGACAATTCCCGTAATTGTGACTATATCTCCTGGAACACAACTGTCCACAAGATCCTGAACAAGCTCACATTCTATGGTGCGAGGAATTCGACCTGCTTCTCGCTGATCATCAGACATGAGTTCCTGGACCCTACAATATAAAGAATTGCACCAGTCTGTAACGTTTCCATTTAAACTCTTCTATCAAAAGTCCTCAAAAAATTTGCTTCAAAACTGTACTTCTGGTGTCATAAGACAGGAGATGATAGTAACACACTGATAATCCTGAAAATAATGATGTAAAATAGAAAAGTCTCCAGCTTTCAAAGTCAGAAAACTCCAAAAATGTTGAGTGCTTGCAGGACCAGGGTTTTAATATACAATTCACTTTTTCTTAAACATATGCTCCAAACAGCATTTCCAAAGAGTCACAACTTTATTAATGCTATATAAAACTGTCAACTCTAATATCACCTTACAACTCAGTGAAATACAATCACATAACAGCTTACACATAAAAACTCTCTTTTCCTGTTCCCAGCTCTCTGAATGTAATGCATACAGGGATACTGGCATGGGCAGATCTAGGATTTTGAAAAGCAGAGTGCAGATGGTGTGGTGCCTCATGATATATATTTTTTTCCTCAAACAACATATTTTTCTCCACTTAAAAAGAAATTAGAAGCTTTACTAATAAGTTAGGGGTCCAGGGTTATATTATTAAGTGTAAGACTTAAGGAAAAACAATTAGAACTTTAATGGAATGTGCAGTAATTTGCTATATTATGTATAAAATACAACAAACTATGTAAACAATAAAATATATTATTTCCTTAGTTCTGTAGCCATTAAATGTAAATCTCCTTTTTTCAGATTTATAACTCAAATTCTAGCCTTCTTGAACATCCTGATAATGTATTCCATGCTTCACTGAAACATGTGTCTGCATCTGAGTTAGTTTCTACACCTGAGTTAATATTTTTACCTAGAATGAAAAACAGTATTCAGGGCTGAGAAATAGGAGCTACTTTACCAGGAGCAGCTAACACACAGCTGCATTGCAGAAGAAAGGCTGGTTTGATTAGCACAGCATCAGGACCATTAAAAAGGAGAGGGTCATTAAAACCTATGGAATGAAGAGTTTAGAAGGGATCAGGTAGAATTAGAATGAGCCACGAAGTCAAGTGACTCCATCACTGCTACTGTTACTGCCTAGCAGTTGGCTTTAAAATTTGGGTGGACTAGAGTCAAAGGGAGGGTCCACTTAT
>NW_017729022.1:132483108-132515577 GCF_001723915.1 Gavialis gangeticus | reverse complement strand
CCCCCCCAACCCCCCTCCCCTGGATACTGGCAGTACAATGAATTGTGACCAGTTTTATGTCCATCTCCTAACCCAAAAAGAAGGCTTCCTGAAACTGTCCTACTGTTAAAAAGATGTTCCTTTTTGGGTAATAACCAAGCAAAGAAAGAGTCAGACCAACAGAAAAGTTTTAGGAACCACTTGTTTTCCATATATGCTTTCCTGAAAAACACAATTTCATGCTAACAAAAATAGATATTCTTCCTGCCTAAAGCTGGAAATACTACTGAAATACAAGACAAGATTCACAGTGTAGTCTACTGAAACTCTACTACTATTTTTTTTATATTCCAAAGGAGTATTATCCAACTTTCATCCACTTTGAACAATATTCATTTAATAACCTTCACTTCAGTCTAAGAAAAACTGAAAAGTCCATGGTGATAAATTAAAAACACTGAGAAGTTACAAATGTTGAATAATGTTCTATTTTATTCTTGTTAAAATGACTTCAGGATGTTTATGCAATTCCTGTAAATACTGTAGACAGCAATATGGAAACAGTTCATAAAAAATAACACATTTCAGGATCGTTACTTAATTATGGATTTTTGATTTGGCAAAATTCATATGCAAATACACAGGAATGAGATATTTATCATCAGAATATTTCCAAATTAAGGGCCTAAAATCTTGCAGCCCTCATGAAGAGAGAAATTCAGTGACTTCAATGGGAGTTTAGTTGTAGCACCCCTAAATACATTAGCATTTGAGTCATACATAACAGCTGGCTATTTCACCTATACATTGATATAAAAAAGCAAAGTGAAATGAATTGTTCATTCTAGTTAGCATGCAATCTAGCATGTGGTCTCTTGAAATGAGGAGGACACACTTCCAGTAATGTTGGACAGTATCAGTGAGTCCACAAATGATTGAGGGGGCCCATCCAAAATCTGCGTTTGACTGCGGACATGGCAAAGTTCTGGGAGGAAGGATAGTGAGGTGAGCTTGCTCAGAAAGATCAGTGCCTTGGTGTATATCATGGCACCACTGAGGACAATTCAGTGCTCAAGTCCCCCAAGTATTCATGTTAATATTGTATTTCTTCAGATTGGCATTCCAGGTGCTCTTGAATCTCTTCTTTTGCCCATCCTGAGTAGTGACCACTGGTGAGTTGGGACTACAGAACCTGTTTTGAGAGCCAGTTGTCAGGTATCCTTATGACATGCCCTATCCAACAGAACTGGTGTCATATAAACATGGCTTCAATGCTGTTAGTATTTACTTAAGCCAGAACACTGGCATTCAACTCACCATTTTTTCCAATTGATTTGGAGGATTTTCCAAAGACATTTGCATTCCTAATGGTAACATTCCAAAGCTTTCAGGTTCTTCCAATGCATCATCTAAGTTTTACACCCATCTAACAGGGTAGCGGTAACAACAGCCTGGAATATGAAAAGTAGGGTTTGGTCCTGATGTCATGATCATCAAAAGACCATTTCAAAGATGTCCAAAGGGAACAATAACAGATTGTATCCAGTGTAATAAGCCATGTGATTAGAAAGAGGCCTTTGCTGCAAAATTCAGACCCATTTTGGGGTAAGATTTTGAACTGTATTCACTACAGATACAGATTTCTGAGCTCTTCTTTACAATTTTAAAAGCACCCTCTAGTGCTGTTCTCAAGAATCTGTAACACTATGATTAAAATAATTTTAGAAGGTTCGTCAATAGAAAAAAAAAAGTGGTATGTTAAAAAAAAGTGACACTTAAATTTTGCTACCACCTATTTTACAGTTTTTAAATACGGACCTGTACAATTTGGATGCAGAATATCAACTTCATTTCTTTGCATGATTCTTCTTTTTCAGCAATCCCTCACCATCAAGAATGATTGTCTTCCATGACTTTCTTATCTGTGGGTCCATAAATGGGTGATGAGGCCAATATGGGATTAACAGGCTCTGCTGCAACTAGGGCAAGTGTTTCCAAATGTTTGCCTTCATTGATTTTAAGTGCAGTAAAAGTGATCCCATTGGACATGGTTATCTAGTCAAAAAGAAGGTAGAGAGGCTATGTTTAGTGCACCTTTTCTAGCTCCCTCTTCCTGTGGGGTGAGTAGAGTGGATTCTGAAGAGAGCTGTTCAGTCACAGTTACAGCTGTCGAATCATACTCCTGTCCTCATCCAAGCGCTAGATGACCTTCTTGTAACATGCCAGTTCATGACCAGGAGCTTCCATACCTCAAAATCCTGCTCTCATCATCACTAGCTGGTTGCTAAAGGGCTTGAAATATGTGCTGGGAAAGTAGTTTTCATGGAATATACCTGCGTATGATTCCTTTTATCATGGAGAAGGTGCTGCACATCAACTCCCACACAGTTCTTAACATGAACAGGACCTTAATCCAATGGTAAGCAAGCCAAGACAACTGGAGATTTTATTCTGCTGCAGTCTTCATCTGCCTTTAGAGCCACTGAGATTCTAACATCCTCTTCTGCCTGCTCTGCCATTGAGGACTTGTAGACCTATGGCTGGGGGCTGGGCAGGCTTATTATAGTTGTGATCTGTACTCTCCATGTCACAGCACCATCAAAGGAGATATGTGGCTCTTCAGGAGGGAAAACATTGCCATTTGCTGACCCCACCACATCCTGGTGGTGCTGTCACTACTTGGTCGGCAACTGCTTAAACATCAGAATTACCCCTGCTTATTTCACAGCTAACCTTTCCTATAGGTCATTCCTCTATCCGCCACCTGTAGATTGGGTAGGTAACCGAACAGTTCTGCTGCCAGCTTCTATGATAAAGGTGATGTTCACTGTGGATGGGAGGGAGAGCAGCCGATTTGATTTATATTGACTTCAGCAAGGCTTTTGACACCAGCTCTTATGACATTTTTCTTAACAAGCTAAGGAAATACACATTAGACCAAAGTCTGTAAGATAAACACAAAACTCGTTAGATCACCATGCTCAACAAGTAGTCACCCATGGCTCAATGTCTAGTTGGGAGTGGTATGAAGTAGGGTTCCCCAGGGGTCTGTCATGGGTCCAGTATTGTTCAACATAATCATTAATGATTTGGATGATGGGATTCAGTGGAGGCTTAGCAAATCTGTGGATGATACCAACTTGGGTGGAGCTGCAAATACTGTGGAGAGCAGAGCTAGGATCCAGAATGACCTGAGTAGACTGGAAATATGGCCTACAGTCACACAATCAAAGAAGATTCAACAAGGCCCAAGCGCTAAGTCCCGCATTTGGGACAGAATAATTGCATGCATAAATGCAGACTGGAAAATTACTGGCTAGGCTGTAATACAGTAGAGAAGGACCTGAAAGTTACTGTGGATCATAAGCTTAAACATAAGCCAACAGTGTGCTCTCACTGCAAAAAGAGCAACAGCATCCTGGGTTGTATTAACAGGAATATCACTTTCAAATCAAGAAAAGTGATTTTTTCTGTTGTATTCAGCACTGGTGAAGCCTCCTCACTTGGCGTATTGCATTTGATTTTGGGCTCCACACTTGAAGGAAGATGTGGACATGTTTAAGAGAGTTCGGTGCAAAGCAACACAAATGATTAGAGGCCTGAGAAGTATGATGTATAAGGAAAGGCTGAAAGAAGTAGAATTATTTAGTCTGGAGAAAAGAAAAAAAACTGAGGAGGGATTTGATGGCAAATCTTCAAATATCTGAAGATGATTTAAAAAAAAAAAAGCCATGGAGATGGGGTAAAAGAGGAAATTTAGGTTGTAGATTAGGAAGAACTTTCTGACTATGAAGATGGTCAGAAACTGAAACAGTTTACCTAGTGAAGTTGTGGAATCTCCATGCTTGGAAACTTTCAGGAGCAGATTAGACACTTGGCTGAGATGATTCAGTCAGGGATGATCCTGCCTTGAGAAGGGAGCTGGAATAGATGAACTCATGAGGTCCCTTCCAGCCCTACTTTCCTATGATCCCATGAACTCGAAGAAACAGGACTGCAGAGAAACTCCAACACAGGTTAACTTGGAATCTTGGGACTCTAAACTGAAATTACACTGTTTGTTCATCCAGTTAAGGTTTGCTAAAAAGGGAAAGGAACATCACAAACTCTTCAGAATAAACACTGCTATAATACTGGAAATATTGCTAGTACAACAAAAATGAGGAAAGAAAGTGGATCTCTTTAGGAAAATGATCCTAAATACGAATTATGGGGTACCATCTTTATTGCCTCAGCAATTTCCTTCCTGTGGGACTGCACAGATGAAGTCTTCCTGTGCTGCTGATTCCAGGCAGCACAAACCATTGAAGGCGCATGGAACACTTGACTAAAATTAGCCTAAAAATCAGCCTAAAGTTAGCCTAAAATCAGACCAAAACAAGGTTCTTTTGTCTATGAACAACTTAAGTCCACATACAGTTTTCTGACCTAGGATTATGCAGAGCTTTAGTCCTTACTTTGAAACCACTTTTCATCCAGGGAAGTCTTAACAGGGTTGAGTTCTGGGGAAGAGAAGAGTTGCATATAGAGGTTCCCGACATCCTGTTGGAGCCAAGTGATCAACTCCCTTACTTCAGTTTTGACATCATTTAGAAGCCACTGCTTACCCAGTCCCCAGACCAGAAGTCCTAATTATTACTTCCTCCTAAGCCCAGTTTTTCCCTCACACAGAACAGCAGCAAGATGCTAACTCTTTCAGCTTTGCTGGGTTAACCACAAAGGCTTTTAAAACCCCCACTCCTTACCATTATTGCTATCCTTTGCAGATGCACTTTGATACCTAAATACATTTCTCAGTCTTTTATCACATTAATTAAAATGACTTAACTGGGACCACTTTTTTTTACCTTTTCAATAGTACCATTCAAGTCAACTTGTGAACATGTCCAAGTTCAACTACGTCAGTCATTGCTGAGAGAAGGCAAAATTCTCCATCTATTCTAAAGAAACCGTGAATAATCAGCTCCAGAAATAATTATAAGCATTTCAGACTAGAACTAACCCCTTAAAATCATGCTATTTCTATTGAGGTAATAATTGAGTCTCAGTGTTTTTAGACTCTATATAAACAATGAAAGAGTCCCTAACAAAGAGAGCTCATAATTTAAGAAATGCTTACTTGTTGATTAGATGTAGAAAGTTAATGAACAGTAATAAATCACATGTCCATAAATAATTTCCCAATTCGGGTCCACTTTAAACTGTGAAGACTTAACCCTAAAATTTGCTACAATTTATATAACCTTCAATTCTGACAGTTCACAGGGTAATGCAATTTTGCTCATATAGCTTTATTCTCTGTCACATTTAGAGCATGACCATCACAATGAAGCCGTAACCAAGAATTTGAATTAACTAGGGGTGCGCTGATAAAGATTTTTTGGGCTGATACTGATGGCCAATTATAAACTAGACATACTGGTTAATACCGATCCGATTGCTGATATGCAGCCCAGCAGCTTGGAGCAACGTCCAGCCAGTAAGTCTGTTGGGGGTGGGGGAAGGGGCAAGCTATGGGGAAGCATGGTCATGCTTGAAGATAGGCTGCAGATACAGGCGGACCTGGACAGGCTGGAGAGTTGGGCTGATCAGAACCAGCTTGGGCGACTCATCCAGGGATGGGGAGGAGAGGGCTGGCTTCCTACGCCACATGCACCTTGGAGGAGGCATGGGGGACATGTGCCTCCTGGGTTTGTGCATGGGGCAAGGCCAGGTTGGCCGCTGCGGCAAATCCATGAAGCACACACCCCCCATGCCTTCCCTGGGGGTGCAAGTCATGGCAGAAGCTGCTCCCCCTTCCCATTCCCCACGAACCACCCGCTGCTCCGTCCTGAGTTCCACCCCAGCTGGGCAGCACCTGCCCCTGGCCCACTTCTTCCCTCACTGTGGGGGCTGCGATCTGCCCTACCCCCCCACACCCTTTCCCTCCCCTACACTGAGTTACCCGCCAGACACTGTTCTCCACACTGCCAGGCTGGATTCCTGGCCACATGCAGCAGCCGCGCGCATGGATGCAGCATTTAAATCGGCGACATTATCAACCACATTGGTCAAGAACAGCAGATTGCCAATAATGTCAATTTTCCTTTTATTGGTGCTGACACGATATGAACCAATGTATTGGTGGTGCACCTGTAAAATTAACTTAGTATACTGAATAAGGACAATAGATCCTCCAAAGTGTAGCAGCATGTGGGTGAAACAATTCCTTTGTAAATGAATTTTTGAACACACACACACACACACACACACACTTACTTAAAAAGGCCACTTACTTTATAGACTGCCAGTCCACAGTAATTGTTAAAGAAGAGCTTCTATCTGCAGTGAATGATCGGCCATGGCATTCAGGAATAGGACACTGCAACAGGATTAATTCATGATCAGGTCTGAGTTAAGTCAAATAGTTCTCTTTACTGCACAGTTTAAATTACAATATTTGATTCCAAGGCTGGGGGGAGGGGGTAAAAATCAGTACACTATATGCAGTTCATAAACCACATAAGGGAAAAAAAGCTATAGTTAAAGAAACTGTACTTGTAAAGATTAGAACTATTAACTAAAGTGGGCACGATTAAAAGAGAATTCACATAGTGAAGATATAGAGTAACAGTGGGACACATGATTTTTTTAATGTACCAATAACTTAGTTTAACTTGCAGAAATCTTCTATTCCTTTCATCCTCCTTCAAATATTGTTGCTATTTCTTTCCAATAAAATTTTAAGACAAAGTTATTTTATATTACCTTTGTGGGGAGGGTATATTTTCCATCTGGCAGTGAAAGACTCTGAACACCTAAACACGTGCTGCATATGAAAGCCATCTTGGTGCAGAGAGGCTTAATGTTACTGACACGTACAACAGTACCACGCAAAGCAACATATTTTCCATAGCAATTAGCCCGAACATTCTTCAGTCGTGTCAATGGGTCATAGTTGTACACCCTAAAATGAAATGTCAACATTTTTATTTAAGTCTTATTATCTCTTAAATGAAGGACTAAAATCTATTAAAAATGTGTGCAGTAAGTCAGAACACAGCCAGAGGAAAGTGTTTATCAAAGGATCAGCCTTATACTTATTGTAATCTTAGATACTTTGCAGGGTTAAGTTCCTAATACTCACACAAAAAGGAGGGTTTGCCAATTCCAAGAGGTATACAGAGTCGTAGCAAACAGCTGTACAGAACCACTGAGGCACTCCACTTGTTTACTTCACCTTTTATTTCAAAGAAACTAACCTTGCATTTATATGTGGCACATTGATTATAGGTTCTTCATTAATTGGCAATCCTTCTTGTTCCTGCAGTTCAGCTGCATGCCTTTCAAGGTCTTTAGTTAACACCTAGATAGAAAAAAAAAATGCTAGCCTAGGAAAGGACAGCTGCAAGCTAATGGGTTACAAAAATGTTGAAAAGTAAGTTTTTACAGTGGTCCCATTTAACATGATGTTCTCTTTCTGAAAATTCTGCTTGATAGCACATTAGTCCCTTAGCTTTGCCATGATATCCTGGAGGATAAAACCTCTACCTAACTCTGCTGAAGGCCTCACTGAATATCAATGTGGGTATTGTTTGTGGAATCCTCTCTGTGGGGTGTTTATTTATTGTAAGCTGCTCTGAGCATTTTGGATAGAGTGGGATGTACATCTAATAAATAAGTAAATGGAGATTATATTAGTGATCTGGACTTTTCCATTCGACAACCATTCATTTTCCTTCCATATTTTAAATCCAGCTGAGCATCTTTGCTTTCATAAAAAGTAACCTCTGAAATGTATGTATTAGCACAGTTAATGTCAGCATACTCGTTGGCATGTTTGCTGTCACGGCAAGAAACTACTCGTTTCAAGATATAGGACTTTACAATGCAAGAGGTAGGAATTCCAAGGTCTATTCACTGCTTTGCCATGGACCTCATGCATCACCTTGGGCAAGTCCTTTAAGATCTGCAACTTAGTAGCTCATGTGATGAGTAAATAATATATACATTGGGAATAGTAGCTCCATGCATCACAGAGACATTATCAATCCAGTTCACCAAAATGGTTGAATAATAGCAAGCTCATCAGCCACGAAGCATTAGAGAAGACCAAAATATTATAAAAATATGATTTTAAAGGTACACAAAGGGTGGAGAGGAAAAATATTTTTTTCTATGGAGAAATACATTTTTATAAATCAGAAAAAAAAGCTGTTTAGAAATAGGACTTTCTTCTGACACTGCTTATCATACTATAATAGTTATTAGGTCAAATTCCTGGCCCAAGAAGCTTGATACACATGTATTTTTAGCTCAGTAAACCCAAATCAGTCAGTTTAACACTGTGATATAAGCAGTTTAACAATTTTGGACATCCTAACACCTCAGTGTTAGTATTCTTTAATAACAACGTTTTTTAAAAGAGTATTTATCAGTTTGATAACTACTTGAAAATATTGAGACATAGTTACTTAACGCCCATTTGAAACCCATATTTACCTGATGTATTGCTAGACCCATGCAGTCCAATATTTTCTGAGGCATATCTCTTAATTCATTTGATATATCTGGTATCAACTTAATTAAATCTTTATCGTCCATCAGCTCTTTATAATCCACAAGAATACTCCCTTTTCTTTCAATTTCATCCTAATAAAACATTTAGTTATGAAACAATTTCATTTCAGGTTAAAACAAAGTATGTGAAAAGCTTTACTCATTATTCTTGAGATGTTAATTGAAATTCTACTATAATAAAAGCCTTAGTCTGTCTGTCTGTCTGTCTGTAATGCTTTACCTGCACTCGGATTTGTTGTCTTGGCAGCCAGTCAGAATGCTCTGCACAGACAGAGACACATACTGGGGTGCTGCCATGACAGTGGGGCTGAGGGGCCGGTGCTAGCCTCGCTGCCCCCCCTCCCCACCCCGGGTCCCTGCTCCCCAGAGGCAGAGGGGGACAGCAGAGACCGAAGCACCACCCTAAGGGAGAGAATGGAGCGGAGGACCAAGGCCAGCAGTGCTCCTTAGAAGCAGTGGTGGCATGTGGTGTTGGTGGCACAGCACTGGCCTCACCCCCACCCTCCACATGACAGAGTGCCACCATGACAGCAGGGACTGAGGGGTTGAGCAGGTCCTGCTCCTTGGAACGGGCCCAGGGTCCTTCTCTTTGGAGCCAGGGGTTGGAGCAGGCCCCCCACTCCAACAACAGCCAGCAGGGCGGAGGCAGTGGCAGGGAAGAGGACAGGGAGAGAGGGAGGGGAACAGGAAGGAAGGGGAACCGGACCTGAAACAACAGGGCAGAGGGGAGGCACAGGAGTGAGCCTCTGGCCTAAGCAGCAGACAGGGAAGGGAAGGAGCAGGCCTGGACCAGAGGTGGCAAGCAAGGGAATTGGGGGAAGCCGGACCCCAACCCAAGGCAATGCAGGTGCCTCTCTGTTCCTGCCTCCCCCCCTTCCCCTCCCTGTCATGCTTGATGGGCAACTTGCTAGTATACATAAAAGAACATACAAGAGTTTAGTAGAGTTCAATGTAGCAATAGTAGTGTGTTTTTACCTTGTCATAAAGTTCAATGCGGCTTGTGAAAAACTTTTGAAATGCTCGAATCTTCTGGACAAAAGGAGAGCTGTCATCATAAGCTGATTAGATATATATACATTGTATTAGTAATTAACACAGAAATTAATCAAAAGCAGCAGCATCACATATCCTTTATTTATATAACCAAAATTTATTGTAGAAACCACGCTGTATTATTAACTACATTAGCTGGAAAAAATAAATAAATACAGGTAACTATTTAAATAACTCTATGGTGCTTTGCCCCTGCAGTTTTTTCATATTTCTCTCATGCACAGATGTGTTCCTCCAAAGGACTGGATGGAATTCTTTTCAGAGCTTATCACTACATAACTAGTACTGTAATGACTCCTTAAAAGATAAACAGAAAAAGAGAAAGGAGTGTGAGATTAGAAAGTAAGGCCTGGTGAAGACCAGCTAATCTATAATACATGCACTTCAGCTATAATCAAAAGGACTACTGCATAACAACACCCTCCACTATTCCCCAGCAGAAGAAGAACAGATCTAGGATGCCTGTCTTAAAAAGAGTGATAGTTTCTTCTCGTTAAGTTTTTTTGTAGTCTGGGACAGGAAGAAAACCTCAGTAGCCCTTTTTTTCTGACCCATATAACATGCTTTCAGCCATGCGGATCAATCCTCAAAGTAAAGGAGACAAGTTTAACACAGGGAATACTTTAACAGAGTGATTCTCAACCAGGATAACAGGGTACGCCATGTGAGAAAATAGGCAGCTAAATGCAGGCTCAATCTCATCCCTGCCTGGCCCTCTACAAGGAGCTCAGCACTGTAATAAGTTTTTTGAAATGGGGTAGTCATCAATTCACAAAAGTTATGGAGGGGTACCTTGAGTAAAATGAGGCTTGCATCTAAAAAAGTTAAGAACTTCTGTTTTAAAACTGTATTTATTCAAATGTAAAATGAGGTGTCCCCCCCCACCCCCATTCAGCATGAAGGGAAAAGGTCCTCATCTTGGATCAAACACAAGCCTGGAGCAGGTGGCAACTTAGCTTAGTTTTGGCCCTGGGCTCAGTGCTGAAGCCAGAGCTGAGCCACCACCTACCCAGAGCTGAAATGGCTCTTTTGGTGAAGAAGGGAGCATGCAGCAAGCGGAATACAAGAGGAGATCGTGGTGAGGGAACCTGCAGCCTGCCCCATAGTCCCTGTGTCTGTCGCCCCCACTCCCTGTCTCCCACAATTGTCTCCTCCCCATACCTTCTGTTCCAGCTCTAGTCCCTCTACCTGCTACCCAGCCCAGCCAGGAGCTGCCACTGCTGATAGACTGCCCCAGAGGAACAGAGCTGCAGCAAAAAGTAAGAAGAGGGGGCATGGGGAAGCCAGCATAGAAAAGGGATAGGAAGCAGGGGTTAGGCACAGATAGAGCAGGGGTGGGATGGCAGGGGTGGGCAAAATATGGCCCACGGGCAGATACGGCCCACAAGGCCATTTTATCTGTCCCACAGGGCCCCTAAAAAAGTTTAGAAAATTAAAATGCATTTGTCCTTGGTTTCTGTCAAAGATGACAGGAACCAAGGGCAGTAGGACCCAGGGAAAGCCATGGAGAGCTCCTGCAAGAGCAGGGCCCACCCAGCCCTGCCTCCCCAGCATGGGAAACTCAGGTAAGGCGAGGTGTGGCGAAGGGCAGGGGACTAGCTAATGCTGAGGGGAAGTGTGCCTACTCAGAAAAGCCCCACGCAGGCTGCAGGCGGCTGCAGCAGGGAGCTCTGGGCACGGGGTGGGGGAACGGCCGCTTTTCCTGCGCTCAGCACTAGCTCCTTCCCTGACGGCAAGCAGGGGGTTGGAGCTACACGCTGCACCCCGCCTGTACTGCAGGGCTGGGGGGCACTTGAGTGAGCAGGTGTGGGAACAGGGCCTGCACCCGTGTCCCAGGGTCAGTGCCAGCAGGGCCCAGAGTAGGGCCACAGGGGTACAGGGTCCCGGCTCGCAGGGGCTCTATGGAGCCAGGCCAGCTCCCCACCTCTACCTGCTGGTGCAGCCCAGCCCACCTCCACAGGCCCCTGTCAGCCTGTGCCCTGCTCTGGGCCCCACCGGTGCTGGCCCTGGGACATTGGTCCCAAGATGGTGACCAGAGGGCAGGGCACCCGCCAAGGGGCGGGGCTACCCATCCGGCCCTTGACAGCTTGTCACAACTTGGTAAGCGACCCTCCGCCCGAAAAAATTGCCTGCCCCTGTACTATTGGGGGTGGGGGGGCAACAGGCACAGGTATGGGGGAAGGAGTTGCGGGTGCAGGCAGGGAAAACAAAGAGCAGGGGTCTGCCCGTTTTACCTCTGCTTAGCCTGCCACAGCAGTAGCAGGGGATGAATTTAAGATGACATTTCACCGATTAGATTCTGCACATGGAAAATTATAACAAATTTGTAAGTTTTCATATACAGAATCTAATTGGGGGGGGAGAGAGGGGGGTATCTTAAATCCAAAGTTATTTTGGATTCAGATAAATATGGTGATTCAGAGTTGAAGGAACAGAAAGTAGTTTATGTGGTGGATTCTTATGAGGCAGGACCCAAAAAAGTGCAACAGGTGATGCACGTGAATAACTAAGTTTCCAGTAAACTACAAATTCCATTATGGTTCATGAACATCCATCTGGTTTTAGGTCAGCAGGATATGTTCAATGTTTTGTTTTGGGTTTAACAAGAGTCTGATGAAGACAGAACACATTTTCCATTTTGCCAGATTTGTTTCCAAGACTCAAACCTCCCACAGGAATTTCTCATTCATTTAGGCTGATTTTAGATGCAGGACAAGAATAAAAGACAACACATAGTCACTTGCAATGCTGCCCAGCAGTCTCTCTGTTCTGAAGAGCATCTCCTTGAGTAGGACTATCCAGCACTTTTAGGTTGTGCATGTACCCCAAAATTTTTTCTGGTAGCTGTCATAGTACTTAAAAAGGTACCAACATATTGGATCCTGAAGTGCAACCTGACATATGTCACTGGTTCAAAGGAAAATTCCAAAAAGTACTTCATAGTAACTAGAGGTCCAGTCAAAGGACAAAATAAAGGGGAAGAAAGAACAGAAAGGGAGAGGAGTTTCTTTCGGTGGTCCTCCATTTTTTTAAAGGATCAAATTATTTTTATGTTTAATTCATATTTTCCTTTATTGCACCTTGGGTTATTAGAAGGGTTTATGAATGAACTATGAAGTCATTCATTTTTTCAACTTTCTAGTCCACTGGTTTCCCAGTTGTGATTTGCAGCCCACCCATCAGCAGTTAACAAAGATATAGTAAATGGTTTACAGCTGGTGTACACATTGCACCAGCCCCACACATGCGCATATAGAGTTTTCAATTACAAGTCTGAGGGTACAAGTGCATGATGCCTTGGAAGGAATGCTGAGGATTAAAAGAGACTTGTTGATGTAAAAAGTTTGAGAATTATTTTTCTAATCTATTTGCTATTTACTCAACTCCAGGAAAATAAACAGAAATCATTTCCTATAGAAAATGAATGAAAAATCCATACCTTCAGAGAAATACAGCTTCCACCCTTTGTATGGAGTAACTGGGTCTAATGTTGACTGAATTAATCGAGGCTGGGCTGAAAAGTATTAAAGTAAGTTTAGCTAGAGCAGTATAGGTATAGCAGTACCTCAGACTATTCTGCATTACTGTAGAAGACTAGTAAGCAAAGAGCTGCAGCTGTTGCACACAATAGTACATGGATAGGCACTGTCTGAAAAATACTCTGCTTATCGCAACATAAGAGTAAAATTAACTCACCAGACTCAGCCTTCCCAGCATTTCCCTTCCAGTCTCCTTTTTGTCCTCTTCCTCTGCCTCGCCATCCTCCTCCTCCTCGCCAGCTTTGAAAGCCTCTTCCTCGTCCATACGCTCTTCCTCTGGATTCACTGCTCATCTCACGCCATATAAATGAATTGGCAAACTGTGGGTTAAAAGAAAAGGAAAAGATTGTTAATGGAGAGTTATATACATACATATATATACATACATAAAGAACTATATTACCTGGTTTCTTTAGCCAACTGTCGCATTAAAAGAACAAAATCAGGATCATTTCACTTGTGGAAAAAGAAGTCAAGATCCTTACTCCTCTAAAGAAGAGGGGGTGGGAGTACCATGACTGCCTGCACTGTCAGAGAGGGAAAGAGGTTTTAGTCTGGTAAACACAATGAGATTTTGGAGGGCTGCCCAACCTGCTTATAGCAATTGAGGACTGCAGGCCCAAAACATGCCTCTCATTTGTACCACAGACTAGAAGGGTCAGCCTGGAGTCAGAATCTCTCCAAGTCTGCATGTGACCTGCACTATGACAGGGCCTGCCCATATTGGCTGTTTAGCTTTCTCCTGAGGGGATGGAAGAGCTAATACTAAAGCATCATTTCCCACATGTCTAAGAGCTACCCCACTTTGAGAAAATGGAAGTCACTGCTCTCCTCTTCCCTACTACTCTGCTCCTGCCATGATTCATTAGAAGATGACATGTCTTTCAGAAGTCTTTCACACATCTTGTGTGTCCCTCAACAAATGTGGAGAGAATGGTGCAAATGGCAGCAAGGCAACAACTAAAAATGATCTGCCATTTAAGGAAAATGGGAACTCCAGATAAATCATTTCAAAGCCAGCCTGCTGCAGCACCCTTTCACGTCATGACAGAGCAGTGGCTTTTGACTATTGGAGACTCGAGTTCCCGCTTGGAAAACTTTCAGAAGGCAGGGTAGACACATTCCTTTACAGACTAACAAAACCAGATTACATATACGCATATAGATATCGATGTCTACAGACAGAGATAGCTCTACATGGACATACATGATAGCTCTACAAAGATACCAACGTCTACAGATAGAGACAGCTCTACAAAGACACAGATGATAGCTCTACACAGATATAGACATCTATGGATATAGACATTTATGGGTATGTATCTACAATCATATAGACCAGTGGTCTCCAAAGTGGGGTGCACGCACCCCAGGGGGTGTGCAAGACGATCCACTGGGGTGCAGGAAGAAAATATTAGAACTTCTATTTATATGTATATTTATATAAATATACATATATTGGGGGTGCGTGCTTAAAATTTTTTTACTGATGGGGTGTGCAATCAAAAAAGTTTGGAGACCACTGATATAGACGATAGATCTACTTAGAGATCTACACATAGAGACAGATCTACATATAGATGGCAGCTCTACATAAACAGACTACATATACATAGATCTAAATAGATACACGAGAGCCCTATCTAGGCATAGGAAGACCTACCTAGGTATAGAGATAGAGTTATATGGATAAAGAGGCCAGATCTACCTATATACCTATGTAGACCTAGATACCTATAGATCTATCTCTGTCCATAGATGACAGCTCTACCCATAAAGGGAGATACCGCCATCACAAGCTCTCGGGAGGGCAAGTGCACTTCATCCCAGGCGGAATGAGGCAGCCCTCACTCTGGACTCTGCCTAGCCCTGCTCCCCGGGTGAAGTGCGGAGGCGACGCCAGACAGACAGACCACTGCTTCTAACCCTACGGGCTCCTGCGCACAACCTCCGAGTTTCTCGTGTGAATCCCAGCTGCGCACTTTCCTGGCCCGGGCCACGGGCGCTGCTGCCTGCCCCGCCCCCAACGCCCCTTCCGTAACGGACGGGCACGGAGACTACAAGCGCCCCCGCCTCACCTGAGCGGTTCCACCACCACCGTTCTATTTTGGCGCCGGGTGGCCACAATTTCCGCTTCCGGTACCCGCACCAATCACAGGGTCGGTTTGCAGCGGCGTCCCGCCCCCCGCACGTTGCTATGGGCGCAAGGCGACTCTCCTCTCATGTTCATTGGCCGGCGCCGAGGGAGTGCGGGGGAGAGGCGGCTCGCTTTGCCCACTGTCTGTCACGTGACACTACCCCCTACCCCCCAGTAGGGCTTCTCGGGGGTACGCCTGCGCAGTGCGGGCCTCCCTTCCAGCCAATGGGAGCTCGCCGGGAGGTTGTCGGCGTTTGCGCGGTGCGGGCGCTGGCCGGAAGGAGCACGAGGGTCTGTTCGGTGCTAGCAGCCGGCAGCCGCTCGGGTCATGGAGGAGAGCACGGGGCCGGGTGCCCGCATCCGAGAGGGAGACTGCGCCGTGCTCAAGCGAGGCGAGGTCTTCAAGGCGGTGCCGATCCTGAAGCGGAGGTGAGCGCGGGGGATCCGAGCCTGTCCCGCCGCCCACGAGGCAGCATTTGCCAGGGCCCTCGCCCTGCGCTGTGCCGGGGGCCAGGGCTTTTTCCCCGAGTGCGTCTTTAACGGCCCTGCCCCGCCCACTAATCAGGTGTGGTGGTGGGCGGGGCCTCCTCCCTCCCAACAGTTTCCAGTGGTCGCGCCCGCCCACCAATCAGGTGTGGCCCAGTCCATCCTTGTGGTCCTTCCTCGCCCCCACTTGGAAGCCCCTGCCTCCCCCTGGAGGAGTCTGTGTGGGCATGGTCTGGGCTAGGGGTGTGCTTCGCCTACTCCCCCAGCCTTGTGTGCCATAGAAGCATAGAAAATGTGGGCCCTGGGGAGGGGCAGCGCCTGCCCCCACCTCATCCGGAAGGAGGGGAGAGCTGTCCTTTTAAACATTATTGGATAATGCTCCAGGGTGCATTTGGTTTAAATCCCAATATAAGTAGTTGGTTGGGAAGCCTGGATGTAATCGTTTTCTACAAAAAGTACGTTCTGGTTGTTTGATATAAACGTCACTGAAGTATTTCCAAACAGGGTCTCTCTTATGGCCTGGCAAGCCTGCTGCCATGCAGGTTTTTCCCTTCTACCATACCACTCCCTCATTAAATCAACGGGAGGCTATCCTCAGAAACGCAAGTATATTCAAAACTTCTTGAATATTCTGGAATATTCTTCTCAAGATGTTTCTCTTCTGGTTCTGCTGCCCCCTCCCTCCTTGCATTTATCTCCAGGCACCACCTCCTTGCCCAGATCTACTCCACCTCAACAAGCCTCTGGTCATTTAATTTCTTTGCCCTTTTAGAGAGAGGCAAGGGCTTGACTGTGCACACAAACTTTCAGAGAGACAATAGGGCGGGCAGGTGGGTGGGTAATCACATCTGTTCTCTCTCATCTCCATACACTGCTGTTAACAAGGATGTTCTTTCTGGAGACAGAAATCCAGTTTGAGAACTGAAACTAAGCATCACAGAGATGCATAATGGGATCTTCTAGACCAGTGGTTCTCAGTTTTTTGTACCAGGATCCATTTGTAAATGTTGATGGCTAGTCCCCACACAGTGCTCTGTCCTGACCCACTGGCCCCCAGCCCCAGTGTATGGGACAGGCATGGGTGTGTGTAGGGTGGCCATCATAGAGGGCAGTCTGGTTGACCTCTGTTCTCTACTGATACAAAACCTCTATTTTATAGAGGACATAAAAGCATCCAGTTTTGCATCAATAGAGGAGTATAGCAGAAAAGTGGAATGTCCTCTGATGGCCACCCTACATGTATGGGTGGGGCCCAGGCAGCCCGTCACAGGCTGAAACTGTGCCAGCCTGCAGGGGAAAAGCCACGGTTTCTCACATTTTTCTCCTTTAAAGTAGAATCCATTTTTAAAGTTTTGTTCGCGACCCTTTCATATGTTCTTGTGACCTACTTTTGGGTTGTGACCCACGGGTTGAGAAACCCTGTACTAAACTGAGCACTGCGTCCCATTGGGTAGAGCAGTTTTCTTTAATCTTTATAAAGGACCCTCTGAGAACCCCATAAGATTGGGCATTTAATGGCCTGTTATGACCTATTTATAAAACTTCTAAAAAATTGAATATATTGCCTCAAATAGTATATAGTTAGACGTTATAATCCTTATTCCATGATATCTTTGAGCTTTAACATATCTTAAATTAAAACTATCTTTATATAGGTGTATTTTTTTTAAAAGCATCTTGGAAAAACAAAATACGTTTCACTAAAAAATCTGATGTAAAGAAAAAAAATCCAATTCTTGATTTTTTTTTTTAATCTAATTTTAACTTTTTAAATCCATTTTTTAAAAAATCTGGTTTTTTGATTGTTTTTAAAAATCCAATTAAAAAAAAATCCAACTATTTATTTACATGTTTGTTTGTTTATTTTTAAATGGCTTAGAGCATTACAGGGTGGATAAAAATCAACCAAGTCAACCATATAAAGGGGAGCTGTTAAAAATGGCCTGTGGGCTGGGTTCAGCCCCTGGAACCCTCCCATTTGGCCTGACAGTAGTCCTCCAGGATACCGGCAGTTGTTGTAATATGATAATCTACGTAGATAGAAATATCTATGCACAGAGATGGATCTAAATAGATATAGATGGCAGATCTACACAGTTGTTTACAATTGCAGTAGGCCAGCAGGAGAGTAAAACCTAACTGCAAAAACTGTTTCAGTGAAAGCGTGAGCCGAGTTGTAGCCTTGCAGAGGGTCTGACTCACTAATTGATCACTTGGTTGAACTGGACCAATAACCACCAGCAAAATGTAAGGGAGACCGATTCAGGATTTGACTGAGATTTTTAATGCAGATTCTAACATGCCATATATAGACTTGTATAAGAGGCATCAAACCCACCCCAGGCTCTGAGCCAGATCTGCGGGGCCAGCCCCAAATGCCATAGAGCTGGGGCTGAGTGGTAGCATGGAGCCATGTTCAGGCAGCAGCACGAGTCCGGAGGGTGGGGAGGGGGGTGCTAATAAACATGTCCATTGGAGGCCAAAGGCCCCAACTCCTGCAACAGGCTGCCTGCCCCCAACTGCCAGAATCCTGCCAGGCCAGACAGGAGGGTTCCAGGGGCTGAACCCAGCCCACGGACTCTGTGTTTGACAGCCCTGCTTTACATGGTTGATTTGGGCTTAAACATTATCTTTGCACCCTGGGAAACCATCTAAAAAAATTAGGTGCCTTAGGGCTCCTGCCACACTTTACATATGTTACACAAATACCTGGTTAATCGTATAGTACAGGGGTTGTCAGTTGGGGGTACGCGTACTCCTAGTGGTACTTGGAAAGGTCCTAGGGGTATGCGCGGGTGGGCAGGGACAGAGCACCACCAGCCACTACCCCGCAATACTGCCTAATGTGTGGTGGCAGTGGCACCGTGTGCAAGTCTTCCCACTCCCCCGGCCCCCCCTCCCCCCAACTCTGTGTGTGGCCACCACCACCAGAAGGGGTACACCTCTTTAAAAAGGTTGAAAACCTCTGGCATAATGCATTTAAACCAGCTGCACATGTAAAGTATGACTGGCCAGTAATGCAAAGTAATTATCACACACTTAACTGGTGAATTGCACAAGCAATTTAGACCAGCCACTTGTGCAAAGTAATTATTGCATGATAAAAATAACTCCAGCTCTAAGAAGAGCCAACCAGCTATCAAGTTAGTGCTGGAAAAGGTGTACCAGCTCTATAGCTGGTTTCTATGCAGCTTTCAGTTGAACATGTGTGTAGCAGGACCTTTAAACACACACCACTCACCATGGAGGGGAGGTTTTCTGAGCCCCACTTCTCAGGTTCTGCCTGCATTTTCAGAGCCAGGCCACAGGGTGAAAGCCTTTGAGAGCAATTGTCACGTACACTATAGTTCAGCTAGGGCAGAGAAGAGCACTCAGCCAGCGGGCTTCACGTTTGGCACTGCCTGTCTTCTCTTGTCACACTAAATGCTTCCTAGTCAGCAGGCTGAGCTCCTGCATTCTGTTTCCCCCTGACAGCTGCGGGTGGCCTGCCTAGCCTCACCCAAATCACAATTTAAGTCTCTCGTATGCAAAAGTCCTGTAATAAGTTGCTGAGGATTTTAAAATATTTATTAAAACCATAGTAATTGACACAGTATAATTTTGTTGTCAGCAACTCTAATTGATTTCTGCAGATGCCAACTCATAACTTTTTTTTTTAAAGTTTCTCTTGGTGGTTGTAAACTGTGAATGTTCTTAATATAAATTGGCAGCAAACTGCTGAATCTGAGATAGGCAGACCAGTTCATCCTGGCTCTGATGCTGAACTTGGGGCAATAACCAAGAATAAGGAGGCCATGCGATTGCTTAGGGACACCATTGCAGAAAGAAGGAGTAGCCTCAGGGATTGCTCTGATAGAAATTCAGCTGCTACAGCCTCTCTGGACTGCTGTGGCAGCCAGGACAGAGGAACACATTCTACCTGTTGCTTTTTTGCAGAGAATCCAAGGCAGAGGTCTTACAGCTACATTTTTATGAAGACATATTCTTGGGTACAGAGGGATCTTAGAATTCCTTTGTTTTCACTTCCTGCCTAATATATATATGTAAAGTTGCTGAGGATGAGAGCTGAATTCCACTCAAGAAAACAGTTTATATTAGGAAGCATCAACTCCTCTTTCCTTCTGAGGATGTTTTAAAGAAGATACAGTGACATCATCCTAACGATGCGGAGAGAGCTTTCCTGCTTTCACTGTTTTCCAGGTGGCATGAGGAGGCCAGCTCCTTTTACTATGATGTATAGACATCTTTGTGTGGGTCAAGTTGTTCACTTTATGGAGCAGATGGAGTAGTGGGCAGTGCCAGCTCCTCAGAGCAGAGGCAGCAAATGTACATGTTCTGGACTCCTGCCATTCTAGCAGGGGATGCTGTGGTGTTGCGTATGTTAGAGGGCAGCATTAATCGATATCAAAGAATTTGAGTAAAGAAAGACCAGCATCTTCAAGCTTAAGTGTTTGATGAAGTACCTGACCAGTGGGAGACTGCTGAACTTGTACTATACTAGGAAAGTTTAAACCCATCACTAATCAGTGCTCCAACCTACCCCCTCTAGAGCAGACTTGGGAGGCTATGGTCAGTGTTCTGTAGACTTGTCAGGAAGCTTGAACTCAAAAATAATCTTGCCGTTACACAACACAGTTATTAAAATCTTTCATTAAATCTCCAAAGTCCCTAGACTTTAGATTCAATTTCCAGAAGCCTTTCCTCCAAATGCTGGCTATAAATGAAAACTCAAGAGCTTAGAAGAATAAATATTGCTATGGAAGATTAAATAACTTTGGTATTAAACTTTATGGTTTTTTATGATGTAAGTGAGGAAATTCAAAGAGAAATCTGACACTTTAGGCTTAGAGATTCTGTTTAGGTGATCATTACCAAGAAGTCTAAAGGCACGCAAGCAGGTATTTATATTAACTTCCCTTTCTTTTAAGTTATGTCAAGCCTTTTTAACATTTAACCAGCCTTGCAAAATTCTAATTGCCTGTTCCCCTTGGGTACACAAGTGTTTAAGATGAACAAGTAAAGCATTGTTAGTCCCATCCCATCCCCACCCCCATTAACACTTGAGAAAAATAGACAGGTAAATTTGCTTGGATTAGTAAGCCTCTATTTTTGTGTGACTTTTAAGTAATAAATTATACTAGTTGAATACTAGAACTAGGGGGCACCTGCTGAAATTCATAGCAGACAGTTTTAAAGTTCTGGACTGGATAAATTCATGGAGGATAGATCTGTTAATGACTATTGAATGGAATGGTTGGAGATGTTTCCTCTAATCTCTAAACCAGTAAAGGTGGATATGCCAGGGAGGATACTGAATAGGGGATAGCTCACTCGGAGCAGGGGCAGGAAAACTTTTTGGCCGGAGTACTGAAAAAAATGCAATGTCTACCTGGTAGGTGCTGGAGTGTCGGCATACCAGAAAAACAAAACCAGGGTGGAGGTACATGCTGGGACACACTACATATTAATATTGTTAATAATCATAAATGTTGCTTTTTTACAGTAAATACTGGGTTTTCTAAAAATTCTTAACCTGGTGACAATAAATAAAATTTCATATACTACCATATACTACCTTTGTGGTTGGATATTCTTTTTTTATTGAGCATGTTGTACTGGGTGAGATAGAAGAGGGAAAGAGAAAAAGAGAAGAGAAAGAAAAAAGGGGAGGAGAGAGAACCATACACACATACACAACCATGTGTGCACAGAGAACCAGACACACATGCAAACACACACAGAGAACAGATGCATGAACACATGCCCAGAACCAGACACACATGTGCATTGTATGCAGCACATACTGGCCCCAGCCCTGTATGCTGCATGCAGCATGTGGAGCCCATCTGGCATGTGCTGCACATAAGCAGTCTAAGGCTCATGCTGGACCAGCTCTGCACACTGCATCCAGGGCCAATCTGAATTAGGTCCACAGACGAGCCCCACATGCTGTGAACCAGGCCAGTGCCAGCAGTGCAGCATGCTATGCATACAGCTGAAATGAGCATGTGTGCTACATGCGACACCACAGCCCAGCCCAGCCCTATGGATTGGCTCTAGCATGTGAGGCTAGTCTGCGGGCCCAGTCCAGCCTGCACACTGGCTCTGTGCCCCTCTGGCTCTGTGGAGTTGGATGAATTTGACACCCTAGCTTTAGACCTTTTTTATCCAAGTCTTTGGAAAATATCCTTTCAAACATTGGCAACACGTAGAGGGTGCACGTGCACCCCCTAAAATTGATGGTGCACCCCCTGAAAAAAGCACTGCTGATGCTGCTGGTGGCACCTGAGGGTGGTCACCACTCACCCTCCCCCCGCTACCAACACTGTTGTGGCTGCCTGCAGGAGCTCCCCACCGCCACACCACTGCTGCCACCACCTGCAGGCGGTCACCATGGGGATGCACATCATTCATGCTTTCAAAGATTTGTAGAATTTGCATATTTCAAGTTTCCACTCATCTTACTGCATGCCTTTCTGAGCAGCATTCCCTCACACAACATATTTCAGCCGTGTTCCTTCTTTGGCTGTCTCACTGACGCTTTTAAACCAATATTTTTTTCCAAAACCTAACTCAAGACTTTCAGAACTACATCTAGCTGTGCTGGCAACCAGTGTGTTTCAAGGGCACAATACATCTTTCAGCTAAAAAATGCCTGTTTTCTTTCTTTTGGATCTGTTTTCCTGGTCCTTCAGCTTCATTCCATTCCTAGTCAGTTTCATCTCAGAATGAACGTGTGAACAGTTTAAAAAATAATGAAGTGCTTTATCATTGACCATGTTCACATAGTGTTGGACTGATGTAGCCATGATGGTCTGGGAACTATGTGAGAGATGAGGCATTTTTGAGGTGATAACTTTTACTGGACCAACTGCATGATAGGGATACAGTTATACAAGCTTTCAAATACAAGGCATGCTCTTGGGCTAGGGACAGAAAGTACATACAAACCAGTATAAGTGATCTGGAACCAGTTCAAATCTGTAACACAACAGAAGTTCAGTGCATATAAACTGCTTTCAAAATTGCTGAGAATTTTTTAAGATAAACGTGGATGGATATAATATCAGACTTAACTGATTTTGGTTAAATTAGTTTATTGAACTTCTGTCCCAGATCCCCTCCAGATTCAAGTTAACTCACAGTCCCCCAGCATCCCAGAATGCTTTGTACCTCCACTGCAAATACCGTACCTCACAGGGTGGGCAGGCTAGCCTTGGCCCAAGCTGTCTGCTCCACTTGAGCAGGGAGCTGTGCTCTAGTGTCCTGCGGCTTCTGGTCTGGGCCATTGCAGGCATGTGACTGCCTTACCAGAATCAAAAGTGAATGTCTGTTTCTTTGCTTATCGGTTCAATCTACACAGCTTAGACTAACCTGCAAAGATTGAATCAATTCAGCCTCAGGCTTTTTGACTGTCTGTACTTAGCCTTGATGATGGAACCTGATGAGGAACACCTTGCATTCTGACTTTATTCCAACCACGTAGTTAGTGCAATAAATAAGTTAACACCCAAAAAATTCTTGCCTCTTGCTATATTAACTGCACTTAAGTTTTTATTTCAAGGATTTCCACAAGGATGTTGAATTTGGGCTTCATCCTGTTTTATTTATAAACTTGATATATTTATTTCCTAGTCTCTTGGAGGAACTGATATGGAAAGCATTATTTTTAATTTTTTAATTTCTTTCAGAAAAGTTATTTTTGAGAAGCAGTGGTTCTATCTGGATAATGCCATTGGACATATTTATGGAACTACATTTGAAGTAACAAGTGGTGGCAGCCTTCAGCCAAAGAAAGAAATTGAAGAGCCTACCACAGGTACTTGAGGGGATCAGCCTGTGAAGAAAAAAATAGTGCCAATTAAACTTTCCTTCTCAGACCTAAGATATATGGCAATTTTTTTTCTGCTAATTTTGTCAATTTATAATAGCTGTTTCTTGTCTGTCATAAAAGTGAATGTTTTGTTTTGCTATGCTAAAATTTCATTAACTCTTTGAAAGGTTATGAAAGATTTTTGATATTCATGTAGGATAACAAGCTTTAACATGAGTAAAAACATACAAAGGTCTTCATTATGTTATTTAACTGCTTAGGCAATTTTGTCCAAAACCACTAAGCCCGTGGGTTTCATCCTTAGATCTGATTTCTATAAAACTAAAACCATACATTTTTCCTGAGCTAGAGTTAGATTATATTTCAAATCTATATCCTTTTTCTTTAGAAACTAAAGAAGCAGGTACAGATAATCGTAACATAGTTGACGATGGAAAATCTCAAAAACTGACACATGATGACATAAAGGCTTTGAAGGACAAGGGTATTAAAGGACAGGTAACATTAAGGTTTTGGTGTCATTTCTGTGCTACCCTGATGTTTGTTTATGAGCCAGAATTATTTTTTAATTGTATAAACTTTATAGCTTCTGTTCAAAGGATTTGCCACGTGTTTTCTCAGAATGGGCCTTTACAAAGACAATATATTTTCAAGGTTTTTTTTGTTTTTTTTTTTTTAATTGACAGTTGTACTTACAGCATTTGAAACTGCAGACAGAGCTAAGGAACAATAGTGTAGGCATTGTTAACATTTATATAATAACCTACATAGAATTTTCATTCAGCTAAAGTTTTTATTTAAATTAGACTACGTGACATTTGCACCTTGCAAACATATTAAAGATAACACGATATAATGGTAAGAGGTACAGGAGAGTGTTACAGTCTTGAAAACAGACAGATATGAACATAAACGCCTAGTATTCACATTTTTTGTGGTACCTGGAATGTAATTGAATCTTCTTTTATGCATTTAGACACCAAAAATATTAAAATGAAACATTCTTAATTTTTCATTCTTAGAGAAGTCTTCATCATCACCATGCTGTTAGCAAGAAATGAGGACTGTATTTTTACTCAGTAATCTGTCATCTTTATATTTATATAAAGTTTAGAGGCTAAAAGAGCTCATTGCTGTGTCAAATGACCTTCCTATTTCTCTTTGCAAGACCCCTCTGTCTTCCTCTTGGTTACTGCTGTTGTCCTGCTTTCCTGCCTGCCTCCTAACAGATGGAGCTGAGGAAATTAGAATTCTCTTCTGCACTGTTCCCAGTGTTTTGATTTTTGGTTTTCTCACTTCCTAAAATGTGGTAGTCAGTGTGAGACCTTTTATAACTTCTGACACATCAAGACAGAAGACATTTCAGGGGTAGAAAATTGCCTTCCAGTATGTCAGCAGCATGTCTGTGCCATGTGTGCCATATTTTTAATCTACCTAATAAAAATCTCCTTCATTTTAGTAACTCTGCTTTCTGAAGTGCAGCTACAGAATTCCTTTTGGGCTGGGGTGTTAGCATCAGTAGGCACAATTCATGAATGTGAACTTGTATTTTTGAGAAACATGTTCTAGGCATAATTTCATTGAATCACAGTAAAGAAGGGAAGGAATAGAGTCAGACTTTGGAAAATGATCACCACCTACCGTTATGAACAGATTTGCAGAAAAGCGTAGCTCCATGTTAGCATTTCATTGACGTGTCTGTACCTGGCAGCTTCTCTCGTTTTCAGCTGAAGCCACCAAGTACTGAGCACTTGTGCAGATCTAACCCTGTCATTTAGATGCCCAATTAGGGGCACAGCTCCTTCTGCATATCTCGCCAAGCCTAGGAAGCTTGGTAGCACTGCCTATTAATGATTGTTCATTATAAAAGACTGTTATAAAATCTCTTGTCAAAATCCTGTCATGGGTTGCTTATAACAGCTAATTTTTAACCTTTTGGTCTGAAACTTTCCATGCAAGGTGTATGCCTCAGACTGAATGTTATGGGAAAAGGTGAGCCGTTCTAAAGAACAGGGCTAGGGAAAAATGTATCATTTTAAAGTGTTTAAAAAAAAAAAAAAGTTGATCCCTTTCTTGATAGACTCTTGTACCACCAGTTTTGGGAGCACCCATCTGAAATTTGGTCTGGGTTTGGCCTTTGAATAAGGGATGTATGGCCTTCCCAGTATGAAATTGCCCAGTTTTGACTGTCTTAAACCTTGAAAAATTGCAGTTTACGTATACTAGAGATTTCTAGATTTTGCAGCTAAAGTCTTTCTTTGTTAAATTCAATCCATGGGCACATTGCAGCCTGGGGCTGAGCAGGGCTTCCCTATTACTGCAGTTTTGAGCTGCTATGAGCCATGCTGAGTCCATGAACTTGAACTTGGGGTCAAGGAGCAGGAGGAGAAATGAAGCAGGCTTGGCAAAGAGACTGGGGAAAAAGGCACAGGGAATTGAGGAGGAATGGCACAGGAATGGGATAAGGAGCTGTGGAATAGGTTGTTTAATTCTGGAAAGAATTGCATGAGCTACTTAAACTGGTCTTTAAACCACTGTTCCTCTCTTCCAAAATTGCATTATTACTAAAATCTATGTCACTGGTTGGAAAACAGAAGTAGATTCAGATACAACACATGTTCTATTAGTGTTTGTAAAATATATAATAGGAAGAGGGGTTGAGTATTTTTCTCTTTGTACTTTTTAATGAAATTCTTAACAATAGGAAACCATACAGTCATACAGCGGAACACTGTGATGCTGTCTATTGACAACGTTGTCAAATGCCCAAGCAAACAAAGTGAAAATCTAATAAGTTTTTTACCTAAATCAGTGATGATGCTCTTAAGTGGTGGAGTTAACAGCAATTCATTTTCACTTATATTACAGAGCCACATCTTAAGATTGGGGTGACATGGTCTTAGACACACATGCCCTGAAAAGAGACTTCCCATTCCAAGAAGCAGTTTTCTCAGAATATGAGGGGTTTTTTTTAAGTTGGTATTCTGGAAAGAATGTCTTATTCTTTATTTGTGTTGTATCTTTAATTCACATATGCAATGAAACAGCATTATAGACAGAAAGTGATGTCTCATTTGCCCCCTTGACCAGCAGGAATTGATCCTAACTTCCATTTCTGTTAATGGCAAGAACATACTAAATGTTACATAAAATATATATTTAATGGGAAATAAAATGGAGAATCAGCTGGATGCAAGCTTTAATAAAAATAACTTTCAATCTCTCTCTTTCAAGGAAATAGTTCAACAGTTAATAGAGAACAGTACAACATTCCGAGACAAGACAGAATTTGCCCAAGATAAGTACATAAAGAAAAAGAAGAAAAAGTAAGTCTTAAGGTATAAAAAGGGGGCAAGGCCTAATGACTCTAACATTTTTGCTCTAAATAAGAATATTTCTATGTTTTACTTAAAGGTATGAAGCAGTTATTACAATTGTAAAGCCATCTACCCGTATTCTTTCAACAATGTATTATGCAAGGGAACCAGGAAAAATCAAGTAAGCTTTTTTTTGTTTTGTTTTGTTTTGTTTTTTCTTTTAGTGTTTTTATTTCAAAATGTAACAGGAAGATGCTGTGTTTATAACTGGGGTGTGAAACATGATTTTTTTTTTTATACCTGCTACAGAAAATTCCTAAGTTGGGAGGTATGGGGAAAAATATAAACTAATATCCTTATGGAGTAGTAAGTAGAATAAAACACTTCCTGCATATGAGACTAGTTTTAACTTGTCAGCTTGACAGCCACTGCCAAACAACACATTCTGTTGTCCTCCTGCCAGTTACAACTTTTTGGCCAAATAGTATATTTTCTCTATATCTTGGGACCGTAACTGAAAAAAAAGAGGCCCTTACCAGAAACAGGAAGAAAAAATGTGAAAATTGTGTTCATTTTTTTCAAATTAAAAAAGCGGAATTATCTTAACGCCTTCTAAATGTTAAAATTACTGTTACTCAAATGAAAATGTTTCATAATTATAGTATGCAAAAATTTAACTAATGGTGCATATTTTTTTTGCAACCTGGACTGATTTATTCATTGTTTTATAACTCAGATAAAATAGCTGCAAAATTACATTGCTTACCATGGCTTTAACTCTGTTCCCCCATTCTCCCTCCCTTGTTTTTATCAACCTTTTAATTGTTGTAAGTTCTTCTGAGGGCATGGTTAACTTCCTGCAACTGTACAACATTGTCACAGTGAGGTCTTGATCCCTCCTCAGGGCTATGAGGTGCCTACTGTAAGATAAATAACAAAGTGTGTGTGATTAGGAATAAAGCTGCTTTTATGGGCACTTAACTATGAGGAAATGACTCTAACATGTCACACTGGAGATTAGTCTTGGTTTGGATGGTGTCAGATCAGTGCTTTTCTCTTTCCCTTGTTACACTCTTCTTCATCACTTGTAATTGTGTAATAGATTTGTTTTCAGTGTTCCTTTTAAGGATACACTGCTGCACCAACCCTCAATACCATTGATTATTTAGTTTCTCAGCAGTTCTTTTTTTTTTTTACCTGCCACTCAGTGATTTGACAACACTAAAGATAATGCTTCTAAATCTAAAAGGTGTTTGTCACAGAAAGTAAACAATTTGTTTTCTAGCCATTTGCGATATGACACTCTGGCTCAGATGCTGACTTTGGGAAATATCCGCGCTGGCAACAAAATGATTGTGATGGAAACCTGTGCGGGGCTGGTGCTGGGGGCAGTAATGGAGCGCATGGGAGGTAAGTAGCACAGGTACCCTGATGAACAAAATTAAGGTTTGCTTTAACTAGGAGCAGTAATTTTTTTTGCAGTGGGCATGTCTACATATACAACTAATGCAAATGTATAAACTCCGGAGCTTATTGTGCCAGTGTTTTTTGCTCCCAGGTGCTCCTGGGAACAAAAAATGTCAGAGCATATTGCTCCAGACTTTATTTGTGCACAGTACATGGAGCCTGGTCAGAGCAATCTTGTATTTTATAAGACTACCCTGCTGTGGAGTTTTGTTTTCTGTGCCCTAATAGTAAACATCTCGGTGTCTACACGTGCCCCTATTACACGTGTCTGTTGTAAGATGAGTCCACTGTTAGTTAAGGATATTAGCACTACAGAGGGGGTGATAGTTAAATGCAGTGTGCACGCAAGTGACCAGGGGCCTATATGTGATAAACACTTTGTCAGATGATTTGCAGCACCCATTAGCGTGAAAATGATTCCACTGCTGCTACTGTTGCTGCTGACACATCCTTAGCATCATTTGCTTTTCCTGCCCCAGGCATGCCATTGCTGTTCAGAAAAGTTCCTTTCTTTCACCTTGCTGCTTCATTGCTCTCCATTTATAGCAGAGCTCAAAAGATCTTAGCTGGTAGCTTGCACTTCATTATATGTGCCTTGGGGCATAACAGAGGTATAAGTAAATGCAGTTCAGGGGGCTTTGTTTACTGTAGATTATCCTCAACATAATTTTGGAAAGTCACCAAGTAGGGCATGATGTCTTACCTCCCAAGGATCCCTTGTGTTGGCTGTATCTTTCATATTTGAATAGTGTGACTTTGAAGCTTTGTTTCAGTCATCTGTACCACCAACTTTGGGAAAATTGGGTTATTTGAAACAAAACAAATGAGAGAAAATAATTTTGAAATTACTCCTTAAGCTTTCTTTGGGTGGGGGATTTGGATGATGAGGAGGCTTTGTATCACCATATGTGGAGTTTTCAGTGTCCCTTAAATTAATCAGATTCCAGTTTTAATCCAAGGCCTTTGCAAAGTATAAGTGAAATAATAAATAGGCAAAGGATGTTTTTTTAACTTGTTTGAAACTAACTCTTCTTACGTTCACCTGTCAGTGTGCTTGTGGGGGGGATTTTTTTGTTTTGTTTTGCTTTTACTGTTAACTGATCGTATTCTGCTGCAATACACAGTTAATTCTAATGGTTTGTTTAACAGTAGTCTTGAAAGGATGTGTTATTCCATCTGAGCTTTTAACACTTAATTTCCTTGCAGCAAAGCACTCTGTCTTCCCTGGCCATCAGAACTGCTTGGCTTAACTGTGCAAGGGTTAGATTATGAGCAGATAGCCTGTTTCCCCATTTCTAAATACATAGTTAGGCTATCTTCCTTAAGGTTAGAAGATTTTCAGTGATTGTATATAAACTTAATTTCTTGTTTGTAGGTTATGGATCTATTATTCAAATGTATCCACAAGGAGGACCTGTTAGAGCAGCCACCAGCTGCTTTGGATTTCCAGCATCTTTTTTCAACAGTCTTTATGAATTCCCTCTCAGCAAAGTGGACAGTCTTCTCTCTAGGACATTTTCTATAGAAACCTTGCCTTCAGAGTCTGAGGATAACATTCCAACGGAAGAAGAAAGCAATGGGTCACTTGATGAGAAGCCAGCTTCCATACAGGAAACAGAAGAAGAATCTACTACTGAAGCAGCCATGGAGGGCAACCAAACAGAGGAGCAAGAAACAATGGACCTTGCTGCTGAGGATACAGAAAATAAAGAGAGCAAAGAAAAAGGAAATAAAGAAAATGTAAGAAAATTTATTTCTACTTTTCCCTTGAATCACTGACTGGATGCAGGCAAGCTGGATTGAAAATGGTTGAACAGAATGTTAGCTGTTTTTTTGTTTTGCATTTTTTGTTTGTTTTTAATAGTTTGGAGAAGAGGCGGGGGGGACTGTTAAACTCTACGGTAATTGGGTGAAAGAAAAGCAAGAGGAAAATAATACTGTTTGATCTTTAAAGTCTGCTTTGACTCAGCCACTGGAACAAAAGTGTTCTGGTGTCCGTTGCAAGCCCCAGTTTAAATGCTGTATTACTTTGTAAATGCAAACCTACAAAGCTGCGTAAAGTGACGTGTTTGTTTCATCCAAACACAACAGCTATCTGATGTACTAGGTAAATCCCAGTGTGTTGAGTTGTTGCTTTTCTTGTTTTCAAAGATTCGGGAAAAACAAAGAAAACAACAAGAGAGAAGGAAAAAGCTGGTAGAAGCTGCTGCTTTGTTGAAAGAGAAAAATGCAGATGGGTGAGTTTGTAATGCATTATATATTCATGTTTAATTTTGATATTTTGAAGGATACTGATTTCTTTATTCCTGGGAAGAAATGCAAGTTACCTAAAAGTGTAGATTTTATGTAGAATAGCTCAGTTAGTTAATATGTAGTGTTCTCTTAGTCTTTCTTCCTTCTCTTGGAAAAATAGATGCCCCAGAGATGAGTTGTTGTTAGGGATGGGAAAGGAAGGTAGGTCCAAACTGTCTCTTGATGTTGCCGAAGCCAAAAAAGTTTGCAATTAATAATTTTCACTACACATTGATATACTTTGTAGGAAGAAAGAGGTATACGTAGTGTTTTGACGTGAAGTAATTTTAATGGAAATTGCGGGTTTCAACTTGCTGAATAAAACCCACAAGAAACCACGTTACTAAATTTGTAGCTACATCACTCAGATATTGTCATTTCTCTTTATACATATAAAACACTAGCTGCTTTTAATCCATATTTGTTATGATTGGTTACTTTCACCTGCTAATTTATATACAAACTTAGCACAGAATATCCTTCTGGAATTCCAAGGTCAATGCTACATAGATGTATCAAGCAGAGGGTCATTTTTCATGCAGTCCTTTTGGAATTGTTCATCTTGTTCCAGTAAACTGAGCTGTGTTGGCTGTTTGTTAACTTCACAATATTGATACTTAAGTTTTTCATGCTGAAAGCACTTGAACATCAAAAAGAGAGAGACAGTAAGCTTCAGAGTTAAATCATTATTTTTGGGGGGCGGGGAGGGGAGGAGGATGGGGTTGGCCCTACCTGCCTTTCATAATGCTCATGCTTGGAGAAATCATCCTCAGGAAAGCTGTCTAAAACACTGATGAATATTTAAAATATTTAAGTGCCTCTTACACACCATCATGAGATTCATAAATTCATAGATGTTAGGGGCTGGAAGGGACATCATGGGATTATCAGGTCTAGCCCGCCTGCACTTGGGCAGGTGGGAAATTTAGTATGAGCTTCCGTCATTTTTAATCACTTTCTGAATTTGTGGGGAACAAGGTTCTTTTGCCTAGTATAGATATTTGTATGAGTAAATGTATTGGTTCTATTTCAGAACTTGTGCATATAATTTCCAGCTATGTTTCTTAGAGATTTAATACCTTTTTATATTCCAAAGTATAATAAATATTTGGCATTTTCTCAAAGTAATGGAATTGGCCTGCATTCTGTCATCAAGTGATCTAGTTGGGGATGGTCCTGCTTTGAGCAGGGAGTTAAACTAAATGACCTACTAAAGTTCCTTTCAACACTATTTTTTATGATCAGGCATAGCTAATAAACTTCAAAACAATTGGAATAATACAAAAGCAATAAAAAGGTTTTCTTGGTTGCTTGCCAAAAACTGTACCAGTCTTGTCTGCTGATGGTGCTTTAAGCTGACTGAATGAGAATTCGGGGGATGGGGGGGATGTTGTTTGTTTTGTTTTTTTAGTGCTATTGTTTTTAAGCATTTACGAATAAATATCCCTCAGCGCATACAAAGATCAATAGGGACTAAGCAGTGTTTCCCAACCTTTCCCAGTCCAAGCCACCTGGTGGCTTTTTATGATCAGATCATTAGATGCAGGGGTAGCAGTGGACATAGTCTTCCTGGACTTGCGGAAGGCTTTTGGCACTGTCTCTCACCCCGTTCTCATTAAGAAAATGGGAGGCTGTGGTGTAGACACCCACACAGTCAAATGGGTCGCCACCTGGCTGGAGGGCCGCACCCAGAGGGTGGTAGTGGACGGGTCCTTCTCAGCTTGGAAGGACGTGGGCAGTGGGGTTCCTCAGGGCTCGGTCCTCGGGCCCGCACTGTTCAACATCTTCATCAGTGATTTGGATGAG
>NW_017729022.1:132470106-132482879 GCF_001723915.1 Gavialis gangeticus | reverse complement strand
CACAGCCAGGAGTGACCAGGAACAATGGTCACAAGCTGGCAGAGGGTAGGTTTAGGTTAGACATCAGAAGGCGCTATTTCACAGTCAGGGCAGCTAGGATCTGGAACCAACTTCCAAGGGAGGTGGTGCAGGCTCCTACCCTGGGGGTTTTTAAGAAGAGGTTAGATGATCACTTTGCTGAGGTCGTTTAACCCCAGTACTCTTTCCTGCCATGGCAGGGGGTCGGACTAGATGATCTTCTCAGGTCCCTTCCGACCCTAGAAACTATGAAACTAAGGCACACTTAAGTTAATAAAAATGTTTTGCGGCACACCTGTTAAGGCATCCCCCATCCACATACTTATGAGCTCAATGTAGCTCATTGCCACAGCAAAATTCTCCTGTTCATTTCTGATGGCACACCACTGTGTTGCAGCCAACTGGTTGGGAAACATTGGACTGGAGTACTAGTTTTTGCTACATGGTTTTGTTTTTCCCATGCAGTTAGGAGTACAGTGCAGTAAAAATGTTTCTGTTGCTGCACATCTTTGGAGGTCAAGAAACAACATCACCTTTTGGTCTCTTCCAAACTTCTCCCTCTCTGATGATTTGGGTACTTCCCTCCTCTGACTTTTATGACCACAGCTGATCATAACATGCATTTCTTGGACTAGCCGGTTCTCAAGGACTGCCTGGAAATCACTAGGAAGCACTGCTTTGGAAGGAGACCAAAAGGGTTTTGACTGTTGGGAAGCAGACCCATGTTATAACTTCTTTCCTATATTGTGTCCCAGATGGCTGCTGATAACAAATTTCTTCACTTTGCCTGCCTGCCTGCATGGCCCCCTCTTCTCTCTGATGGAAACTCCAAAGATGGGAGAGAGCATGCACTGGTTAAGTGTGCTGGGGGAGAAAGTTGTCACAAAATACAGGCTGCATCTACACAAGCAGTGAACTGCACACTTGTTACTGCTCAGTCATTTAGTAGTTGCATAAGCAAGTACTAAATGACTGCGCTGTAACCAGCATTATGTGCAATACTGTCACTGCACATTTTTCTTTTTCAGATGCTACTGCCCAGTAATGTTGTGTCATGGTTAATACCCGCCAATGCTGCTGCACAGTAGCAACAATTTACTGCACAGTAGCAATGTGCAGTAGTGTCTTGTGTACATGCGCTCAGAGAGTAGAGCCCTACTGTGAAGCTGGCCAGCATATGAGTGGGAAGCAGGCAATGAGCTTAAGACTGCTTGGAAGTAGGGCAAGATCTTCTGTTTTGTCAGAGGGGACAGAAGAGACTAGGTGGAAAGAGTTTAATTTGAGAGCTAAACAAAAGACTCGACTTATTGCTGGAGAAAAAAGAAGTTGGGAGATGGGTAAACTGTACTTTCCCAACTATCATTCAAAACTGGGCTTCTGTGCGGCACAGTAAATCCAGATTGTTTATGAATGATGAAAAGTATTCATTTGCTATTAAATTTGGTAGTAATATTCTGTTTGCACTGGGTCCATCCTTCTAATGCTGTTCATGAGATTTTAAGCTCATCTCATAAGCCAGAAGAAAAGTTGAAGGCAGTTTGAGTGTTTACAGAAATGTGAAACTGGAGCATTATTAGATTTACTCATGCAAACAAAGTGAAATTTAGCTGTAATCTGTTGAAATAATTCTGCAGAATTAGTTACCCCTCTCTTTTTTTTCCCTCTTTTGTTCCAGTAGCATTCATTTTAGGGCTGGCCAGGCTGCCTGGTGGCAGCAATATGTGGCTGCCATATGATTCAGCACAATCTGAAAATATAGTGTTCTGTCCCTCCTCTCATGCTTACCTTCCTGTTGTCTGGCAGACTAGCATCAACACTGCATGGAGTGCCCCCAAGCCTTATGTAATAGGTGATGGTATATTCTGTTTGCGCATCCTGCTTAGTTATTCCTTGAGTGTGTATTAAGGGGAATTTGACCAGCCCTTGAGTCTCAGGGGAAGTCACTGCTCTGTAATGCTACTCTACAGAGCAGAAGAGTTTAAAACTGATTCTCAACCAGGGTACCCTGGGTGCCCTGAGATCCTTTCAGGGGTGCTGTTAGGTGTGCAAATGTGATTCACAAGATAAAGCCAAAGATTTCACAAAAGAATGCACAGCATTAAAACACTGTGACCTGCTGTGGTCTTTGAGTTTTTTATAACAGAAAAAATAATATATTATCTTTCTGTAGTCAGAAATTGAGAAACTAAGAGATGGCATTGTTTGAAGGGTTCCTTGAGTCCACTGAGGGGTGCTTTTGGTCTAAGAAGGCTGAAAACCATTGGTTTAAGAGTAGCTTAGTTGTGATGATTTGCAGTGGGATCTTTCATTTGTTGTGTGACCTTGCCTGCATTTCCAATATTATCTATTTGAAAGCAAAAATGTGTTAGGAACCCTAGTGTTGGTAAAATCATTTTTCTATGTGAACCACCCTCTAAATAAAAGGCAAGATTAACTTGTACACATCTAAATGTATCTTGAACCAAAAAGTGAAAATTTGAGAATTTGGGGGTTCTTTTACTTGTACGTGCAAAATGAAGATGAAAACAGTATTTAATGGGAAACTTTAAAGTTGTCGAGAATATAATTTCTCTTCGATATGATGTGATCCCGAGTCCCAAATATGAATATAAAGACTATTTTGCTTTAAGTTCCTTTAGAGAGATTGTTATATTTAACTGTCCAGTGTAAAGAACTCTGCCTGAGTGTACACAGAAATAATGGATAATGATGATCACCTCTGGCAAAATTTAAAGTGAACTTGGAGCAAGATCTTTTGGTTCTTATAAAATCATAGTGAAAGTCTGGGAAAGGGCAGGTGGGGCAATACATTCCTTTGCTTAAAGGAAGCTGTTTTATATTTGGTATAGCTTTCTCTTACCTGATTAGTGCAGTCAGCTATGACTGTTCTGAACAAGTTTATTGCTTTGATGGAAACACAAAATTAACCTCTGTAAAATTTGTTACAGCTTAATTGTAGCGGGCAGATTCCATCCAACTCCTTTGTTACTTTCATTATTGGAATTTGTTGCTCCATCAAGGCCTTTTGTTGTCTACTGCCAATATAAGGAGGTAAGTCAAGTATGTTTGTATAGTTATTATATAACAAATTTGAGATGAGATGGTAAACTTGTGGGTTTTGTTTTGTTTTTTTCAGCCATTATTAGAATGTTACACAAAACTCAGAGAAAAGGGTGGTGTTATTAACCTCAAGCTGTCTGAAACCTGGCTACGAAATTACCAGGTGAGAATCACAGGGTGGGTGAGAACAGTCTTTTTGCCACAAAAACACCTCTATTGCCTGAAACAATTCAGGAATTTAACACGCCTTTGCTTTCATGCTAAGGAATTGCACTCTTGCAAAATAAGTTTTCCTTAATGTTCTTTATTTAACAAGTCCACATAAAAAAATCAACTCCTTACGAAGAATGTTTTTGTTTCTTTATGAAGGTCTTGCCAGATCGGAGCCATCCAAAACTGACGATGAGTGGAGGTGGGGGGTACCTGCTGTCTGGTATTACTGTTGTCATGGATAAAGGCAAATCAGACGCTGGCAGGTTAGAAGCACAGAAGACTGAAGAGCCAACATCTAAAAAGCGCAAACTTGAGGAACTTCATTCTTAGCATCTAAAGAATTGATTTGTTTTTAGTTCTCAGAAGTATTGTAGTTAGTAACATAACTAATGTACATTCTGTGCTCTTGACAACGTGGAGAAAACATACCAACTGTATACCTGCCAACAGAAGCAAAAGACTTGTATTCTAGACGAAGGGTTTTTTTCCATTTCCTTTGTTAACACCGTGACAGGAAGAAGAAATATTTTAAAGGCCACCTTGTGCAGACAACACAATGAAGATTCAGTAACTTTGGAAATGCTTTCCAACAATCATGCTAAAAAAGAGGCCATGTGCTGAGACTAGATCAGTGAAACAATTTTATTTGGTAGCTGTAAGAATTGGATGAGATGCTGAAGTGTTTTCACAGAGATTGGGTTTGAATTAAGAAACTTTATTTAGCTTCCTTTTGCCTTGCAGCTACATCAGGTTAAAATAATCTGTATAGTAAATGAGTTCCCTTTTTACATATAGAACCCTGCCCCTTTTAAATGATTTTTTTTTAAAGAAGGAGAATGAAATGCAACAGGATCATGCACTTTTATTCCTAATGGGAAAATGAAAAAAGGTTGAAATGAAAATGACAAATTAAAACTGAATTTTTACATCTTGACCCTCTGTTCCTAAAAGCAAGAAAATGCAAAACTTCAGGTGTATGTATATAAGTGGGAATACCAAATGTTTAATTTAAGTGCCCTTGTTGGGTAGCGCATATTTCCCTTTTTTGAAGGCAGATTTATATTGTTTTTATTCTTTTGTTAACCTGTGACAGTTTTGAAAACGGCCATATTTATTTTGCTATTATGCTTCTTATGGTGTGTAGAGTTTTTGTTAGCTTGCAAAATGCTTTGTTTGCCACTTCAATTAAACTCCAAGAATTCTTTTCTAAAGAGGCAGGAATTCTTTATTGGTCGGGCAGTGAAATGACTTGAGAATGGGAATGGGTACTCTTGACAACATACACCCACCCACGTGGGCTGTCCGGATGCAGTAGTGTGGACCTCTAAGCACATGGGGGTTCCATTGGTGCTGATGGGTTTCTGCTTGGCCAGAACCCAGGGATGGAAGCTGTAGCTCCAGCATTTGCTTTTATGAAAGGACTGCATTAAAAGTGTTGTATACTGCTAGCTAGAAGGGTAATGCTTTTCAACATTAGCTCAGAGTAGTCTAAATGCACTGAAATAAAAGCCTTATTTATTTTGCTTGAGTGAGCAATAGATTGAGCTTCAGATTTTGTCTCCAAGCTCGTCTTCTTTTTGTAAGATTTTAGTCATTTTCTTATTTTTACTCTCTGCGAAAGTCTTGCAGACTGGGAGAAATGAACTTTCTTGGTGTAGTCAGTTCTGACAAGTCCTTTCTGAAGAGCTAGGTTAGATTTCCCCCCCACTTTCCCTCCCCTCCCCCATGACCCAACACATACATTATATCAGGCTTTTTAGTCATTTTAGGTACACTTAAACACAGGGGAAACTGATCTCATTTAAAAGGATGAGATTTGCTGAATTTACATCTGACATTTTTCAGGATTTTTTTTTTCTTTTTTTTGGATGGGGGTGCTGAGGAGAGAAAGGAACTCCTTTTATTTCATGCATATTTTGAATAAAGATGGGGTGGAATTTTTTAAAGCTGCCCAAAGTACATGCATCTATCTGTCTGTCTGTCAGCAGCTTGACCTACAGTGATAGATACGGGGCTGGAAGTTAGGGTTTCTTGACTTATTCCAACTACTGTTATTTTTATGCTTTTTGACATGTAAAAAGTCAAATCTCTGTGTGCCATAGTTCTTATTTACCTGCAAAGTAAAGGTACCTGCCATTGAGACCGTGAGATATTTAAATAATTGCCTTTTTACAGCAATGAAGATATAAAGATCTAGATAAGGGGCATACCATCAAAGTTGCATTTGTTTTCTTATCATGGATTACTTATGTTTGAAACAGGAGACACGGGGCTTCATGCCGATTGTCATGCAGCTAATCTGAGAAAAATGCTCTTTGACGCATTGATTTTACAGTCTGAGAAAATTAGCTTTGGAAAAAACACTAAAATGATGTACATAAACATGGAGGAGGTAGCTTGTTTAAAATCAAATGCCTCATTCAGTCAATCTTGTGATTCGTTATCTGTAAATCTGTTTTTGTATTGATCCTTTTACTGACCTAAGCCACCTCATTTTAAAGGGTGCAGTAACATTTGCCCCCCCCCACCCCAAGCGGTAATGTTATTTGTTGCAGGAATGTGACAAATCCATTTAATGTAAGCAACTTAATAGTACGCAAGTCATGTACCACTTCTCAGACCAACAATTTAATGCATATAGTGATGAAACAGTGTATACCAAATGTGTGACTAGCTGAAGAGCATTTGGCCAGTGTTGCATAGCCAACACAATATTAAGCCATTAAAGAGATTTTTAAAGACAACCAGAAGAGGAAAGCTTTACGGAAATGTAAATTACAATTTTGATGCCTAATGCAAGTTTTTGAAAACCTTATTTTGAACCTTTATATTATAACAGATATTTCTTATTTTAAGGGAAGTTTTATTTCTCTATCCAGGGGTCCAATAGATACTCAAAATCAAGATGGTAAAGTGAAAGAAACTCTATTCCCCCCACTAGTCAAACAACAAAAAAGAAAAAGGTGGCTAACTTTAGCACAGCCCCTGGAGTAGAAACAAAGCTATACCCAGACAGTGAGTGCAGAACATAAGAACTGTAGTATCCACATCCGACAATACATTAACGTTTTATTTGTGGCCAAATGAACACTGATGTGTGAATCAAATATAGAAAAGGTCCAAGTAATGATGTCATGAGAAATTGCTCTGTACATTCCGTGTTTATAGTATGGGCACAGCAAAAGTTGCCATTTCTGAGGCAAAAAAAGAATGGCCACGTTGTGCTAGTCTTCCTCTAGACCTGGTTCAGCCACTCACTCACCTATACATACACTTGCATGCCTTACAAAAATCTTTGTTTTACAGCTTTATTACTAATGAGATCCACAATAGTTAAGATGGCCAACGAACTAGTCTTCCAGCATTCATAATTTAGGGATATATTCCAAGCCTGTTGTTTGCTAGGACATAATTTTATTTATTTATTTTTGACACTTGCTATAACATTGTGGGGAGAGGTTGTGTTTTCCATGCTTGTGAGCAGATAATTGACTTTTCAAAGGGGTGGTAAAGCTATCTTAGAACAGCACTGGCTTTGTGTCTTGCTTGAAAAAAGACTATTGCTCAGCTGCTAATTATGACTTGCTGAAAACTGTCCTTGGCCTGTGCCAAATAAAGTGGCCTTTCAGTTTCATTCAGAAGGTTCTGAGGCTGGTGGTCACTCTGATCTCTTGGAAATGACTTAACCACATAAAATTCCTGTTATTTGCACCTGGGATGAATCTCAGCCAACATGCACTTATTCACACATTATTCAGGTCCCTCTGAATGCTCAAGTCAGCCAGCTGTATTGGCCTGAGGAAACAGTAACTTCCTGAAGTCACAGAACCCTTTCATATCACTACTGCTGCAGAACCCCCTACCCAAATGCATGGAGCCTGGCAATGGTGACACACCACCGCCTGGCCCACTCTGCCATTACCCCCAGTCTCATTGTGGAACCCCTGATGACCTATCATGGACCACCAGGGTTCTGCTAAACAGTCTGAAAAACACTGATGTAGACCTAGCTGTCCTTAACATACTAGAAACATCACAGCTCTCATTACCTATTGCCTACAGGCACTGGGTTGGCAGAATCAAACAGGAGTGCACTCTGCATGAGAAGGAAGGCCTGGGCACGCTAACCCTAACCTCAAGAAGAAACAAATGGAGCTGTTTGAGAGCCATTGAATTTATTCCTACTCAGGTTCTGACAAAAACCTTCAGGTCAATAGTACCAGAGACTGCTTGCTGATAAATCTGAAAGAATCAGCATGGTCTCTGAGCAGGAGAGTTTTTTGTTGTCTGCTGTTACAAAAGTGCAGCACCAAGTAGAAACATCGTTATTCCTGACAGCTTGGATTTCAATGGCAACTGCACATCAGCTACTTCAAAAAAAGCATCAGGATGTAGAAAGGTGGCTGCTGCCTGGTGTTCTGAGAATGTAGCAAACTTCTAGAAAGCTTTCAGCACCAGTGAAAGACAATCATCTGAAGTGCCTTGTACAATTCTTGTGATGTTTTCAGTGTTGTCAATTTGCCATATTTGTGGCTTGTTTTGTTTTTTTCTTTCAAGACCAAGCTGCTGGAATTATTATCTGGTCATCTTAGCTTTCACTTAGAAAAAGAGTAAAAATTTTCCAGGTCTTATCTTTATAGAATAAAACTTGAAAATATTAACTTAAATATTCCAACGTCACATGGCAAATACAAACATCAAAGTTTCCAAAGGCTTAACTAAATGGACTGCAACAGTTGTCAACTTCAGCAAACCACCACGGATTGACAGCTGTTTCAGCTGGAAACTCATCTGTCCAACCAGACGAGGAATTCCGACAGAATTTCCAGAAGATGCTTAAGGTGTCACAAACTTTAAAAAGTGAAACGAAGTGAAGAATTTCTGCTTGCTCCCCTTCCCCTCCCTTGCTCTATGTTCCAACAAGAAATGTTAGGGACTGTTTTGCTGTCTCTCACGCTACAGTACTTTAGCCTTTGAAATAACAAGAGATCAATAATCATCAAGCCTGCATTTCCCTGATCCTCTTAGCAGTTTATACGTCAAGCTTGCACTTAAACAGAGAGTGCCTAAATAGAGATCAATATTTTGCAAGCTAAATAGTATTTGTATACCACTTAGTCTCATTGAATGTGATTGTACATTTTGATAACCTCAATAAATTATACTTGGTCAAGACCAGAATATCCTCTGCTGTGGGAATCAAATACAAAAGCAGGCAATTGTTCACAAAAAGTTCACTTCTGTTAGTTTTCTGTGTCATCCATCCACCAGGCAATAGCAGATAAATAGGCAATGAACAGGCGATGCAATTGTGTTCCTGGGATAAAACTAGAATAGGCAGCGTGTGCATTCAATATTGCTGGCCTATTATATTGCTAGGTTTGTCAGCCTGTGGAATAACAGAAGCAGAAGAATCTGGCTGACAAATAGCAGAACTACCACAAGAGTTGGTCTCAGAGCCCCAACAAGCTGTTCCAACAGAGATGGCTCAGCTTTTCCAGAGGCATCTACCTGGAACCTTCAACAGTGTTTGTCTAAAGTCAAAGCTTTGTCTGGGATGACTTAGGTAGGGGGAGAGGTGATCCTGCCTTGAGCACTGATGATCCCTAGAGGTTCTGTTCCAGCCCTATTTTTTATGATTCTATGGACCAGGAGTGTCAAAGATACAGCCCACTGACCAGATCCAGCCTGCAGAGCCCTATCCTCTGGGGGCTCATGTTGGATTTATGTGCTACTGTGGCTGCACAGGGAGCATAGCGCTGGTTTGGTGAGTGTAGTGGGCTGCACCCCAGGCCACACTTCAGGCTGGGCTAGGCTGGGGCATGCATGCTGCAAGCTGTGCTCTGGGCCACTGCACGTGTCACCTGTGGCCCGAGACAGGGCTAGTTTGTGGTCCCATTCTGGCCCAGGACCAGCCCCATAGCACCAGATGGTTTGATGCCCCTGCTATATACATATACGTTGCTGAAAACTTTATTATATTTATTATATTTATTATAAATCAAATGACAAAGTTTGAGCTAAAACATCATCAGGCTTGCTGAATTCTTGGTGTTGTAGTTTCATGCTTCAATATATGATGATGTAGATGAAAAATGTAAGTATGAATATTTAAAGCATGTTATTTTAAAACAAAATTTCACTGAATTTTAACTGTTGTGTTATAGTCATCTTAGCTGTTCATATTCAGCGCTAGACAAAGGCAACCTAGAACCTGATATTAGAACACTAGAAAAGTGGATTTGTCACATTCCTGGCAGCTTCTGAAATTTACTACTTGCTCATAACCCTTGCTTTTAAAGATGTTTTTTCCTTTTGTAATAACAGGAGGGACAAAAACAGCATGTTGTGTTACCGTTACTGTACTGTGCTACACATCTTAAAAGAAAGAGATTTGGAAGAAGTAGGCAAGCCAGGTATTTATTGTTGGGATATTTACATTCTAGAACCATGCTCCAGCCTCTGTTAAGTTTTTGACAGCTATCCCAGTGAACTTCTGCCCTCCTTTGAAACTGGTGACAAACCTGCTTTTGATTTAAGTGGAGCCAAAACTTCTATCTCCCTTCCCAAGATCTTTTACGGGACATACTCAAACCTTTAAATGTTTGTATTAAATTGAAGGGGATTAGTATATGCCTAGATGTTTGGAGGTTCAGACCCTTACTAGGTACTTCTCTTTTGAACTATTTTGCAATTTTGGATTTAAGATTAAATGTTTTAACAAGCAGATGGCTACTTTGATTAACATAGAAGAATAACAGATGCCTCATATTTATCAATAATATAACATAAATAGAAGCACATTCAAATGTTAGTAGAGCATCCCTCATCTTGGCATTACACTGAAAAAAGAGATGCCAATTCAATAGAATCCTTTTCTTCTCCTAACATTTGGTTTAACCTAGATCCAAGATTCCCATAGTAGTTAGAACTATTTATGGGAGAATTCTGTATGCTGCTTCGTGTCACATGATTCACAAACAGCTGGTTTTAGCAACCTCCTCATTGTTCTGAGCAAGTAATCTCTGTTGAACAAAGCCAAACTCAGCATCAGCACCTGATTCACAGGGGAACCTGCATCTAAAACTTCTGATTTTGTGGAGCCCTTTTTAACCATAGTCTGGTCTCTACAGGATTAACAGAGCACTGTAGTAAGGGGCTGGCACTGTGGAGCAGGCTATGTAAAAACAACATAGTTGGTGAGGGAGCTGCTCACCAACATACGTAACAGGACCACCAAGTGAGGTGGGTCCTCAGTTCAAAGAAGTGTGGGTATACTCCAGTCCTACATTTACAATCTAATGCAGAACAGACCAGTTACAAAGCATTGTGTATTTCCAAAATTACTGACCAAAATACAGCTAGTGATGCAGTATGCTTATCTTTTTAATGTATGTTCAGCTCCTTGCTAATTTTACACCACAGTAATTCACAATGGATTTCTGAGTTAACTGATTCAACTTATAGAGCTCCTGGCATACTTTTGCATGCACTTGCTATCTTGAAACTAAAGAAAAAGACACACTGTTCTATACTAACCTTTAAAAAAATATCCATAACTTACATTTCAGTGTTGTGTATAGATCTATTTGTCTGATCTGGGTTATTTGAAAGTAACCACAGAATTGTGAAACCAAAACACATCAGGCAAGGAGAAGGATTTGGTCCTAGATCAATGTTTTTATTATTTCAAACTCTCAGACAAATATTTCTGAAGAACACTGACACAAATATTTGCACAAGCATATTAAAAATATCTGCTTTGCATGTAAGGTTATATGTTAGAATTCATGCTATTCAAATCTCAATAGCATAATGGCAAATTAAAAACATTTCCAGCAGTATAAATCACTACACTTGAGTGGACAGTAAACTGCATTTCCTGTTTTTTTAGGACAAATGACACTTCAGTGGCAATGAATTTGCCAAGCTATATAGGTACTGAGTGAGCAAAGCTACACCTAGCTTTGAAATGCCACACCACTCACAAACAATCTTCATCCTCTCCTGTTGTCATTGAACTTCTCTGCAATCTTCTGCAGTTCCAAATCCATGGCAGCCAAATTTTCCAGTTCCTTTTCCTGTGAAGTATCAATACCAAGATAAATTTAGAATGGGGTATTTCATATCATTCATCATCATATGAAACTCTAATTATAGGATGTCACTTAACACTGTTTATCCTACTTATTTGTGAGGATGTCTACACATGCATTTGATCTCAGAGCAGTTTACTTGCGAGGAAACTACTCACAAGTAAACGTGCCTGGGCAGGCATCTATATATGCGGGGATCTGGAAAAGATTTGCTGCTCATGGCAGCAATCTGCTTCTGCCCCACCTGGCCCTGCACTGGCCCCCTGCAGCAGCCAGTGTGTGCATGTGTAGACATGCATGCTTACTGCACAGTAAACTGCTCTATTGCACAGTAAAGCATCTTGTGTAGATGCACCCTCTGGGGCCTGAATTTTTCCTGAGTGAAGAATTCCAAATAGGGTCCATGGGGCAGAGAATTTTGTATTGGACTAAGGAGACATTTAACCTAGCAGTGACTTTATGGGCATTTTTACACACCTGCTATGTGTTTTAGTTCAAAAGCGTGCCACCATTTTCTCATCACTGACACGCATTTCACCCCTTATACAACTGCAAGCGTCACAGGGCCAGGCACTTTTACGTGTAAAAATGCCCATAAAGTCACTGCTAGGTTAAATGTCTCCTTAATAGAAGGTGCTTTAATTCAAAAGCACATAGAAGGTGCTTTAGTTCAAAAGCACACTGCCACCATTTTCTGTGCACTAATGCACATTTTGCCGCTTATATAACTGCACACAGCGCAGCACAGCTCATGTGCAGAGCAGACTCGATGAACTGAGTCGGCTCTAAAGCAGCAGATCTCCAGTGCATCACGGAACAAAAAAGTATGTGTATAAATGCCCTATATTTCTAGTGGGGTTGGAGTGTTGTTATAGCCATAATAGCCCAGGAAATAATCGAGAAGCAAGGATTTTTTTTCTGGTACCTTACTGGATCAACTGTATACTTGGGAAAACTGTTGGACAAGCTTTTGAGCATCAAATGTCCTCCCTCAGGTCACCTGAACAAGGGTACTTGGTGCCCAAAAGCTTGTCCAATGGCTCTCTCCTCTTCATGTTTTTATGAATATTATATGACTTCTTAAATATCTGTGAAGTAATTTTGTAGTTGGGTGCCCAGGCCCTGGCAGGCGGCTAAGTATGATTGGGGAGGGGTTTAATGTATGACTGGGGAGGGATCCCAGCCCAGGTGTGCCTAGAGGGGGAGGGAGGAAGCAGCCCCTGCTAAGTTTGTCCCCAAGAGGGGTGGGGAGCATGGCACTGGCAGAGGCAGTGCCTTGGGCAAAGGTGGGGCAGGGAGGGGGATTAAACACCCCTGTTTTCCCTCTCATGCACGGGCATGGGGCCCTCAGCCCGCACAGCCAGTCCAGCTGCCAGGGCACCCACC
>NW_017729022.1:132464311-132465106 GCF_001723915.1 Gavialis gangeticus | reverse complement strand
GGCAGTGCCTTGGGCAAAGGTGGGGCAGGGAGGGGGATTAAACACCCCTGTTTTCCCTCTCATGCACGGGCATGGGGCCCTCAGCCCGCACAGCCAGTCCAGCTGCCAGGGCACCCACCCACAGCTGCAGCAGCATTGTCTCAATGCCACTGCTTAGCCACCCTCCACTGGAGTGCGCTGGGCCAGGCTGTCACAGAGCCGCAGCTGGCTGGGAAAGGCCCTGTCCCTGGGGTTCACCTGGGGCTCTGCTGAGAGTGGGCATGGAGGGACCAGGCTGGGCTGCATCATGGGGGCAGAGCTCTTCCTAGTCGGCTGTGGGAGCCAGAAACAATCTGGGCGCACAGCTCCCACAACCCCAGCCCGAGCCACAGTCAGCCTGGATGGGCCCTACCCCTACAGCCCAGCCCCTCTGAGCCTGTCCTCAGCAGTGCCCGTGGGCCAGCCTGGCTCAGCCCCACAGCCCCAACCTCAGCCATGGGTGAGGTGGGCTGATGGCGGGGCCATGCCGGCCAGTGTCTGACCACATCTCCGCCTCTGCCACTGTAGCAGTGACTGTAGAGAGAGGCTGTTCCACCCCAGCCAGACAGACCCCAGCTGCAGTCCTCCGGGGGAGATAGGAGGGAGAGTAAATAAATCCCCTCTCTGCCCCTCTGCCTCAGGGGGCCATACTTTGAGGCGGAACTAGCCCTGCTCTCTGGAGCAAAGAGCACAGCCCAGCCCAGGGCTGAAAAGCATATTGGGATGCTGGGGGAACCCTGATTTAACTTAAACCAGGAAGGGGTCTAGGACAGAAAT
>NW_017729022.1:132461939-132464167 GCF_001723915.1 Gavialis gangeticus | reverse complement strand
TTAAACTGGTTTATGTGTAACTTCTGTCCTTAGCCCAGATGGACAGTGTATAGTCAGCTGAGCATGCTCAGTCTATACACACAGGCTTATGCACCCACCGTGCAGAGGCAGGGCCAAAAACACCCAGGGTAGAAAACTTCCATTTAGGTGCCTAAAAGGACGGAGAATTCTATCTTAGGTTGCTAAAAAATCATGTTTAATAAAAAAGTGAAAAAAATGAATTAGGTATATGAATAAGCAGGAACTTGCCAGTTTTACCTTCCAGACACAAAATACCTGAACCTCTGAAGGATTTCCTTGTATTACCTGCTATTTACTATTATCAGTACCAGTTCCTGGAATCTTACACATACCAGCATAAAAATTGTCATTTTCCTAGGTGAACGGGGAGGCTTTAACATTCACGTGCACTTTTATAAAATAATGGAAATCACCTAGCACTGCTAGGTGTTCAGTTATACCTGAGGTATGCAGTGCCATGTCATCCATTATATCACCTGCAGGGGGTGATCAGTCTCATTTTATAACTGATACATTTTATAATTGATATAGTTTTATAAATGATAACATATTTTAATTAAAAAGGCTGTACTATACCCAGACTTCAACTCTCTAACATATAGCAACCTCCCTAGCTCTGTGTAGTCTCCTGTTCTGCCTGCTACCCTACCTGTGCCCAAGGATTACACCAAATATCCTTGATATCTGAGATGGTGCCTAACTGGAGTTAGTGTTTCAAAGGTTGATGGCCCTATTATACCAAGTATTTTAAGAACACTTGTAGTTTATAGCATTTCCCATGCTACTAGTCCTCTAGCACTTGAAATCGCATCCATTTGGGAAAAAGGCCTGCTCAAACTCTTTAGATGTCAGCATAAGCTTGTTGTGATCTCAGTGGTTCTATCTGATGATGCACACAAGCATAATATGAATGAAGAGGAAATTCACACCCACAAAATCAGTTTTCCCAGGAAAAAATTCATGCACCTACCGATGAGTATTAAGAGGACTGTTCTCTATTTTCACGTGAACACAACTCAGTTAACTTCTGCTACCAAAAATATCAGGTGCTTCATGCACTGCTGCATCCACCACATATGTGCTGACATTCTGGTTTGTACAGAATGGCCATTTAAATGGCAAATATGGAAATAATAGGAATGATATGCAGGAATTTTTCAAGACAACTATGGGCCAAATTCTACTCTTCATTACACTCAAGAAGTCAAGCAGTCAACAGGTCTAGATTTAAATCAAGCCAGGAGCAACTGTTTTGTAGAGTTGATAGATTATTTCAGCTCTTGTTCTGGACACAGTTTGCAGTTGCACTCTGAAAGGTCCTGTGCTGGCTAGGACCCTGCTAAGTGAAAGATACCCTTTCCCCAGGTCCTGTTGTGGAAGAACAGGAGCCTGTGCAGACACCTATACTATCTCTCTAAAATGATTTTAAAAAGGGCACAGCTGTGTAGTTCCAAGGTATCCTGTCAGGCAACACTGATTCATATCAGCTGAAGATCCATTCCTGGAGGGAACAGACATCAGCACCGTCTCTGTGATCATTCCCCTTTGCAATTCTACCAACATTCCTGTGGTGCTAAGGGCTGAGCATGTTAAGTTAACATCAGCTTCACTTGACTTTTCAAAGAGACTCGAGCACTTACCTCCTCCTCTGTCAGGGGCCTCTGGCTCAGATTTCCCTTGTCACTCCGGATAACATGACGCTTTTTCATGTCTTCTCCAGAACTGTATAGTTCTGGAAACTCAGCAGATTTCTTCCTGTAATTCAGAAGCTGGGCAAGTTGATCCATTCTGCTGTATTGCCTCTTCATATCAAATTTGCGGATCTTTCCCAGATTCCTTTTCTCGCTATGCCCACGATTCAGGCTATCCAGAAGTTGCTTTTTCTCCCACCAGTCATAGTCGTTATATTCAGGAAAGAAGTTCTTTTTGCTCAGGGTGGGTCTGCCTTCCTCTTCGCTCTCCCGAATCTGACCTCTTGTATTGTCCTTTTTTTCCAAATGCCTGCTTTTCCACTGGAGACGTGGGTAGAAAGGGCCATATGAAGTTGTGGCTTTCTTCTCAGTCTCTGCAGGGAGATGGCTCTTATACTCTTCCTTTTCCCCATACCTTACTTTCTCCATACTGTCTTCATCAAATTGTTTTTGTTCCTCACTGTGAAGACTCTTTTCTATTTCTTCTTCCTCCTGGCTGTTTCCAAGATAGTGCCT
>NW_017729022.1:132459929-132461928 GCF_001723915.1 Gavialis gangeticus | reverse complement strand
TATTTCTTCTTCCTCCTGGCTGTTTCCAAGATAGTGCCTTTTCTCTTCACTGGACCTCTCCTCAGTGCCATAGTGCCTTGCCTGCCCTTTACTCTCTCTGCTGTATAGATCTGGGACCTCCTCTTCATCACTCTCTTGCAGGTGGTGTCTCCCTTCACTATGATGCCTCTTCTCATTCCTGTTGCCATGAGTCTGGTGCTTATCCAGGTCTTCTTCACTGTCTTCACCGTGACGTGTCCTTCCTTCATGATGGTGTCTTACTGCCTCATGTGATCCACCATGGTGCCTCTTGTCCTCATGCCGTTTTTCTTTGCTTTCCTCACTGTGGTGATGCCTCTTGTCTACCTCTTCACTGCTTTCTTCACCCTGCCACCTCTCTCTGTACTCTTCACTCCCACGGCCAGTGTGCCTCTTTTCTTCCACTTCTTCAGAACTGTGTCTCCCATGAGAACCCCTCTTCTCCTCATGATGATGCTCAGGCTCTTCATACCGGTGCTTCTGATAATGGCTCCTTTTATCCCATAAAGGGGTCTCTTCACTGGATTCCATTTTTTCACCACTGTTATCTCTCTTCTCTTCAGAGAAATCACCCTCTCTGTACTTCCTGTGATAATGTTTTGGTCTGTAGCGTCGCTTTTCCTCCCCAGCTTTTTCCGTCTCCTCAGATTCTTCATGCCCTCTATGCTGATAGAAGCTACGTTCTTTAGATTCATGATGGTACTGTTCACTGCTTTCCTCCTCTTCCTCCTCCTCTTCTTTCTCCTCACTTTCCTGGCTGTTCACCCTTTCCTCTGAATGCCTATGGCCCATGAAGCGTTTATCATCTCTGTCAAGAAATTCCCCTACACGTTTGGCTGCAGCATGGGATTTTTTGTCTAGAAGCTCATGCTTTGAGTCTTCATCATGATGCTTGTTTTCTTTGCTTTCTTCTTCACTGTGATAGTGTTTTTTATAGCCATTCTCCTTCTCTTCTTCCTCACTTCTTATTTCTTCCTGATGATTGTTTTCCTCCTTATAGGTTCCACCTTCAGGAGAAGGATGACCCTGGGCCAAAGCATGGGATTTCTCCTCCTCTTCCCTACTCCTGTCTTCCTCATGATGGCGTTTCTCCTCTTCAAGTCCTTCCATGTCTCTTTTAGACTGTTCTTCATTCTGACTTTGCTCTTCTTCCACACTCACATGTTGATGTTTTTCATCCTCTGCTGTTTCTTTCAAATGCCTTACTTCAAGTGGGTCATCTGTATTTTCATTTTTTTTCTCTTCTCTGTCATGCCTAGCACCTACAATATTAAACATATTTTAAAATAGTAACCCAACTCTCCATTACCACATTATTCAGTATAAATAGTAATGTGACAAATAGGGCTTGCCAATTTTTTAGTTTAAAAAATAATCTGTTGCTCCTAAAGTTGATCATTTTAATGCTATGAATTTTTTTCATCAAAATCAAAACGTTTTTGAAAATTTGCCTTGAAATTGTTTCAAAATGTCTCATCTCAGAACAGTTTCTAGCATACTTTTTACTTGCTGTGGTACTAAATATTTGTCATTCCTCTTAAAATCTATGGAAGCTCTGGGTTCTTCACACCTTTGAAAGCCAGTCCTTAACTGTTCAACTCCATGCAAGTTAAGATGATTTCAAGTGCCCTAATAAATAGAACTAACATTGTTATAATCTATTCAATTTTTTTCAAAAAAGCAGGGGTGCACCGACACCAATGGCCAATTTTCAATGAGCCATATTAGCCAATATCAATATGCAGCTGGGTAGCATGGAGAGCAGCATCTGGTTGGTAAGTCTGTTGTGGGGGAAGGAGTGACGGGGGAGGGAAGGGGGCAGATCGAGGTGGGGCTGGGGCTGGGGCAGGGGCAGGTGCTGCACAACCTGGGCAGGGTGCAGGATGGAGCTGCGAGTGCCTTGTTCAGGGAGTGCAGGGGTGGGGAGCTCCCACCTCTGTACACACCCCAAGAGGCCACGTGTCCCTGGATCTGTGCACTG
>NW_017729022.1:132454610-132454929 GCF_001723915.1 Gavialis gangeticus | reverse complement strand
TTGTTTGCTTGTCTTGACCAGTTCTACCCCACTCACCCCTCTCCTACGCCATTTCTCTCCCTCCCCGGCCCCCCTCCCAAACATAGCCTGGCCCAGCCTCCACCAGAAAAGAGCCCGGCACAGCCTCCTGCCAGGAAGAGACCAGCCCTGGCCCCAGCAGAAGCTTGCAGCAGCAGCCCACCTTCATTGCGCACAGATCCAGGGGCACACACCCCTCAAGCCCTCCCAGGATATGTTCAGTGGTGGGAACTGCCTCCCCCTGCACTCCCTGAATGAGCTGCTCGCGGCTCCATCCCATGCCCTGCCCTGACTATGCAGC
>NW_017729022.1:132454064-132454600 GCF_001723915.1 Gavialis gangeticus | reverse complement strand
CTGCCCTGACTATGGAGCACCTGCCCCTGCCTCAGCCCCACATGGCCTCCATGGCCTCCTGGGGTGTGTGCAGCCCCACTCCCTCCCTCACCGCGGGGGCCTTGATCTACCCCACACCCTTTCCCTCCCAACAGACTTACCAGCTGGACCTGGCTGCTCTCTCCATTGTGGGGCTGCACTTCTGGCCATCTGTGTGCTTCACTGAAGCTGCGCACATGCAGAGGGCATTTATTGGTGGCATTATCAGCCAAAAAAAGCCAATTGCCAATACAGCCAATTTTCCTTATATCAGTGCTGATCTGATATGGGACCGATGTATGAGTGTACCTCTAAAAAAAAGCTTTTCAAGGTCTTTGAATTTGTAGTACCAAGGTGATGAAAAGTGATGCAGCTGCTGCAGCAGCGGTGGTGGCTGGGGGAGGGAAAGAGAGATCCTCTTCCCCCCTCAGGCCTTGGCCCACTCCTCCCCCACTCCACTCCCCCGTGTTGGCCCTAAGCCCATTCCTCCCATCCCTGAGCAGGCCCGACATTGGGGG
>NW_017729022.1:132452168-132453980 GCF_001723915.1 Gavialis gangeticus | reverse complement strand
CCCCTCCCTGAGCAGGCCCGACATTGGGGGGGGGGGAGGAGGAGTGGGCACGCCGTGGCGTCATAGGTGACAGTGGGGCCAGGGAAGGACTGGGCCTGGGCCCAACATGGTTTGGGGGGAGCAAGCCCAAGCCAGGGAAAAATCTGGCCTACCACGGCAGAGGTGAAAGGGGGGGGGGGGCCCCAGCCTGGCCCTGCCCAACAGAGCAGCTGCAGGGGGAGGGGAGGAGTGAGTCTCCTCCCCTATGTCGGGCTCAGGCCCACTGCCCCCAATCCACCTTGCATGCTGAGATTGGGCAGTGGAGCCCAACACCACCTCTTCCCACTCAGTGCGTGATGGGACTAGGTCCTGGGTCCCAGCACCATGACCTCTCCCACCGGCACTGGGATTCCTTTCGGCCTCCCACACCCAGATGGGCCCTGAGCCCTGACAGTGCTCCTGCTTAGCTTTGCACACTTGGATCAGGCACCCATGTGCAAAGCCCAGGGCTCCCCATAGGTCTAAAGATTTGGTAAGATGCAAGTACCAGATTTCCACACCCTTTGGGAGCCCTGCAGGCCAAATGACATGGTGCCAGGGGCCAGATCTGGCCTGCAGGCCAGAGGTTGAGCACTCCTGCTCTAGAGTGATCTATCCCTTTTCAGTACCCTCCCTGGCTTTCACCGTTTATTGATTTAGAGATGCCAGATCTCTAGCCATTCTGCTCAAAAGCCATTAATGAGTTCATCATCTGTGAATTTATACCAGTCCCTGTTTGAACCTGGCTATGTTATCTGCCTCTACCACCTCCTGCAGCAATGAATTCCACAATAACTTTTTCTTGTAGCTAGCCTGAGCTAGTTGGAGCCAGTCCTGTATACAATTCTACTATTCTTAATGCAGGGTAGCAAGCACTCTGAACTTTATTGTTTTCCAGTTATATCAATAAAGTGCCCAGTTGCTGAAACTTGTAGTGGGTGCATATTCCTTACTTGCACATATAGTTCACTTTACTTCAGTGGGACTGCTCATACAAATAAAGACCACTCATATCAGTACGAGGTGCAAGATTGGGCCTTTAACAATAAGGAAAACAAAAGAGTAAGTTCCTGTTCAAATTAAAAAGAGCAACAGTCTTCTATATTAGTATTTGGGGGCAACAGGAAAAAAGAATGGCTTTTCATATCCCTTTAAAAATGTAGGTACAGTTCAGAGCTCATAAAAAGACAATATAAAACTACTGTTGCCATTTTAAGAAGTACTATCAAGTTTTAAGGCATTCTAATATATATAAAATTAAAATGATGAAAGATCACCCCTTTTAAAATGAGAATGCATAAAAAATTATTTTGTTTATAAAATGAATAGCCACATTGAGCAAACTCTTCATCAGAAAAAGCAGTGATTCAATTAGCACCTTTAATTCATTTAATACTGTACTTACTCTTCTTGAGGATCTCTTTGCACTGAGGATTTATTGGTGGAGCATTTGGTTTCGACAGAGCATTAGAAAGAACTTCCACTATACATCGTGTTACCTAGAAGAACCAACAGATGAAGGAAAGCACATTTTCACAGTAAGCCTTTACCAATCTCTGTATATTCATAGTTTCATAGTTTCTAGGGTCGGAAGGGACCTGAGCAGATCATCTAGTCTGAGCCCCTGCCATGGCAGGAAGAGCACTGGGGTCAAATGACCCCAGTAAGGTGGTCGTCCAACCTCCTCTTAAAAACCCCCAGGGTGGGAGCCTGCACCACCTCACTTGGAAGCTGGTTCCAGACCCTAGCCGCCCTGACCGTGAAGTAGCGCCTCCTGATGTCCAACTTAAACCT
>NW_017729022.1:132445553-132451524 GCF_001723915.1 Gavialis gangeticus | reverse complement strand
GAGCATGCCGTTCCCTGCTGGCCCCTCCTGGATGCGTGCCAGAATAATTTTCTCGAACAGCTTGCCCAGGATCGAGGTAAGGCTGACTGGCCTGTAGTTCCCCGGGTCCTCTTTCCTCCCCTTTTTGAAGATGGGAACCACGTTAGGGGTGTGCGAAGCGAGCCCTATTTGATTTGGATTCAGATTTGGCCTAATCAAATCAGGGACAGTGATTTGATTTGTTGATTTTGATCACTGTCCCTGATTTGATTAGGCCAAATCTGAAGATTCAATGCTGATTCAGAGAATCAGCAATTCAGACATAGACACAGTTTTAAAAGATTTTTCTATGTACCTTGAGGTCGCAGGCGTGGCTCGTGATCACTGCGATGCTGGGGTGCATGGAGTGTCCAGCAGAAGTGTGGGGGGGCCCTCCACATGCTTGACAGAGAATCTGGAAGTGGACCATTAGTACTTCCAATCCACTTCCGGGTCTGCCAGGGAGCATGCTGGGCCCCCCCCCCCCACACCTCCCCAGTTCAGCAATCAGCAGGGGAACCCCAGGTGCCCACCACAAACCCAGGAGGCACCAGTTGCTGAGCCGGGGGGGGCAGGCCACAGGGGGAGGCCCCTAGCACACTCCCCGGCAGACCAGGAAGTGCTTCTGGTCCACTTCCAGGTCTGCTGCCAAGCGCGCTAGGGACTGCCCCCACCCCACGCTTCTATGGGACACTCCATGCACTCCAGCATTGCAGCAATCATGAGCCCCTGCTACCTAGAGGTATGTAGAAAAAACATTTAAAGCTGTGTCTATGTCCAACTCTCCGAATCTTTCCGAATCTCTCCGAATCAATTCAGAGGGTTCCAATTTGATTTGGAGAGACTAAAGGGTCCTCTGACTTGATTTGGATTTGGAGATTCAGCCACCGAATCAGGCTGAATCTCCTCTGAATTGAGTCAGGGACCGAAGCTTCTCATAGCCCTACTGTATATGTCTAACCACGCACCATGAAAAAGCAGGGAACGTTTGTGGTTAGGGCACTGGACAAGGACTCATTTCCCAGCAGTCCTGGAGACTTCATGTGTGACTTCAATCCTTCTGTACCTCAGTTCTACAGCTGTAAAATCATTAGTCTTCCCTTCTCTTATCTTTTGTCTACTTACATAATGGACTGTAATACACTACGACTCTGATCTCATCTACTAAGCTCTACTCACGCAAATAATAAAGAAAGCAACATCTGCAGCTACAAGGGCTGGCTATTCTGAAATTATTTCAGAAAGAGAGGGGATGTGTCTATTGGTTTAAGTAGAGATTTGTGTCCAACACTCAGATTTGCTACTGACGTTCAGATCCAGATTGGCCATCTCTACTTGGGTGTTACAATGCCTATAAATTAGGTGCTTGTTTGGAGAGCAATCCAAAACAGACAGGGTTAAGCATTTAGGATCCTTAGACAGCCAATGGAGGAGCAATTCAGTGTTAAACACCTAGGCTCTCTATACAGAGAATGTGAAGGCACAGGCACCTCCAAAGAGCGATTCAGGGAACCTGGAGGAAGCCCATGAAAAATGCTAAGCACAGGGATGTGCCTGAAATGGCATCCCTCCTTTGAGTGCCAGTAATTGATTTTGTATTCTGTAGAGCCCACAGATTTCACAAACTATTTGAAATAGCTCATATAAATATGTTAAGATTTTATCCTTGTATCTTTCCTTTAATTTTAATCTGGCTCTTTAGTACCGCGAGTTGCACTCTACAGTCCTTGCAAGAAGGGAGGAACGAATAAAATATGGAAAACTTTTAAACAAAACAATCTAAAATAGCTTTTTGAGACAAAATAATATAATATCATTTAAGAACTTGGAGGCCTAGCCACAGAAACTGTACAGGGGTGGCTGGCTTCTGACTAGTTCAAGTTTCACATAGAGCTAATGATTCGCAACCAAAAATCTCACTCTGGTCCAGGAAATCAGTATTTCCTTAAATCAGAGGTGTCACACATATGGCCTGTGAGTCGCATCTGGCCCATGGAGCTATATGATCTGGCCCCTGGGGGCTCCTGGAATGGGTGGGAATTCAGGAGTGAGAAAAAAAGGGATGGGGCCCACCCCTGAAATCCAAGGTATGGAGCCCACTGGGGACATCTTTTAGAAGAAGCAGGGGAACCCACAGCTGCATTAATCCCCCACAGCTCCCTGAGGTCATTCATCCTGCTGCTACTGCCACTCAAAGGGGGTCTGGGTTTGACCCTCAAGGATTCCCATAGTCTGGATCTGGCCTGGGGTGGGGAGGGGAAGCAAGTTTGACACCCCTGCCATAAGTTAGTGCCATCATGGAGGTTTAGTTGTGAGGAGAGAAGAAAACATTTTTGTGGCAGATTCCCTCTCCCATGAGGAAAAAAAAGCCACTGAGGAAAAACTGGTGGCCAGCAGGCAGGTGATTCCTGCATCTGTTCCCATTTATTTATTATGGGGGTGCGGATCACCTCCTTCCAGAGATGGTAGTCTGAGGAGTTCCCCACAGATAGGGCCCCTGCTACAGCAGTAATCCATTTTCATTATTTCACCTGGCAGCAACATTAAATTCATAAGCTGCTTTAAGTTTGCAGTATCACCCTCCGTGATTCAGCTATGCTCCCGTTGGTTAAATAAGCACGTCTAATATTTTTTTAACATTTACACAGTAACATTTTTAACAGCACCTAAGTCACTTAGAAGCCCAAGGAGCCTACTGAAAGTCAGTGGGGCTTCAGTGAGGTTTTTGAAAATGGGATGCCAAAGGCATACTTAGTATCAGAGTCAGCACTGTGAGAAAACTTTGCACACAGAATTTCTTCCAGGTGGTTACGCCTGGTCAGCACTTTTTTGACAGCTATATGATGAATTCACATTGTGAGCTATGGCTACTTACCATTTCTTCAACATGGTCTTTTTCCAGTGGTATTGCACTGACACCTGGGAGGCAAAAAAATGTCAACTGTCAGGCACTCATAAAACACGGTAGCATATAGTAATATTGCATGTGAATTTCCCCAGATAAATGAGCTTTAAATGAGATATTTGCTTGGGTAAGGCCTTGCAGAATCAGCTACCATCATACTTTTCCTTGTTTGAAAGACAATACTAAAGTACTAAAGTAACTGCTGCCTTTGGCTGTTGGCTTGTGTAAGAGAACAGAGCTGCAGTCCAGGCACCGGGGTTCAGTTCTGCAGACTGCTCCTGACTAAATACATAACTTTGGGCAAATGACTGAAATGCTCTGTGATGCCTACATGTAAAAGAGCTCTTTCACAAGTGAGTTATAAGGCTCTAACCAGGGGTCAGCAACCCCTGGCATATGTGCCAGAGCATGGCATGTAAAAAACACTTTCTTTGGCATGTGTGCCTCTGGGCAGACAGCCAGGGAGCCATGTGGGGCCCCATCCTTGTTGTGACAGCACAGCCCTAGCCCCTTCTCCACCATCTGCTGAGGTGTGCATGCACCCGCCGCCACCACCAAGTCGAGCCGGGGTTAGTGCAGCTGCTTGCAGCCTCCTGGCTGCCTGCCACAGCCAGTCCAGGCTATGGGAAGGCCTCTGTCACCTGCCATAGAGACTGGGCTGCTCACAGCAGGTGGCAGGGAGACCAGGGTCCACAGAGCCCCAGCCCAACTTGTTGCTGGTGGCAGGTGCACATGCACCCCTGCAGATGGCAGGGAAAGGGCCGGGACTGCGCTTCCACAAAAACGATCCAAAACCTCATAGCTCCCCCACCGTCTGCCCCGGCATGCCAACATCTTACAAGCTGAGGTTACAGGTGTTCTCTGCCCAAAAATATTGCTGACTCCTGCTCTAAGTTATTAAACATGTAAAGCTCATGTCTGCATACTGGTAGCCCAGCAAAACACTGCAACACAGTCATTATTTTTGTTGCAACCACTGCTGTTTTTAACCTAAAGACAAAACACAAAGGTGGATGTTATTGTTCTGAATATGCAAGGCCCAAGGAACATGCCATGCAGCAAAGTAGCTCCTCATGTGGATGTGGCCAGTCACTATATACACTCCCATGGGGCCTAATCCAGGTGCTGGGTAGGGTACAGCATGGCTGCTGAGGGGAGGCTCACGGTTTTGGAGCCCAATTTTGGGAAAACAACTTGAAGTCTCCCACACAACATGTGAGAGTCCACTGGTAGCTGAAGAGTGTAAGGCCCCTGGAAGGAAGACGATGTGGAAATGTGCTGATTCCATGTCTCCTCTGAGAGGCTGCCTCTGCCCAGGCCTCCTGGAGATAAACTACAGCCACCTCCATTCAGAGGAAAATCCCAAGAGAAGGAATTGACAGAAACATAGGGAGTCTTCACTGAAGAGACCTGGCACTGTGAGCTGTAACTAACTGCACACCAGCTTTGGGAAACCTGGCCCATTTAGAAAGGAAGTGTTGAATTAATTAATAGATCGTTTCACTCTGATTCCATGCTGCAGCAAATCTCTTCTTGCTTGGTTGCTCTGCTGTAACAAACTGCGTTGATTCCCATGAATTGGGTTCACTCAGAGGTTTTTAGAAACAGAATGAGGTCAGATTGCCAGCCAGACATAAGAATTCAGAAATGAAGGTGATTCTGAGTTCAAACTGACCCTGTACCTTTGACGTGCCACATTGTGCACGTTTATGGTACTTACATATACAAATAAAATTATATAGAATTTTTAGCCTGACTCTGCAGTCACTGTGCAAAACGAGATCACATTAAATTCAAGTGTTGCCTTCTTTATGACCATGTGATTTGAATGGGCTTTAAAACAGTGGAAGATGGGCTTAAATTGCAACAAGGGAGATCTAGATTGGATATTAGGAAGAAATTTCTAATGATGATGTTGATTAAGCGCTGAAACAGATTACTTAGAAAAACCATGAAGTTGCCATCATTGGAAGTTTTTAAGAGCATGTTAGACAAACATTTGGATGAGATAGTTTCAGACAGAGATGTTTCTACCTTGAGCAGGTGGTGGGAACTAAATGAGATCCTGAGATCACTCCCAGCTTTATTTTTCTATGATTGAAACATTCTTTGCAGCAGATTAAGGGGAAGAACAGTTTAGTTGTGCAGACAACAAGTAATATGCACCTAGGCCAAGGGTTAGTGAGGAACTAGTTAGGGAACTTCTGGAGGAACTGGATGTATTCAAATCAGCTGGTCCAGACGATCTCCACCCCAGACTGCTGAGGGAATTGGCTGAGGTCATTGCGGGACCCCTGGCATGGCTTTACGAGCACTCATGGTGCTCTGGTGTGGTGCCAGAGGACTGGAAGAGGGCCAACGTGGTTCCCATCTTCAAAAAGGGGAGGAAGGAGGACCCGGGAAACTATAGGCCAGTTAGTCTTACCTCAATCCTGGGCAAGCTTTTTGAGAAAATTATTCTGATGTATATCCACAAGGGGCCAGCAGGGGAGATTATGTTTAGGGGCCACCAACACGGGTTCATTAGAGGCAGGTCCTGGCAGACCAACCTAGTGGCCTTCTATGACCAGATCACCAAATCCTTAGATGCAGGGGTAGCAGTGCACGTAGTCTTCCTGGACTTTCAGAAGGCCTTCGACACTGTCTCTCACCCCGTTCTCATTAAGAAACTGGGGGACTGTGGTGTCGACACCCACACAGTCAAATGGGCTGCCAACTGGCTGGAGGGCCACACCCAGAAAGTGGTGGTGGATGGGTCATTTTTGACCTGCAGGGATGAGGGCAGTAGGGTCCCCCAGGGCTCGGTCCTCGGGCCCACACTGTTCAACTTCTTCATCAGTGACTTGGATGAGGGGGTAAATAGCACCGTTCAAATTTGCTGATGACACTAAGATGTGGGGGAATGTGGGCACGCTAGAAGGGAGCAATAGGCTGCAATTGGACCTAGACAGGTTACAGGGGTGGGCGGACGAGAACAGGATGGGATTCAGCACTGACAAGTGCAGGGTGCTGCACCTGGGGAGGAAGAACCAGCAGCATACCTACAGG
>NW_017729022.1:132428925-132440553 GCF_001723915.1 Gavialis gangeticus | reverse complement strand
AAACTAGTCAGGGGGGATCAGCAGGCATTGGGGGAGTCCCTATTCCCCCGAGCACTGCCAGGAGTGACCAGGAATAACGGTCACAAGCTGGCAGAGGGTAGATTTAGGCTAGATATCAGGAGGCGCTACTTCACTGTCAGGGCAGCTAGGATCTGGAACCAACTTCCGAGAGAAGTGGTGCTGGCTCCTACCCTGGGGGTCTTTAAGAGGAGGCTGGATGTACACCTTGCTGGGGTTGTTTGACCCCAGTACTCTTTCCTGCCATGGCAGGGGGTCGGACTCGATGATCTGCTCAGGTCCCTTCCGACCCTAGAAACTATGAAACTACTCTGAGGCAAATGTAATGAAGTTTCCTGCAAAGCAAAGAGGCGTCTGTGATTTGCACTGAAGCAGTCCTTTCTAGCCTACCAAGTGAGGGCCTGCAGAACAGGGCTTGAAGCCATTGCTATGGATGGCTCAATCTCTATGAAATAATAAATGAACAAACCTAATAATAATAATAATCATAATCATAATAATAATAATAATAATACCTAGGAGCTCTGCTGGCATGCCTTCTAAGCCCAGCAGCCTGGATACAGCAGTGCAACCATGGACTGGTTTTTCCTCCAAATGAAGAGCTGCCATCCCAGAATGACTCCAGTGAAGCTCCAAGCAGTATTAAGCCCTCACTGGATCATTTCCAGAATAACATCAATTGCTGGACCAAGGGATGGTGCTGCATAAACCTAATCCCCTCTTCCTACCATTCGGTATTTCAGGACTGACTGTGACAGGTATTGGGAAGCTTCAGTTATTTAAGTAACAAGAATAAATCACATTCAAGGTAACCCCAATGCTGCTGCTGTAATACAGCCTCGCTGCATCCTTCATTTTAGTTTTTGTAACAGGAGGGTGTAGGGGAAGAGGAGACAGGAAGAGAGAATGAAACAGGAAGTACAGCACTGCATAGTGCCACATAGGGTGTGCAGCATCTTTCAAGCTCCTGCAAAAACTTGTCCCCACAAACAAGATAAAGCAGAGGCCTCTCCATGTGGTCCTGGACACCCTTGTGCCTCAAGGTGACATTCCATCTGCATTTCTGCACAAAAGGGGATTCTGCTGGGATACAGTCATGTCCTGTAAATAGAGGAGATGACTCGGGTCAGAGATGCCTTTCACCTTCATAAGTGAGGCACATTCTGCAGCATGGCCCATTGGGAGCCATCAGAGCATCTGCAAAGTTTGCTGTGCAAGTATGAATCAACAGTTGGTGACATCTACTTTTGCCTTTTCCACAGATCTAGCCCAGAACACTCTATCTGATTAACACCTGTCTAATTTGGTAAAAATCTCAAACATAAAATCTCTGCTATAAAATGAAACCACTGCTTCATTTCTTTAAAATATTAAAAGTTCTAACTTGAAGCACTCTCCTGAACATTATGCTAATGGTGCACAAGCACACACTGATATAGGAATCAAGACAGCACTTAATGACACCATTCTGTTTTTACAAAACTTCAGTCTCACCAAGAACCAGTCTCTTCACTGGTAGATAGATGGTCATTAAATTGCATTTATTTGAGCATGAAAGACGACTTTCAAAGGCTAATAGGATGTGTGACATTATCATAGCAATGTCCAGAGAATCTGGGAGCTCTGGACCAGTGTCATAGGGGAGAAAAGAATACTTTTGTCCCTTCAAGAAAGAAAAGAATGAATAATGAATTCACATAGGATCAGAAATAATATGAGGTCAATTCTCTGTGGCCATCAGGGAGTCAGCATGTCCCACACTGTCCTCAGCATATGATGCTCTAATTTGTGCCAGCTGACATCAGTCTCTAGCCGACCATCTGGCACACTCTCACTACCTCCTCCATATGAATCCTGTATCATAGTAGCAGCTATAGAATACTAGTTCTCTAGTTACTGGGAGGATGCGGATAGTTTCCAATCCTTTTGCACCACCAAAGCAATACAAAGGACCAGATCAAGGCTGTGAAGCACCCGCCTGTACCTCTTTAACAGAACATAGAGCTCTGGAAACAAAACCAAGATACGCACAGGATGAGGACTGCTATTTTTTTGAACTCTTAACCTGAAAAAGACAAATCCCTACCTCACAGAAATCACATGCATATTTCCAGCTTCTGTAGCAAATGTGCTTAAAGCTAGATGGGCTGATTGTCAGAACTGCTGAGCGCTCATAAATATCATAAAACACAATGAGAAATACAGGTGCTCAGCACCTTAGAAAATAATCAAGACATAAATCCATGCTAGTTTGACTTGCATCTCTTTAGGGTTGCTTAGCTGGAACAACATCAGCTATTTGGTGAGTCACTGTTTAAAACAAAAAGGTCTCACTCTCATAGATTTTACTTAACACTGATGTCTTGGGACAGTATAATCTCTTACTGGAAGAAAAATATCAGCAAAAACCATTTTTAACAAAGGTCACATATGCCCAAGGTTTTTAAGTGTGAACATAAAACCCAGGAGCCTGCTGAAAATAGCTGTTTATAAAAGCACTTGGCTCATTAATCTTATATTTTATGTATTGTTGCTTGACATCCAAAATCAAAATTGTCAAAATTTGCTCAAAGATGATGTTCTGATTGTAAGTAATTTTAAAGACAAAGAAAAATATTCAATAAGTAACCTTGGAATGACTGATGGACTTCAATGGGCTTAGGATCAGGCCCTATATCTAAACATCTTTCTCTCGGTCTGTCTTTCTCCTCACACCCTTCTCTACCACCTTGCCTTCCCGCCTCCCCCCCAGCTCTTCCTCTCTAATTTATAATTATACGACAGCACTTGAGGATGGTCTCTATTCTATAGGCTTATTGTGCTTCTATAGTTGGAGTCATCCTGCTTTCTATCTGATGCCTCTTAATGTTTCCAAGCATGAGATACTAAAAATCCAGAAATGCACCACATCTGTTTTTTAACTTATGAAAGAAATGATGTAGTATGCATAAGAATAAAGCTACTCATTTATTCATTCATAAATATCAAGTAAACTCCTACTGAGTTGAGTTGTAAAACAAACCTGTGAAATAAAAGCAACATGAACAAAAGTTTCTATTACTACAGACTTCCATAGATTTCATAGGCATTAGGGGCTGGAAAGGACCTTGCAAGATCATCGAGTCCAGCTCCCCTGCCATAGGCAGGAAGTCAGCTGGGGCCAAATGATCCCAGCAAGATAAGCATACAAACGTTTTTGAATGAGTCCAGAGTAGGTGCTTGCACCACCTCGGGGGGGAGGAGTCTGTTCCAGACCACGGACACTCAGACCTTAAAGAAAATTTTCCTTATGTCCAGTCTAAATTGGCCTTCCAGAAGTTTGTGACAGTTAGACCTTGTTATCCCTTGGGGAGCCCTGGTTAACAGCTGATCCTGGTGCACCCCCCTTGTATACTTATAGGCTACCACCAAGTCCCCCCTGAGCCTTCTCTTCTCCAGGCTGAAGAGTCCCATGTCCCTCAACCTCTCCTCATAAGGCTTGCTCTCTTGGCCTTTGATCATGTGGATGGTTCTCCTTTGGACTCTCTCGAGCTTTTCCACATCCCTCCTGAAGTGGGGGGCCCAAAACTGGACACAGTACTTCAGCTGCAGTCTCACTAAGGCTGAGTAAAGCAGAAGGATGACATCCCTGGTTTTGCTTGAGATGCACTGGTGGATGCATGCCAGAGTTTGGTTTGCTTTGCCAGCTACAGCATCACATTGGTGGCTCATGTTCATTTTGTGGTCAGTCAAGACCCTCCAAGACTCTTTTGATCGTGGTGCTAGCAAACATAGTATTGCCGAGCCTATAAGTATGCTGCTGGTTTTTCCTCTCAAAGTGGAGTACCTTGCACTTCTCTATGTTGAGTGCCATCAGATATTGGTCCACCCACCTTACAGGCCAACCTGGACAGGCTTGCATCCCCAGCCTGTCCTCCAGTGTGCCCATCTTCCCCCATAGTTTAGTGTCGTCCATGAACTTCACCAGTCCACATCTGATGCCTGAGTCCAGATCATTAATGAAGACGTTGAAGAGTACTGGCCTGAGTACTGAGCCCTGAGGGACTCCACTGGTCACCTTGCACCATGTTGATTTCCTCCTGTCAACTATTACTCTTTGGGTCCGACCCCAGAGCCAGTTCCCCAGCCATTGGACTGTGAGATGGTCAAGGCCGCAGTTCCCCAGCTTAACCACGAGGACTTCATAGGAGACCAAGTCAAAGGCTTTCTTGAAATCCAGATATATGACATCAGTTTCATCTCCATTGGCCAGGCAGTGTGTCACCTGGTCATAGAAGGAGACAAGGTTGGTCAGGCAAAACCTTCCAGCAAAGAAGCCATGTTGGCTGGCACTCAGAAAATTTGCCTTCTGTTAGCCTGTTGCTGATGGAACCTTTGATGATTTTCTCCAGGATCTTTTTCAGGGATGGATATCAGACTTATTGGCCTGTAATTCCCTGGATCTTCCTTCCTTCCTTTCTTTCTTTAAGATTGGGGCCATGTTGGCTCTTTTCCAGTCATCCAGTACCTCTCTTGAGCACCACAGTTTCTCAAATATCTTTGCCATAGGGTGTGCTATGATATCTGCCAACTCCTTCAGGACTCTCGGGTGCATTCCATCCAGGCCTATGAATTTATGGATATCGAGCCTCTTAAGGTGTTCCCTCACTTGATCTATGTCAATTGTGGGACCATCTCCCACACCCTGGATACTTTGTGTCCTGTCCAACATGGTGACTCACTTGGGCAGATGGAAGACTGACACAAAGTAATCATTTAGGAGATTGACCTTTTCCTGAGCACCAGACGTCAGCTGCCCCATTTGATTTAGCAGGGGTCCAATGCTGTCTTTGTTTTCTGACTTCCCACATATCTGAAGAAGGCCTTTTTGTTGTTCTTGATTTCCGTGGCTAGCTTGAGTTCGGTTTCTGCCTTGATTATTCTGGTCTGCTCTCTACAGATGCAGGATAGTGCTGTGTAGTCCTTCTTGGTGATGATTCCCGTTTTCCATCTGGTGTAGGCCTCTCTTTTTAGTTTCAGGAGGTCCAAAAGTTGCCTATTGAGCCAAGGGGGTTTCTCAGTCCACTGACTGCCTTTCCTGTGGGATGGACTTTCTTTATACTTCGAGGATTGTGTCCTTAAGGAACAACCATTCCTCAGGGACTCTCCTTTCTGAGAGGCCATGGTCTCTTAGTGCCTGACTGACCAGTCTCCTGAGTTTGTGAAAGTCAGTCTTCCCAAAGTTGAGGATTTCTGTTTTATTGAGAAATTTGCCTGGCCTGCATTGGACAGAGAAAGTGACCAGTTCATAATCACTGTCACAAAGCTGCCCCTCAATCCTCAGATCACTCACCAAATCATCCCCTTTGGCCAGAACCAGATCCAGCAGTGTCTTTCCCCTACTTGGCCTGTAGACCTCTTGCATTAGGTAGAGATCATCAATGCAAGCAAGGAAGGTATGTGACCAGTCAGATTTGACCGTGTGCTCTTCCCACGAGATTCACAGATTCATAGATGCTAGGGTTGGCAGGGCCCTCAACAGATCATTGAGTCCGACCCCCTGCCTAGGCAGGAAAGAGTACTGGGGTCAGATGACCCCAGCCAGATGCCTATCCAGCCTTCTCTTAAAGACCCCCAAGGTAGGAGACAGCATCACCTCCTTTGGAAGCCCATTCCAAATTTTGGCCACCCTTACCATGAAGAAGTTTTTCCTAATATCTAGCCTAAATCTGCACTTCGTCAGTTTGTGACCATTGTTCCTTGTTACCCCAAGAGGTGCCCTGGTGAACAGAGCATCTCCATTCCCTTGCTGCATCCCCCTAATGAATTTGTAGGCAGCCACAAGATCACCTTTCAGCCTTCTCTTGCGGAGGCTGAAGAGGTCCAAGTCCCTCAGTCTTTCCTCATAGGGCTTGTCCTGTAAGCCCCTGACCATATGAGTGGCCTTCCTCTGGACCCTCTCGAGTCTATCAACATCCTTCTCGAAGTACGGCGCCCAAAACTGGATGCAGTACTCCAACTGCAGTCTGACCAATGCCGCATAGAGGGGAAGTATCACCTCCTTGGATCTATTTGTCATGCATCTGCTGGTGCATGATAAAGTGCAGTTAGCTTGCTGATGATTTTGTCACACTGGCGACTCATGCTCATCTTGGAGTCCACTATGACTCCGAGATCCCTTTCCACTCCTGTGCTGCTGAGAGGGTCACTTTCCAGCCCGTACGTGTGCTGGATATTTTTGCGCTCTAGGTGCAGCACTCTGCACTTGTCCTTGTTGTACTGCATCCTATTGTGTACTGCCCACTTTTTCAACCTGTCCAGGTCTGCCTGCAACTGTTCCCTACCCTCCAGAGTGTGCACTTCACCCCACAATTTAGTATCATCCGCAAACTTGGACAGAGTACACTTCATGCCCACATCCAATTCACTGATGAAGATATTGAAGAGTACAGATCCAAGGACTGAATCCTACAGGACCCCACTACCCACATCCTTCCAAGTTGATACCAACCCGTTTGCTACCACTCTCTGGGTGTGATTGCTAAGTCAATTTGCCACCCACTGGACCATGTAAATATCTATATCACGGCCTCTTAATTTATTTATGAGAATGGGATGAGATACCATATCATATCGAAGGCCTTGCTAAAATCCAAAAAAATGACATCCACCTCTACTCCTGCGTCTAAGCATTTTGTGACCCTGTCATAAAATGAAACCAGATTGGTCAGGCATGATCTACCTGCTATGAATCCATGCTGGTTTCCCTGCTACATTATTTTTCCCACTGGACTCCCACAGATACGATCCTTCATAATCTTTTCAAAGACCTTAACAAGGATGGAAGTGAGACTGACTGGTCTATAATTACTTGGATCCTCCTTCCTCCCCTTCTTGAAAATAGGGACCACACTGGCCCTTCTCCAGTCCTCTGGGACCTGACCCGAGCACCATGAACGCTTGAACAACCGTGCCAGTGCTTCTGCTATGACACTGGCCAATTCCTTCAGTACTCTCGGATGCAGCTCATCTGGGCCTGCTGACCTGAACACATCCAATCCATCCAAGTGACTCTGCACCAAGTCAGTGTCAACAGTTGGTGGGCTGGTGTCCCTCTGATGCTCGTCTAAGAGCATCATTAGGAGACTTATCCTGACTCCTGTTCAAGACCACTGAGGCAAAAAATGCATTGAATAACTCAGCCTATCGAATAGCTCTCCCTCAGAGATGTCAGGGAGGTTGAAGTCACCCATAATAACGTGCATACAGAGTTTGCAGCCTCAGACAGTTCCCTGTTGAATTCAAGATCTAGCTCTTCCTCTTAGTTGGGAGGTCTGTAACAGACTCCTACAATTATGTCCCCTTCCCCATACTCTCCCCATATTTTACCCCAGAGGGTCTCAAGACGCCCTCCTTGGTTGCTAAACTCAGTTTGAATGGAAGTGTACTGCTCCTTCACGTAGACAGCTACACCCCCACCCCTCTTCCCAACATGGTCTCTCCTGTACAAGGTATAGTCTTCTATACCTATGAACCAGCTGTAGGTGGAGTCCCACCAGGTCTCCATTATCCCTACGAGATTGTAATCTTTGTCACTCAGGAGAAGGGCTAGTTCCTCTTGCTTGTTTCCCAAACTCCTGGAGTTTGTGTACAGGCAACTGAGCCTGCCATGGAAAGCCCTAGGCTTCCCCGTATGCTGGGATGTGACCTTTCCTTGGCTGTCATCAAAGTAGGTTCCCTTGGGCTACCTAACTTGTTAATACTGTGGTTGATGTGACCTGTGCTTGAACTGTTAGTTGACTGCCCATCTCCCAGTGATCCTAGTTTAAAGACCTGTCAAGTAGGTCAACCATTCTGGCTGAGAAGAGCTGCTTCCCTTTCAGGGTGGGGTGGAAGCCATCCCTTCCCAACAAGCCACTGCCTCTCTCCCTGAAGTGTGTACTGTGATCAGAGAAGCTGAACCCCTCATAATGCCACCATCGCCAGAGTCTTCTGTTAATCTCTTCAGTGCACCTTTCCCTCTGATGCCCGTGACCCATGACCGGGAGGATCGAGGCAAAAACTACCTGCAACCCCAGACCATTGAGCTCAGCCCCCGGAGCCCTGTAATCACTCATGACCCAGCTGGGATTGTTCTGAGCAGTGTCATTCATGCCAGCATGGATGAGAAGCGTGGGGTGGTGGTCAGAGGGCTGGATGAGTTTGGGGATCCTCTCAGCTACATCCCAGACACAAGCCTCTAGGACGCAGCAGACCTCATGGCCTAAGGAGTCATGGCGACAGATCACTCCCTCTGTCCCCCTCAAGAGGGAGTCACCCACCACAAACACTCTGTGCTTTCTCCTGGGTGTGGCTGCTGATGGCCCTCCATCCTGACATGCTGGAGCCAGCAGCTTGACTGGCTCCGCTGATGTAAGGGGATCAAATTAGTTGCACAGCTCCAGGGGAATAGTAACCCTGGTGCAGTGCCTCCTTGGGTCAGAGACTACTTTTGTCCAGGCAACCCCTGGATGGACTTCATGGTGGCTCTTCATTTCCACCCTGGCATCGCCAGCCATCCTTACTCTTTCCACTTCGTTCTTCTGGTGGAGAACCTTGTAGTAGGCATCCAGCTCCTGTACATCCGTAATGGTGCGCAGCCTCTGCAACACTGCCGGAAGCTCCCTAATCTGGCTCCCCAAGACCTCCACCATTGAGCGCACTCCACAAGGGGAGGTGTCAGTGCTCATACACCCAGCTGCCTGTATCCGTGCTAGGCAGCCTCCACAGTTGGAGGCCAGAGGCTCCATCTGGGTGGAGGCTTGGGCTGTGGGTTCCACCCAGGTGTGAGCAGGGACTGCAGGCTCTGTTTGGGTAGAGGCTGGAACCATAGGCTTCATCTGGGTGGAAGTCTCAGTGGTACCAGAGCAGGAGAGAAGGTCCAGCTGTAGGGGGGAATTTCAGGGTGCAACACGTTCCTCCCAGGTAGTAGCCCTGGCTACTGCTGTGCCAACCCATCTCTTGAGGCTCACTACCTAGAACCTCATGCCTCTCCTGCTTGCCCTCCTATGCTAACTCATGCACCAGGCCCAGAGCACTCCTGTTTGTGCACTCTGTTTGCACATTCTGTTCACGTAGCTCCCTGGGGGGCTGGGCCAAGTAGGAGCCGGGTGGGGGCATGGTCCTCCTCGGCTCCTCTCAGCTGCCTCCTGCAGCTGGCTAATCCCCTCCCACCACAGGCCCCACTTACCTCCCAGCTGTGCTGGGGGGCAGGGTTAGAGTCCACCATGTGTCCTTCTGTGGGGGCCCTGGCTCACAGGGGCGCAACAGGCTTCTGCCCATGCATCTCACTCTGGAGCCAGTGCCAAACTGACTTTGCTACTTCAAAATCAGTTTCCTAGTTATATTTTTCCAGTTAAGGCTAATTAACTTTCTCTCGCATAAAACTGGACTTAGAGAAACAGTAGGGAAAGAATGATAAGTGTTACATAGGCAATGAAATAAACAGATGACTGATTAGGTTTAGAATAGTATAGGCAAAAAGACATGCTTTTAATTTAGTTCTTCTCACACATTATACTGTTAGCACCCAGTTTAGAAAGACTACCAAGCAGTCCAATAACAGGTCCCTTACATTAAACAGTAGCCTGCTCTGGAATTATTCTTACTGTAGTCAAGGGAATATTCAAGGAGCTCAGTACTGCTCAATGCAAGTACAAGTGATAGAATCAAACCCCAAATGGATAATATGTGCAGTTTCTCAAAGACAGATTAAACTGGAAATCTTTTCACTGACACGTTCCACATGTTTCTATGTCTTTACTGCTAATACATTTGAGCTCTTCTAAACTTTGTTGTGACATTTAATTGAGTGGAGAGTTAAATAACAATCATTCCACCTGTGGAATTATATTTGTTAGCCATCCATGTATATGCTTTCCCTTTAAATTTCTAGAAATATGTTGTATTTAGTCAATACCCATTTTATAGAAACCTCTGCCTGCGTAGGCACTTCTCCTTAGACAGATAATTCTTCTGGAGCATCTTGTTCAATCTCCAGGGCTCTTCATGTGCCTGCCTTGAGTGGAGAAGTAGGCAAACTCACAGAACATTTGAAAAATAAACCACTCAGAATCATTTGGTCATTCTCGTCTTCCAGCCCTGTTTGATAGATTCAGCAAATAAATCCATCCCAGATTTCTGGCAATTGGCCAGTTCCAGTGAGAAGAAGCACTACTATCCACTCTCTAAAAAAATTGCATTGAGTTGGATAGAAAGACAACTCTTAACAGATGGCATAATCCTCCAGGATAAAACATTTCCCTTCTCCAGCATCAGGGGTTTTTGTTTAGTTGGTTGCATTTTTTTTGGTTTGTTTCTTAAAGTAGGCTGGTTAACAACAACTAAAAGACAAGCATCAATTTAAAAAGAAGAGTTTCTAGCAAGTCGTTTTATCTTCATGCCCTTTTAAATAAAGCCCAGTTTTTTTCTCCAGACAGACTTTTCCCCCCAACACATGCCTGTTAAAAGGATGGGTTAAAAAATAATTGGCAAACAAGCCAGATGCTTATTATCTGCTTGTATTTTTATGATATGGAGATTGTTTCTTCTCTTCATTTTCAATAACTTCTTGCTTGTTTTTAATAACTTTCTGGCCAGTCTAGCTAAGAAGACTAAAGATGTCAGAAAGGTTCCCAGTCTGTGCCAACCACAAATGATCAAATCTGTGTGTGCATTCATTTGTGAGTGCTCACACATGATATATATAGAGAGATTTTACACACATGGAGACACCTACACACTACAGTACCACTATACAATGCATACATGCACGCTGATGCATGCATACACACCCGGGCAGACATCAGCTTGATGCACTGTAGTGTCTCTCTAGAGACCTCCATGGGATAAACAAAGGTGTGTGCTGTGCACACTGCAGAAACCCCAAAGACTTGGTATACTTCTGTGGAGATACCTACCTGCAAACGGGCACACTGATGCCTTCAGACCCATACACATGCATGCTATGGCACATAGATACATGCAGGACATGGGGGGTGTATATGTGTGTGTGTGCATGTGCATGCATGTATACATGCCTTTATGCTTTCTCTGTGCAGAGTTCTGTGCAGGTGTGAGCATCTATCTTTGTCTCTGTAAGAGGTAGGCAGACAGAGGGACTGGAGAGGGAAGGGGGTGCCTGCAGACACACACATTCACACACACATGCACACACAAGCATGCCAAACACATGCACACTCACAAACACACACACAGGCATGCACACACAAACATGCACACATGCACACAGAGTCACATGTACACACAGGCATGCACACACGCAACTCATATGTACACACACAAACATGCACACATACATGCACGTGCTCACATGTACACGTACTCACATGCTCTCACATACAAGCATGCACAAATGCGCACAGACTCACAGGCATGCACACGCGCCCACAGACGCTCATATGTACACCAACATGCGCGCGCACACACACACACGTACACACACATGCACACACGTTTACATGTACATACACAGACTCCTGTGTACACACGCACGCTCACACGTACACACACATCTAGGCGCACGCACGCAGCCCGCCGGCGGGCGCTGGCCGGCGCGCGGTGCTGGCGGCG